>NC_136797.1:4975562-5333514 GCF_951216825.1 Electrona antarctica | reverse complement strand
TGTCCTTCATCATGTCAGTCCATCACATCATAGTCTTGTCCTTCATCATGTCAGTCCATCACATCATAGTCTTGCAGCCATTCCGGAAATTAGAACATTGGATGTTTTTCCCCTTTTTCGGCTCACACATAATCATTGGTTTATGCTTTGGGTTTATGCTCAGTGTTTTGCACCGTGTCAGACGAGTTTTAGGTGAAGGTTATGATTATAAAACTCCGGTTAATATATGATGATTGTTTTTATACCGCTTCCCCCCCCCCCCCCCCCCCAGACGCGACACAGAGCCCACATACTACATTTAAAAAAATACATATAAAAAAAACAACAGGTGTTAATAGGATATTAAGGTTTTTTGCAGATGGGACTTTGTAAATGTTTTTACTAGTATAACTTAAAGGTCTACAAAAACAAGGCAAAAGTGCTGCTGCGGATCGTGTCAAATCAACAAGTCAGAGAGAGAAAGGGGGGAGGGGGGGGGTAAGGGGGGGGGGGGGAGAGGAATGTTGTACTCGGATAATTTCAGGGGTTTTAATTTTTCATGCAGTTACAAAATGTTCCTCATCTGTGTTTGTCGATGCATTTCCAGAGCTGTGACATGCGTGTGTGTGACTTAAAAAAAAAAAAAAAAAAAAAAAAACAGTATAGGAAAAAGGGGGTGGGGTTTGACTATAGGGCTGTGTTTGTGATATTCCATTGTAGCCTTTATCCAATTAGGGGGCAGGGATGAGGGGAGGAGAGATTATTGTCTTATAGAGAAATCGTTGTCACCTTTTTAAGGTGTCTTTTATTTTTGTAAACCAAACTGGTTTTTATTGTTTTTCATTGTAATTACTTGGTTGCACCTTTTCTTTTTCTTTTTTTTCTTCTTTTTTTTGCCCAATGTGTTACTTAATGGTCGTTCTTTGTGCCAAATAACCTGTTGCTGAGTGGAAGGCCATCACCCCCCCCCCCCCCCCTCCTATTAAATCAATTTAGACCTGGGAACGATTCTACAAAATGTCTTCTAAGTCCTGACAGTTTTCTAAAAAAGCTATGTTTCTATGTCAGTGGTTCTTCGATTTTTCAAAAATAGCAGACCTACAAGCTCGTAGCGCGCCACTCAGTGGCGCGCTATGAGCTTGTAGATCTGCTATTTTTCAATAGCTAAAGCATAGCATAATGCTAACACCAAAAGGGGTTCCCGCCCAAAATGGGTTAATCCATTTAGGCCTGGGAACGATTCTACAAAATGTCTTCTATGTCCTGACAGTTTTCTGAAAACGCCATGTTTCTATGTCAGTGGTTCTCAAACTATTTCATGTCAAGGACCCCCAAGTATATATGTAATCGGCCGCCGACCCCCATCTGAAAATATGTTGTTCCAGGACATACTTGGGAGCATATCAACATTTTTACGACATCGATTTTTAAAACATTGTAGAAGTTTTGTTTTATTGCTTTTCTACCCGAACCCCAACCTGAACCTTATCATAAACCTAACTTTAAAAATCTTTTTTAAATTATTATTTTTTTAATCTTGTGGGGACCAGGAAAAAGTCTTATTTTACCTCACGAGTACAGTATACCTTAGTACAAGTACACTCACTTAGTACACACACAGTTGTATTACTATGTACTTGTAAGGACCTCAGTGTTGTAGAACGGACCTTTTAATGGATTCCATTCGCTTGTTTTATCGTGAGTGCCATTTTTGAGTGCCAGATCTTCAAATGGAGGGGTCCGCGGGGCTAATGAGTGTCATTTTGGGGGGTCCTTGACATGGAAAAAGTTTGTGAACCACTGAGTAGAGTCATGTCCTCTGAAGGATACCAAACTGACCAAATGGAGCAGGAGCTTGAGGCTGTTTGTCGGGTGTGTATCGCTGTGTTTTCCACCAACTGGCAACATTGGATGTTTTTTTTGTTGTTTTTTTTTTTTTAAGAAAAAAACAACACAAGCCAGCTAGCTCATATTGCTCCTGACGGGTTTCTGTCACATCGTCTCTCTCGGTGTGTAAATGTGGTGAGTGCGTGCAACGCAACGCAACACAACGCACGGCGCGCGACGCAACGCACGGCGCGCGACGCAACGCACGGCGCGCAACGCAATGCGTTTCATTCAGTGAAAGATGTTTTTGTTTTTTTTGTCATTACACAAATTCTTGACTCACATAATATGCTCGACAAGACAACGAAAGGATGGCATATAGGAAGAAAAAGAAAATGACAAAAAAAAAACTCAATTTTAAAGTATATATAAATATATGTGTATATGAAAAATGGACAAAAATGCTCTAGGTTTATTTAAAAAAAATTAAATGTAGAAAACAAAAAATGTTTGTTTGCGGGGAAGACTCAAGTTTTTTTTTTTTTTTTTTTGATGTGAGTATAATTGTTTGTGGTGAAGACTTAAAGGCTCGGATCTTGCACATAAAGAGTTTAGATATTGTACCTGCAAGTAACAGATGATTATTATTTTTTAAATACCAAGAAGACTCCTGCGCTTTTCATATTTATTGTGTTTCTTTTTCGGGGACGTGCCCCTCCTTTCCCCCGTCGACAAACACCCCTCCCGAGATCTTCGCTGTAGAAATACCCTTGGTTTACACACACCCATCGGAAAAAAAACAACGGTCTGTTTTTTTTCATAATGCCATAAAAACACGAAATACTACTGGCTTTTGGGTTATTATCACCATTAAGGTCATGATGATACTGATATATTATTGATAATATTATTCGATGATGATTATTGTTATTCAATTTATTTTTATTTCAATGACTTTTTTTTGGTTTTGTTTTCAAGACAGGTAGGAACTTTACGTGTTGGACTGGTTGTAACAAAACGGTTCAGAAATAAAAAAAAATTTTTTCGTGTTATACTGTGTGCGTGTGAGTTTACATGGTTCTTTAATTTAAGAGGGCTTCTGCATGCTTGATACTATAGATAGTAAAGTAAGTATACTTACTTTTTTTATAATTTTTATCCCACGATTTTGTAACCCATTTTTCACCCCTGTGTCAATTATCTAATGTGATCCTGGGCTCTACACACCCTCCGCCAGCCTAGTCCCCATATATGGGGGACATGGGGAGAGCAAGGGAGTTTCCCTGGTTGGACGTAGCGCGTGGAAGGAACATGTTATTCCAACCAGTTCCTTTCCCCTCCATCAGGCGCCCCGGCTGGTGTAAGTATACTTACTATAGTATAGTGTAAAGAAAGTCAAGTATACTAACTAGACTACCAAGTAGTACAGTCAACGGCGACATCTGCTGACCAAAAGGCCACTACCTTACATCTAGATTCAAGAATAAATCAATAAGTTAGTAATAATATATTTTTAACAGATTTTGAGCAGGCACGATAGTATAAATACATAATGTAAATACATAATGTATATAATTATTATTATTTTATTTTTTTAAATGATGGGGGGGGGGGAGAGAGGAACAGAAACGGAGAGAGAGATAGTGTTGCAGTGTTGCCTGCTAATTACAGAGAGAGAGAGATAGTGTTGCAGTGTTGCCTGCTAATTACAGAGAGAGAGATGTCTGCTAAATGCTAATTCCCCCACACAGTAACTCTGTCATTTCTCGACCGTTTCGGACGCGGGGCGGCTCGCCGGAACCGGGCTGGAAAAGGGCAGCGGTGGCCGAACGGTTTGCGGAGCGGTCTTGATACCGGAAGGTCGCCAGTTCGAATCCCCGGACCGGCACGTTAAAATTACCACCGCTGAAGTGCCCTTGAGCAAGGCATTGAACCCCAACCATGAAATGTTCTATGAGCAGGGCGTGGCTGTAAACAAGCATCTCGAGCTTAGTCCACTTACCCTGGGTAAACACAGAACTTTACTTTGCTTTGCTTTGGCTGGCAACCTGGGCGCGTTCCTGTGGGTCTGGAAGTTCCGGGGACCCCCACACGGAGTTGCACCACTCAGTTCACACAGGTGTGATTTTTATAGAGCTACCAGCAGACAGTCGGGGGCATAGACATATACAAAGGCTAGATGGCTCAAGGCGGAGTCTCTGACATAGTTCACCCGGCGGCCATCTTGCTGAGGGGCTACAGTACACTATGGCAGCTCAAACAAAAATAGTCATAACTCCCTCAAACCTTGACGGATTTACAAACGGGTTGGTTTTTTACAAATGTTGTCAATGTGTTATTTATTCAGGACGCTGTTAATTATCTGCTTAATTTAGTTTTTTATATGAACATCGTATAAAAGCATGCGAATATGCGGACGTCTCTGACGTTTATAACAAACTGTACAAATAATATAGTATTCTAGCTGATCTTGAGGCCTGCAAAATCAAACAAACAAAACAAAAAAAAGTTTTTTTTTCTTTTCTTATGAACTAGTCAACTATAGTACCAACAAGGTCGACTAGTGGATTTACTAGTCGACTAATTTAATAGTCGACTAATTGCTTAAAGCCCTATGTTGCACATACATGGTTTTCAGCAGTGCAGTGGTCCCCAAACCTTTTAGCTTGAGACCCAACAGAGAAATGTCATGTCTCCCCCCAGCCCAGCCCAGGACCCAAACAAGTGAAAATAGCAGATCTACAAGCTCACAGTGAGCTAAAGTAGATCTGCTTTTTTCCCCCACACTTCTTAAAAGTTTAATTTATAGAGTACATTTTATTTATGAAATTATTTTTAAAAAAAGTTAGAATTAGTTTTTAATGTATGGTCTTTCTTTATTTCTTTCTCTCTCTCTCTCTCTCTCTCTCTCTTGAAATACATGTTTTTTGTTAAGAAAAGAAAAGGGGAACATTTAACTCGTGGGCCACAAAAACAGTTTTTGGGGAAACAGTGGGTGTAGTTGTAGTGCACAGTATCCTGCTCTAGGTGTCAGTAGAGAGCCTGTTTTCCTCACCCTGTGCCAAGCTCCTGCTAGTATAGTAGGACAAGCTGTTACAGACAGTGGAACCAAATGGACCTGTCCGTAGTAAGGGTCCATTTGGTTCTCCGTTTGGCCCTAAAGAGTTACAGACCTGTAACAGTACGTTTTAACAGCGGGCGACAGACAGACGAATGTTCCGGAAAAATGGGTGTAGGAACGTTGGGCCGAAAAGGAGAAAATAATTAATCTTTTGATGAAAATAATTCATATTTTGGGCGACGTCGTCCGGCCGATAGTGGACGATAGCCAATGAAATTAAAGTGTCGCTCGCCGTTGTTCTCCAGCTGTTAAAACGCATTGTCAGGATCCATTTCAAACCCCCTTAAGGAACCCCAGAGGGTCCTCCTTAAGGAACCCCAGAGGGTCCTCCTTTAGGAACCCCAGAGGGTCCTCCTTAAGGAACCCCAGAGGGTCCTCCTTAAGGAACACCAGAGGGTCCTCCTTAAGGAACCCCAGAGGGTCCTCCTTAAGGAACCCCAGAGGGTCCTCCTTTAGGAACCCCAGAGGGTCCTCCTTAAGGAACCCCAGAGGGTCCTCCTTAAGGAACCCCAGAAGGTCCTCCTTAAGGAACCCCAGAGGGTCCTCCTTAAGGAACCCCAGAGGGTCCTCCTTAAGGAACCCCAGAGGGTCCTCCTTTAGGAACCCCAGAGGGTCCTCCTTAAGGAACCCCAGAGGGTCCTCCTTAAGGAACCCCAGAAGGTCCTCCTTAAGGAACCCCAGAGGGTCCTCCTTAAGGAACCCCAGAGGGTCCTCCTTTGAGATCTAGTCTATCTCTGGTCTAGTAGTTCAACCTCTAATCTGTTCAGTGATTGCTGTCAGATTTAGATGTGCCAATGTGCAAGCTTTGACCGTACTGTCTGTTTGCACACACCTACACACCTTCAATCCAACAACACCCATCATGTGATCCCAACGACTGATTATTAAGCCGGTCGTGTTTTGACAAACTTCACAGTGTCCTCTCTTCTTTTTTCTGCCAGTGGATTTGATTTGATCTGGTTGTGATCCACAGCAAAACCTGCTGACCATGGAGCAGATCGTGTCGGTGGAGGAGACGCAGATTAAAGACAAGAAGTGCATCCTGCTTCACAGTGAAGCAGTTTGTGTTGCAGTGTGAGGTACGTACCATCAAGGGAGGTGAAGCAGTTTGTGTTGCAGTGAGGTACGTACCATCAAAGGAGGTGAAGCAGTTTGTGTTGCAGTGTGAGGTACGTACCATCAAACGAGGTGAAGCAGTTTGTGTTTCAGTGTGAGGTACGTACCATCAAAGGAGGTGAAGCAGTTTGTGTTGCAGTGAGGTACGTACCATCAAAGGTGAAGCAGTTTGTGTTGCAGTGTAAGGTAGTACCATCAAGGGAGGTGAAGCAGTTTGTGTTGCAGTGTGAGGTACGTACCATCAAAGGAGGTGAAGCAGTTTGTGTTGCAGTGTGAGGTACGTACCATCAAAGGAGGTGAAGCAGTTTGTGTTGCAGTGTGAGGTACGTAGCAACAAAGGAGGTGAAGCAGATTGTGTTGCAGTGTGAGGTACGTACCATCAAGGGAGGTGAAGCAGTTTGTGTTGCAGTGTGAGGTACGTACCATCAAAGGAGGTGAAGCAGTTTGTGTTGCAGTGTGAGGTACGTACCATCAAAGGAGGTGAAGCAGTTTGTGTTGCAGTGTGAGGTACGTACCATCAAGGGAGGTGAAGCAGTTTGTGTTGCAGTGTGAGGTACGTACCATCAAAGGAGGTGAAGCAGTTTGTGTTGCAGTGTGAGGTACGTACCATCAAGGGAGGTGAAGCAGTTTGTGTTGCAGTGTGAGGTACGTACCATCAAGGGAGGTGAAGCAGTTTGTGTTGCAGTGTGAGGTACGTACCATCAAAGGTGAAGCAGTTTGTGTTGCAGTGTGAGGTACGTACCATCAAAGGTGAAGCAGTTTGTGTTGCAGTGAGGTACGTACCATCAAAGGTGAAGCAGTTTGTGTTGCAGTGTGAGGTACGTACCATCAAAGGAGGTGAAGCAGTTTGTGTTGCAGTGAGGTACGTACCATCAAAGGTGAAGCAGTTTGTGTTGCAGTGTGAGGTACGTACCATCAAGGGAGGTGAAGCAGTTTGTGTTGCAGTGAGGTACGTACCATCAAAGGTGAAGCAGTTTGTGTTGCAGTGTGAGGTACGTACCATCAAGGGAGGTGAAGCAGTTTGTGTTGCAGTGTGAGGTACGTACCATCAAACGAGGTGAAGCAGTTTGTGTTTCAGTGTGAGGTACGTACCATCAAAGGAGGGAAGCAGTTTGTGTTGCAGTGTGAGGTACGTACCATCAAAGGTGAAGCAGTTTGTGTTGCAGTGTGAGGTACGTACCATCAAAGGAGGTGAAGCAGTTTGTGTTGCAGTGAGGTACGTACCATCAAAGGTGAGGCAGTTTGTGTTGCAGTGTGAGGTACGTACCATCAAAGGAGGTGAAGCAGTTTGTGTTGCAGTGTGAGGTACGTACCATCAAAGGTGAAGCAGTTTGTGTTGCAGTGTGAGGTACGTACCATCAAAGGTGAAGCAGTTTGTGTTGCAGTGTGAGGTACGTACCATCAAGGGAGGTGAAGCAGTTTGTGTTGCAGTGTGAGGTACGTACCATCAAAGGAGGTGAAGCAGATTGTGTTGCAGTGTGAGGTACGTACCATCAAAGGAGGTGAAGCAGTTTGTGTTGCAGTGAGGTACGTACCATCAAAGGTGAGGCAGTTTGTGTTGCAGTGTGAGGTACGTACCATCAAGGGAGGTGAAGCAGTTTGTGTTGCAGTGTGAGGTACGTACCATCAAAGGAGGTGAAGCAGTTTGTGTTGCAGTGTGAGGTACGTACCATCAAGGGAGGTGAAGCAGTTTGTGTTGCAGTGTGAGGTACGTACCATCAAAGGAGGTGAAGCAGTTTGTGTTGCAGTGTGAGGTACGTACCATCAAAGGTGAAGCAGTTTGTGTTGCAGTGTGAGGTACGTACCATCAAGGGAGGGGAAGTAGTTTGTGTTGCAGTGTGAGGTACGTACCATCAAAGGAGGTGAAGCAGTTTGTGTTGCAGTGTGAGGTACGTACCATCAAGGGAGGTGAAGCAGTTTGTGTTGCAGTGTGAGGTACGTACCATCAAGGGAGGGAAGCAGTTTGTGTTGCAGTGTGAGGTACGTACCATCAAAGGTGAAGCAGTTTGTGTTGCAGTGTGAGGTACGTACCATCAAAGGTGAAGCAGTTTGTGTTGCAGTGTGAGGTACGTACCATCAAAGGTGAAGCAGTTTGTGTTGCAGTGTGAGGTACGTACCATCAAAGGAGGTGAAGCAGTTTGTGTTGCAGTGTGAGGTACGTACCATCAAAGGAGGTGAAGCAGTTTGTGTTGCAGTGTGAGGTACGTACCATCAAGGGAGGGAAGCAGTTTGTGTTGCAGTGTGAGGTACGTACCGTCAAAGGAGGTGAAGCAGTTTGTGTTGCAGTGTGAGGTACGTACCATCAAAGGAGGTGAAGCAGTTTGTGTTGCAGTGAGGTACGTAACATCAAAGGTGAAGCAGTTTGTGTTGCAGTGTGAGGTACGTACCATCAAGGGAGGTGAAGCAGTTTGTGTTGCAGTGTGAGGTACGTACCATCAAAGGTGAAGCAGTTTGTGTTGCAGTGTGAGGTACGTACCATCAAAGGAGGTGAAGCAGTTTGTGTTGCAGTGTGAGGTACGTACCATCAAGGGAGGTGAAGCAGTTTGTGTTGCAGTGTGAGGTACGTACCATCAAAGGTGAAGCAGTTTGTGTTGCAGTGTGAGGTACGTACCATCAAAGGAGGTGAAGTAGTTTGTGTTGCAGTGTGAGGTACGTACCATCAAAGGTGAAGCAGTTTGTGTTGCAGTGTAAGGTAGTACCATCAAGGGAGGTGAAGCAGTTTGTGTTGCAGTGTGAGGTACGTACCATCAAAGGAGGTGAAGCAGTTTGTGTTGCAGTGTGAGGTACGTACCATCAAAGGAGGTGAAGCAGTTTGTGTTGCAGTGTGAGGTACGTAGCAACAAAGGAGGTGAAGCAGATTGTGTTCCAGTGTGAGGTACGTACCATCAAAGGAGGTGAAGCAGTTTGTGTTGCAGTGAGGTACGTACCATCAAAGGTGAGGCAGTTTGTGTTGCAGTGTGAGGTACGTACCATCAAAGGAGGTGAAGCAGTTTGTGTTGCAGTGTGAGGTACGTACCATCAAAGGAGGTGAAGCAGTTTGTGTTGCAGTGTGAGGTACGTACCATCAAAGGAGGTGAAGCAGTTTGTGTTGCAGTGTGAGGTACGTACCATCAAGGGAGGTGAAGCAGTTTGTGTTGCAGTGTGAGGTACGTACCATCAAAGGAGGTGAAGCAGTTTGTGTTGCAGTGTGAGGTACGTACCATCAAAGGTGAAGCAGTTTGTGTTGCAGTGTGAGGTACGTACCATCAAGGGAGGTGAAGCAGTTTGTGTTGCAGTGTGAGGTACGTACCATCAAAGGTGAAGCAGTTTGTGTTGCAGTGTGAGGTACGTACCATCAAAGGTGAAGCAGTTTGTGTTGCAGTGAGGTACGTACCATCAAAGGTGAAGCAGTTTGTGTTGCAGTGTGAGGTACGTACCATCAAGGGAGGTGAAGCAGTTTGTGTTGCAGTGTGAGGTACGTACCATCAAGGGAGGTGAAGCAGTTTGTGTTGCAGTGTGAGGTACGTACCATCAAGGGAGGTGAATCAGTTTGTGTTGCAGTGTGAGGTACGTACCATCAAAGGAGGTGAAGTAGTTTGTGTTGCAGTGTGAGGTACGTACCATCAAGGGAGGTGAAGCAGTTTGTGTTGCAGTGTGAGGTACGTACCATCAAAGGTGAAGCAGTTTGTGTTGCAGTGTGAGGTACGTACCATCAAAGGAGGTGAAGTAGTTTGTGTTGCAGTGTGAGGTACGTACCATCAAGGGAGGTGAAGCAGTTTGTGTTGCAGTGTGAGGTACGTACCATCAAGGGAGGGAAGCAGTTTGTGTTGCAGTGTGAGGTACGTACCATCAAAGGAGGTGTGTTGCAGTGTGAGGTACATACATAGTACCAGTGTTGATTTCGGCGACTAATACTCAATACTAAAACACCCTGGACAACGCTCCACACGTCCCAGACTCTTCTCCCTTCTCTAAAACACCCTGGACAACGCTCCACACGTCCCAGACTCTTCTCCCTTCTCTAAAACACCCTGGACAACGCTCCACACGTCCCAGACTCTTCTCCCTTCTCTAAAACACCCTGGACAACGCTCCACACGTCCCAGACTCTTCTCCCTTCTCTAAAACACCCTGGACAACGCTCCACACGTCCCAGACTCTTCTCCCTTCTCTAAAACACCCTGGACAACGCTCCACACATCCCAGACTCTTCTCCCTTCTCTAAAACACCCTGGACAACGCTAACGCTCCACACGTCCCAGACTCTTCTCCCTTCTCTAAAACACCCTGGACAACGCTCCACACGTCCCAGACTCTTCTCCCTTCTCTAAAACACCCTGGACAACGCTCCACACGTCCCAGACTCTTCTCCCTTCTCTAAAACACCCTGAACAACGCTCCACACGTCCCAGACTCTTCTCCCTTCTCTAAAACACCCTGGACAACGCTCCACACGTCCCAGACTCTTCTCCCTTCTCTAAAACACCCTGGACAACGCTCCACACGTCCCAGACTATTCTCCCTTCTCTAAAACACCCTGGACAACGCTCCACACGTCCCAGACTCTTCTCCCTTCTCTAAAACACCCTGGACAACGCTCCACACGTCCCAGACTCTTCTCCCTTCTCTAAAACACCCTGGACAACGCTCCACACGTCCTAGACTCTTCTCCCTTCTAGCTGGACTCACTTCTAATCTTAAACTGTAATCTGAAGACTCACCTCTTCAGACTCCACCTTAGTTCGTAGCACTTGACCTGGTCTTGATAGCCATGCATGCAATCTTTGCGAAGGTTAAAATGTTACGTAATTTGCCATATTAGGAAGATCAACAGTAATTGGCTTCCATTGACTGAGTCAACTCATCGGCTTCGTGGATTTGTCACACTTTGCATAACGTCTGTGCCACTGAACCAATAAACTGTGCGTGATAAAGGAAGCGCACACACACAAACACACGCGGCTGGAGCTCAGTACTTTGAAAGAGTGACACTCGAACCATTCAGCCGTATCTCACTGTGTATGAAATGTTCTGCTGGGCTGTGCGTCTTGATGGGACTCCAACAGGATGGCATTACGCTGCGGTTGCAGTGGACCACAAGATGTACGCTGTGGGAGGACACCTCATTGGCATACATAATCCGGTTCTGATTAACCTGTACGTCTTCAACACAGTGAGCTTACGCTGGAAGAAGTTGCCTCATCACCCGGAGACTCCCTCCATGCGCCACGGACACACAGCTGTTCTGGTACAAAACACCATCTACATGTTTGGAGGATATCCTTACTGCAACGTGCTTTATGCATTCGACGTGGACACCCACGAATGGTTCAGGCCAGAGGTGTCGGGGACCGTGCCAGAGGGGTTGTTCCGCCACTCAGCCTGTGTCTTGGACAAGGACATGTATATCTATTCAGAAAAAGGCATGCACATGTTGGACACCACCACAATGGTCTGGTCTTCTTTGAATACTATGGAAAGATCGTTTGACAATCACTCTGCTACCATGTTCGGGACAAAGATGTTTGTATTTGGGGGAATAGGCGGATGGCATACAGACGACGTCAGAGTGTATGATACAGAGACCAACCTATGGCTGAGACCGCCTTCTGAAAAGCAGATTCCAAATCGACTCCACATCAGACGAACACATTCAGCCTTTGCCTACAATGGGGAGCTGTACGTAGTTGGTGGCCTCCAGAATAGCTTCTTCAATGATGTGTGGAAATTCAACGCCTGGACCTACTGCTGGAAGACGGTCAAGGTCATGGGGAACGGCCCCTCTCTGAAGTATAAATCCATGTGCAGGTGCAGGGTGGGAGATCGTATCATCCTCTTTGGAGGGAATATATGTCCTGGACCTAAAGCCCGTGATGAGCTGTACATCTTGGACTCAAATCCTAGTCTGAAGACCTTATGCAAGCTGGCAGTTGTCCAGTATGGTCTGGATCAGTCTGAACTCCCACACGACGTAATGTGGGAACTGAGAGCCATGACTGCCAACAGTCAGCCTGCACAAAAGGCTGACTGGCTGGTCAGCCTTTCAGCCTTTTCAATTCTGAATGAATGAATGTGTGTCAGAAACACTGCTGTAGCTCCTCACTGCCTGCACCAATCACTCCCACTTTTCACACAGTGAAATATCTCACAACGGGTAAGGGCTAGTATTTAAAATGCTGAAGAGCACCGAGTCGGTAACGATGGAAGTTGGAGATCCACCCCCACCCGGCTATGCAATACCTGTTGTAACCCGTGTCAGAGTACCCTGTCTCTGTCCCTTTTAATGCCCATATATGAAGATGTCTGTATCAGTCTCTCTGCGTCCCTTTATTCCTATATATGGAGTTATGTGTCAAGCGTGCGAAAATATGAAGAGTTGTGATGTCAGAAGAGGCCAGGTCTATGCCCATATGTGGAGTTCTTTGTCAGGCATGCCCAAATATGGAGTCTATGCAGATGTCAGAACAGGACAGCTCCATATATGGAGCCTGTGCAGGGCCCCTGTCCAGAGCCCAGGAAGAGTGGCGGTTCTGGACAAAAGTGGGTCCGACCGACTCGGTACCGGGCAAAGCCCGGTGCCGAGTCGGTGGAACACGTGTGTCGGTGGGGCGAACGGTTCTCGAGTTACGTGGATTACAGACGTACAGACACAGAGACATGGTGCATTTATAGGTGACCAGGAAGGGGATATCAAAAGCAGACATGAGGATTTGAACCCATGCATCCCCCGAGCAAATCCAACCCTGACCAAGTCTTTATGAGGAGCTTATACAGTAAGGATCTTTTTTTTTAAATATTTTTTATCCCACGATTTTGTAACCCATTTTTCACCCCTGTGTCAATTATCTAATGTGATCCTGGGCTCTACACACCCTCCGCCAACCTGGGGAGAGCAACGGACTTGAACTCATTACACCTGACAGGGGGGAGTTTCCCTGGTTGGACGTAGCGTGTGGTAGGAACACGTTATTCCAACCAGTTCCTTTCCCCTCCATCAGGCGCCCCGGCTGGCCAGGGGGAGGCAGTTTAGAGACCAGGATTACTGCATGTTTTTTGTGAGGGTACCTACCCTAGGGGACACTGGGAGAACATGCAAACTCCACACAGAAAGGCCCTTTCGCCAACCCCGCCTCGGGTATGGGCACTGATGACGCGGAGGAGGAAACGCGCCACCAGCACCCACAGCGCCCGAGCGGGAATCGAACCCAGGACCTTCTAGCTGTGAGGCGACAGCACTACCAACTGTGCCACCGTGCCCCCTCACAGTAAGGATCTTTGTCATGACATGCTATATACAGGTAGACTGCACATTGTTCTCTTTTAACCAAGCCCCCAGAAGGGCTGGCTAACGTTGAAGCTGCCACTACCTACTGGCCAAAAGTGGAACTGCAGCACGTTCATGGAGGAGGACGGACGTTCAGTGAAGTCATATTTGACGTCAAATTTGAGATCCGCTCTCAACTTCCACTCGCTCCAGCCATTGAGTTATAATGCTGCTTGAAATGAATAGCAGGGGACGGGGCTGTCATTCTCAGTCCTCACTCTATCCTTTATATTCTTTTAACCATTCGTTTTAGATTTTAGCTATAGCAGCATATGTTTTTCAGAAAACTCTATAGGATTTAGAACATCCATCCATCCATCTTCAACCGCTTATCCATAGTCGGGTCGCTGGGGCAACAGCTCCACCAGAGAGCTCCAGACTTCCCTCTCCAGAGCAACATTAGTGACTTCCTCCTGGGGGATCCCGATACGTTCCAAGGCCAGTGAGTCGATGTAATCCCTCCATCTGCGCCTTGGTCTGCCCTGGGGTCTCCTCCCAGTGGGACGTGCATCGAGGACCTCCCTAAGGGGACGCCCGAGAGGCATCCTAACCAGATGCCCACCTAAGCTGGCTCCTTTCCAGGCGAAGGAGCAGCGGCTCTACTCTGAGTCTCTCCCGTGTGACTGAACTTCTCTCTAAGGGAGATTCCAGCCATCCGTCGGAGAAAACTAATTTCGGCCGCTTGTATTCGCAACCTTATTCTTTCGGTCATGACCCACACTTCATGACCATAGGTGAGAGTAGGAACGAAGATTGCTCGGTAGACAGAGAGCTTTGCCTTCTGGCTCAACTCTCTTTTCGTCACAACAGTGCGGTACAGAGACTGCAATACCGCCCCTGCCGCTCCGATTCTCCGGCTGATCTCCTTCTCCGTCCTCCCACTCGTGAACAAGACCCTGAGATACTTAAATTCCTTCACCTGGGGTATTGCCTCATTCCCTACCTGGACTGCACAATCCACCGGTTTCCTGCTGAGAACCATGGCCTCAGATTTGGAGTCGCTGACCCCCTCCGACCCGCCCCACCGGGTCCCTTCTCCATACCTCCCTACATAGCTCCAAAACTCATTTATTTGAGTGGTGCAAACCACTCCAACAACTGGCTTTGTACCCGTGTTTGTTCGTACCAAAAAAACGAGCATGGTTGCTATGGTTAGTGTGTGACGTCACTGACATAGCTGATCAGACTATATAAGACCTTGCACCACTCAGTTCAAACGGGTGTGATTTTTCATGAACCGTCATCTAATGGTGCGTGCAATGATAGTCAACGCACCAGCGCGTTTGTGTTACAGACTATGCTCTGGGTAAAGACTGCATCATGTGTGTTGTGTTACAGACTATGCTCTGGGTAAAGACTGCATCATGTGTGTTGTGTTACAGACTATGCTCTGGGTAAAGACTGCATCATGTGTGTTGTGTGTTACAGACTATGCTCTGGGTAAAGACTGCATCATGTGTGTTGTGTGTTGCAGACTATGCTCTGGGTAAAGACTGCATCATGTGTGTTGTGTGTTGCAGACTATGCTCTGGGTAAAGACGGCATCATGTGTGTTGTGTTGCAGACTATGCTCTGGGTAAAGACTGCATCATGTGTGTTGTGTGTTGCAGACTATGCTCTGGGTAAAGACTGCATCATGTGTGTTGTGTTACAGACTATGCTCTGGGTAAAGACTGCATCATGTGTGTTGTGTGTTGCAGACTATGCTCTGGGTAAAGACTGCATCATGTGTGTTGTGTTACAGACTATGCTCTGGGTAAAGACTGCATCATGTGTGTTGTGTTACAGACTATGCTCTGGGTAAAGACTGCATCATGTGTGTTGTGTGTTGCAGACTATGCTCTGGGTAAAGACTGCATCATGTGTGTTGTGTGTTGCAGACTATGCTCTGGGTAAAGACTGCATCATGTGTGTTGTGTGTTACAGACTATGCTCTGGGTAAAGACTGCATCATGTGTGTTGTGTGTTGCAGACTATGCTCTGGGTAAAGACTGAATCATGTGTGTTGTGTGTTACAGACTATGCTCTGGGTAAAGACTGCATCATGTGTGTTGTGTTACAGACTATGCTCTGGGTAAAGACTGAATCATGTGTGTTGTGTGTTACAGACTATGCTCTGGGTAAAGACTGCATCATGTGTGTTGTGTTACAGACTATGCTCTGGGTAAAGACTGAATCATGTGTGTTGTGTGTTACAGACTATGCTCTGGGTAAAGACTGAATCATGTGTGTTGTGTGTTGCAGACTATGCTCTGGGTAAAGACTGCATCATGCACGGCTACATGCTGAAGCTGGGAAACCCCTTCCTCACCCAGTGGCAGCGACGCTACTTCTACCTGTTTCCCAACCGAGTGGAGTGGAGGGGGGAGGGGGAGTCACGGGTGAGACACGCACGCACGCACGCACGCGCGCGCACACACACACACACACACACACACACACACACACACACACACACACACACACACACACACACACACACACTGTGTACATTGGTGACAATAATATAGTATTCTATTTCTAGCTGGTCTTGAGGCCTGCAAAAACGAGAAAAAAAAGAAAAGCAAAAAACAACTTTTCTTTGTTTTCTTATTAACTAGTCAACTAGTACCAACAAGGTCGACTAGTGGATTTACTAGTCGACTAATTTAATAGTGGACTAGTTGCTTAAAGCCCTATGTTGCACATACATGGTTTTCAGCAGTGCAGTGGTCCCCAAACCTTTTAGCTCGAGACCCAATAGAGAAATGTCATGTCTCCCCCCAGCCCAGCCCAGGACCCAAACAAGTGAAAATAGCAGATCTACAAGCTCACAGTGAGGTCCATTTGGTTCTCATTTTGGCTCTAAAGAGTTACAGACCTGTAACAGTACGTTTTAACAGCGGGCGACAGACAGACGAATGTTCCGGAAAAATGGGTGTAGGAACGTTGGGCCGAAAAGGAGAAAATAATTCATCTTTTGATGAAAATAATTCATATTTTGGGGCGACGTCGTCCGGCCGATAGTGGGCGATAGCCAAGTGTCGCTCGCCGTTGTTCTCCAGCTGTTAAAATGCATCGTCAGGTTCCATTTCAAACCCCCTTAAGGAACCCCAGAAGGTCCTCCTTAAGGAACCCCAGAGGGTCCTCCTTAAGGAACCCCAGAGGGTCCTCCTTAAGGAACCCCAGAGGGTCCTCCTTTAGGAACCCCAGAGGGTCCTCCTTAAGGAACCCCAGAGGGTCCTCCTTAAGGAACCCCAGAGGGTCCTCCTTTGAGATCTAGTCTATCTCTGGTCTAGTAGTTCAACCTCTAATCTGTTCAGTGATTGCTGTCAGATTTAGATGTGCCAATGTGCAAGCTTTGACCGTACTGTCTGTTTGCACACACCTACACACCTTCAATCCAACAACACCCATCATGTGATCCCAACGACTGATTATTAAGCCGGTCGTGTTTTGACAAACTTCACAGTGTCCTCTCTTCTTTTTTCTGCCGGTGGATTTGATTTGATCTGGTTGTGATCCACAGCAAAACCTGCTGACCATGGAACAGATGGTGTCGGTGGAGGAGACGCAGATTAAAGACAAGAAGTGCATCCTGCTTCGCATCAAAGGAGGGAAGCAGTTTGTGTTGCAGTGTGAGGTACGTACCATCAAAGGAGGTGAAGCAGTTTGTGCTGCAGTGTGAGGTACGTACCATCAAAGGAGGTGAAGCAGTTTGTGCTGCAGTGTGAGGTACGTACCATCAAGGGAGGTGAAGCAGTTTGTGTTGCAGTGTGAGGTACGTACCATCAAAGGTGAAGCAGTTTGTGTTGCAGTGTGAGGTACGTACCATCAAGGGAGGTGAAGCAGTTTGTGTTGCAGTGTGAGGTACGTACCATCAAAGGAGGTGAAGCAGTTTGTGTTGCAGTGTGAGGTACGTACCATCAAAGGAGGTGAAGCAGTTTGTGTTGCAGTGTGAGGTACGTACCATCAAAGGAGGTGAAGCAGTTTGTGTTGCAGTGTGAGGTACGTACCATCAAGGGAGGTGAAGCAGTTTGTGTTGCAGTGTGAGGTACGTACCATCAAAGGAGGTGAAGCAGTTTGTGTTGCAGTGTGAGGTACGTACCATCAAGGGAGGTGAAGCAGTTTGTGTTGCAGTGTGAGGTACGTACCATCAAAGGTGAAGCAGTTTGTGTTGCAGTGTGAGGTACGTACCATCAAGGGAGGTGAAGCAGTTTGTGTTGCAGTGTGAGGTACGTACCATCAAAGGTGAAGCAGTTTGTGCTGCAGTGTGAGGTACGTACCATCAAGGGAGGTGAAGCAGTTTGTGTTGCAGTGTGAGGTACGTACCATCAAGGGAGGTGAAGCAGTTTGTGTTGCAGTGTGAGGTACGTACCATCAAGGGAGGGAAGTAGTTTGTGTTGCAGTGTGAGGTACGTACCATCAAGGGAGGTGAAGCAGTTTGTGTTGCAGTGTGAGGTACGTACCATCAAGGGAGGTGAAGCAGTTTGTGTTGCAGTGTGAGGTACGTACCATCAAGGGAGGGAAGCAGTTTGTCTTGCAGTGTGAGGTACGTACCATCAAGGGAGGGAAGCAGTTTGTCTTGCAGTGTAAGGTAGTACCATCAAGGGAGGTGAAGCAGTTTGTGTTGCAGTGTGAGGTACGTACCATCAAGGGAGGGAAGCAGTTTGTGTTGCAGTGTGAGGTACGTACCATCAAGGGAGGGAAGCAGTTTGTGTTGCAGTGTGAGGTACGTACCATCAAGGGAGGGAAGCAGTTTGTGTTGCAGTGTGAGGTACGTACCATCAAGGGAGGGAAGCAGTTTGTGTTGCAGTGTGAGGTACGTACCATCAAGGGAGGGAAGCAGTTTGTGTTGCAGTGTGAGGTACGTACCATCAAGGGAGGTGAAGCAGTTTGTGTTGCAGTGAGGTACGTACCATCAAGGGAGGGAAGCAGTTTGTGTTGCAGTGTGAGGTACGTACCATCAAAGGTGAAGCAGTTTGTGTTGCAGTGTGAGGTAGTACCATCAAGGGAGGTGAAGCAGTTTGTGTTGCAGTGTGAGGTACGTACCATCAAGGGAGGTGAAGCAGTTTGTGTTGCAGTGTGAGGTACGTACCATCAAGGGAGGTGAAGCAGTTTGTGTTGCAGTGTGAGGTACGTACCATCAAAGGTGAAGCAGTTTGTGTTGCAGTGTGAGGTAGTACCATCAAGGGAGGGAAGCAGTTTGTGTTGCAGTGTGAGGTACGTACCATCAAGGGAGGGAAGCAGTTTGTGTTGCAGTGTGAGGTACGTACCATCAAGGGAGGTGAAGCAGTTTGTGTTGCAGTGAGGTACGTACCATCAAAGGTGAAGCAGTTTGTGTTGCAGTGTGAGGTACGTACCATCAAAGGAGGTGAAGCAGTTTGTGTTGCAGTGTGAGGTACGTACCATCAAAGGAGGTGAAGCAGTTTGTGTTGCAGTGAGGTACGTACCATCAAAGGTGAGGCAGTTTGTGTTGCAGTGTGAGGTACGTACCATCAAAGGTGAAGCAGTTTGTGTTGCAGTGTGAGGTACGTACCATCAAAGGTGAAGCAGTTTGTGTTGCAGTGAGGTACGTACCATCAAAGGTGAGGCAGTTTGTGTTGCAGTGTGAGGTACGTACCATCAAAGGTGAAGCAGTTTGTGTTGCAGTGTGAGGTACGTACCATCAAAGGTGAAGCAGTTTGTGCTGCAGTGTGAGGTACGTACCATCAAAGGAGGTGAAGCAGTTTGTGTTGCAGTGTGAGGTACGTACCATCAAGGGAGGTGAAGCAGTTTGTGTTGCAGTGTGAGGTACGTACCATCAAGGGAGGGGAAGCAGTTTGTGTTGCAGTGTGAGGTACGTACCATCAAGGGAGGGGAAGTAGTTTGTGTTGCAGTGTGAGGTACGTACCATCAAAGGAGGTGAAGCAGTTTGTGTTGCAGTGTGAGGTACGTACCATCAAGGGAGGTGAAGCAGTTTGTGTTGCAGTGTGAGGTACGTACCATCAAGGGAGGGGAAGCAGTTTGTGTTGCAGTGTGAGGTACGTACCATCAAGGGAGGTGAAGCAGTTTGTGTTGCAGTGTGAGGTACGTACCATCAAAGGTGAATCAGTTTGTGTTGCAGTGTGAGGTACGTACCATCAAGGGAGGTGAAGCAGTTTGTGTTGCAGTGTGAGGTACTCATCGGCTTCGTGGATTTGTCACACTTTGCATGACGTCTGTGCCACTGAACCAATAAACTGTGCGTGATAAAGGAAGCGCACACACACAAACACACACACACACTCTCTCTCTCTCTCTCTCTCTCGCTCTCTCTCACTCACTCACACACACACACACACACACACTCTCTCTCTCTGGTCCCGCTGAGTGCAGAGTGGACAGAGAGAGGAGACACACACTCTCACACGCACACACTTGCCTTTCAATAATTGTTAATACAAATATAAATATCGGATCGGGAAAAATCGGTATCGGCAGATCCTCGAAATCAAATGATCGGAAACGGATCGGGGGCATAAATTCGTGATCAGGACATCCCTAGTTGTATGGGAACGTCCCGCATTATAAATACTGATTTTTTGGTTCATGACGTAGCAGGATAAAGTTGTGTATGCGTCCCATGGTTGGTTTAATGTCCTTTCATTTTCACCACACATGTTTGGATAGGGGCTAAAGATTTTCGCCAAGCCCCCACCCCTAGGTAAAAAAAAAATCACACCCATGTGAAGTGAGGGGCGCTCTTCATGTATCATCATACAATTTGCATGCTCACTTTTCCGTCTTCACTTTTCTACCCTCACTTTTATCTTCAATATGTACTTTGCTCAGCCAATCAAATCATCGCTATAATGGGGCGAATGGGGTGATCAGCCAATAAATAACAAGCCAATATTTGTGTTTACACAAACCCGGAAAGCTGGGCATCAGTGTTTATTTTGGCAGCAAATTTATATTTTAGTTTTAGTCATAGTCTCTTGAATTTTTTTAATTTAGTTTTAGTCACATTTTAGTCACCCGGAGTGTTAGTCGACTAAATATCATGAGATTTTTGTTGACTAAATCTACAGTTGATTTAGTCGACTGAATGTATTTTGGCGGGCCTTGATGCCGTCGTAATAACTGTTTTTACGCTTGTAGATCTGCTATTTTCAGCATGCAACCAAGTGTAAAATGACATATACTGGATCTCTTGTCCACTAGTCCCTTCCTAAAATTTTAGTCTAGTTTTTATTTGTTGACTAAATTGTCAATATATTTAGTCTTAGTTTTAGTCATCATAGCTTAGTTTCCATTTAGTTTTCCTCTGTGAAAAAAGGTAGTCGACGTCGACGAACATTTTTCGTCTTTGTTTTAGTCAACAACATCGTCTACCAAAACAGAGAGGGTGACTGTGGCTCAAGAGGTAGAGCAGGTCGTCCAATGATCCATGGGTCGGCGGTTTGAATCCCGGCTCCTCCTGTCTACATGTCGAAGTGTCCTTGGGCAAGACACTGAACCCCAAATTGCTCCCGATGTGCTGGTTGGTACCTAGCATGGCGTCCGCCGCAATCGGTGTATGAATGTGTGTGTGAATGGGTGAATGTAATGCACAATCTATGTAAAGCACCTTGGATAAAGGCGCTATATAAATGCACCATTTATGTAAACGCCTCCAGTCACCAGTCCAGTCTATATAACTGCTGGTTATACAACAAGCTTGTAGATCTGCTATTTTCAAATAGCCGATGTGTAAGTCGGATTCTGCTAAATGCCTAAATTGTATTTGATGACAAAATAGCCTATAAGCTATGCTTATACGTGTGGCCTATTTATAGTCGCTTCTTCTGGGCTTGTTTTCATAGACCTTGGGAGGTGGCCAACTGATTGGCTCAGTTTTACAGGTTAATTGTGCAATAAGTCATTTTTGGGGGGGGTGAACTAGTCCTTTAACACTTTGGTTAGAGTGGACCAAAGCCATCTAATAGAATAGTTAGGACATTGAGGGGGCAGAAACCGAGCTCTGTTCATGCAGCCTGAACTGAGACAAGCTGGAGTTGGAAATACATTTTTTCCAACGAGGGTGGCGCAAATAAGAGCTATTTTAAGCATGTTTTAAAGTATTGTACAGTAACAACTAAAGTCTCTCTAATGTTTATGTTGTACTATTACTACAAAACAATCTAAAATAAAGGGATTTAAGATCATTAAAGCTGGGCTGTTGCCCTGAGTCCAATGCATTTCTGCCTACTTCCGGTCCAGGACTTGTCCCAGTTGGTTGTCCCCATGCTCAATAGAAGTCTATTTGGAGAGCCTCCATTGGACTGAAGCCCCATGAAGTGAACGCAGTTTGCGTAACTCTGTCTATATCTAAGGCTCTGGCATGGTTAGAGTGGACATGCAGAGTTTGGCTGGCCTCACTCAAACTCCGAGCAAGTTCACTCCCCCAACGTAAACTCTGTGCCAGTCAGACAGAGTTGTGCAAGCTGTTATCTTTCTATCCCTTTGTCTTTTGCTCTGTTTGGTGACTGGAAGCCTCTTGGGGTAGTTAGTGGTTCATCTTAGGCTGACGGCCCAAAATTATCATATTTGAACTGGGTGGGGACCCCCTAAAATGGGGGGTCCCCGGAACATCCAGAGCCCCAGGAACGCGCCCAGGGGGCCGGGCCGGTTCCCGGCGAGCCGCCCCGCGTCCGAAACGGTTGAGAAATGACAGTTACCGTGTGGGGGTCCCCAGGGGGTCCCTCTACTGTACTGTACTGTACTGTCACTGTACTGTACTGTCACGTCCAAAATCATATACAGTTAATGTGTGTGTGTGTTATGCTGCGCAACAGTGACACTTGGTGGTGAAAACCAACCAAACGCTGTTTTCGTGCTCGGACGGACGGACCCAGCCAGGCTCCTCATAGGAGTGGTTGCTCCACTCAAAAATCACACCCGTGTGAAGTGAGGGGCGCTAATATATTCGCAGCCTAACACACACACATTAACTGTATATGATTTCGGACGTGACAGTACTGTCAGTGAATAATCTCCCGATAATGACCACCTAGCCAGATATTATCCCTTACATATCACACAAGACAGAATGGTGCACTTTATTCAGTTTCTATTTAGTATAATAGATTTTATCATAATATTGATGTTTTCATTCCAGTGAAGCGCTGCCATTCTTCCTCCTGCTCATCGACCTCTCCAAAGCGTGCACGTTGGCCAAGTTCGCCCTCAGCTCCAACTCACAGGTGACCTTTGACCCCTGACCCCCGTCACACACAACACCACACACCCGATTTATATTCAGAGAGTTGTGTGCATATCTCTGTGTGCGTGTGTCATCACTGTCTCCTCAAAAACATGATTTAAAACCTGTGTGTGTGTGTGTGCGTGTGTGCGTGTGTGCGTGCGTGCGTGCGTGCGTGCGTGCGTGCGTGCGCACAGGAGGAGGTGAGGGAGAACATCTCTCAGGGAATGTCCATCCTGGGACCAACCTTCACTCTGGAGTCTGGACGCTCTGGTGGAGTGTCTGGTCATCGGTGTCGGAACCATGTCAGGTCAGTTAAACTACATTACCCAGAACACACTGCATTAGAACTACAATACCCAGAACACATTGCATGTAGGAACCATGTCAGGTCAGTTAAACTACATTACCCAGAACACATTGCATTAGAACTACAATACCCAGAACGCACTGCATGTAGGAACCATGTCAGGTCAGTTAAACTACATTACCCAGAACACACTGCATGTAGGAACCATGCCAGGTCAGTTAGAACTACATTACCCAGAACACACTGCATGTAGGAACCATGTCAGGTCAGTAGAGGATAGGTGAAGGTGATAACTAACTCACTCTAGCATGGTGGTGTTACGGTGAAATTGGTGACCTGCTGAAATATGTGACCATCGTGTTGACAATCATAATGTCAATGTTCGAATGTAAATCGTTGCGGTTTGTTCATTAGCAGAGTTTAACATTGTGGTATTCAGGCCACGTATTTAAAGACTTCCATGTAAGTTGTGTGAAGGCAACAAGATGGTCACATATTTCGGCAGATCACCAATTTCATCATAACTTGCCATGCTAGAGTGACCGAGTGTGAGTGAGCGAGTCAAAGAGATTTGGGGTATTGGAATTTGGCCTAAAACTGTATGAGCGACATGGTACACACATCCTACACACTGTATGAGTGACATGGTACACACATCCTACACACTGTATGAGTGACATGGTACACACATCCTACACACTGTATGAGTGACATGGTACACACATCCTATACACACTGTATGAGTGACATGGTACACACATCCTACACACTGTATGAGTGACATGGTACACACATCCTACACACTGTATGAGTGACATGGTACACACATCCTACAAACTGTATGAGCGACATGGTACACACATCCTACAAAATGGTCTCCTCAGTGAAAGTGGCCCAGTAGGCGCCAGGCGGCAAATCTCACAAACGTCCTATTAACATGGTTACTGGTACGATACCAGTGTGTAAACCTAATGGACCCTTGTTTGGTCTGTATGTGAAAAGGGACAGATCTATAATCAACTAGAAAAAGTGGGCACAGGTCTCCACCAGGGCAGGTCAGGCTGTGGCCTCCTGGTGGCGCTATAACAGGCCAATGTGAAAAGGGTGGGATATATTCCTCAGCCTAGTAGGAAAATCTGTGAAAGATTTCACGTCAATTGCATGCTGCGTTCATGATTTGAGGCTTTTTGTTCAAAACGGGCAAATCCTGCAAAAAGCCAATGTTAGCCAATTAGGATGGAATATGAAATATCGGATAGATCCGTCTTGAACACATGACTATAGAGATACTGTGTAACGATTTGTGGGATTTTTGGACAGAATCTGGAGGAGTAATATCAAAAAATGTGTTTTTCAAAAGTCGGCCTCCTGGTGGCACTAGGTTCATCGTTGGCATCCAGGGTGTGTGTGTGTGCAAAATTTGGCATCGACCAGGTTAACTGTGCTGGAGATTAGACGGACAGACACACACACACACACACACACACACACACGCGGACGGTGTGCAGAACATACTCTCTCCCCATGCCTTCGGCCTGGTGGAGACAATAATCATTGTCCTCCTAACAGGTGTTCCTCAGCTGGAGATCATGTGTTGTTTCGGCTGCATGTCGGTGCTCGCCAACTACTTTGTCTTCATGACCTTCTTCCCTGCCTGCGTCTCCCTGGTGCTGGAGGTAATTAACATTTATCTAACCTGTGTGTGTGTGTGTGTGTTTGTGTTGCCTACCTCAAATTAAATATCCTTGGATCTGTAAAACACTGCCTTCCTTTTCCCTGTACGTAAACTACGTATATATTTTTTCAGCACCTGTAGAATTTAAGATGTGCGTAGTACTTCCCTTTGGATTGTATTTCCTATATATAGTGTGTCCTCATACACTCCAGCTTAGTTGTCACTCGGAAGCCACTCACGTACCATCAAAGGTGAAGCAGTTTGTGTTGCAGTGTGAGGTACGTACCATCAAAGGAGGTGAAGTAGTTTGTGTTGCAGTGTGAGGTACGTACCATCAAGGGAGGTGAAGCAGTTTGTGTTGCAGTGTGAGGTACGTACCATCAAGGGAGGTGAATCAGTTTGTGTTGCAGTGTGAGGTACGTACCATCAAAGGAGGTGAAGTAGTTTGTGTTGCAGTGTGAGGTACGTACCATCAAGGGAGGTGAAGCAGTTTGTGTTGCAGTGTGAGGTACGTACCATCAAGGGAGGTGAAGCAGTTTGTGTTGCAGTGTGAGGTACGTACCATCAAAGGTGAAGCAGTTTGTGTTGCAGTGTGAGGTACGTACCATCAAAGGAGGTGAAGTAGTTTGTGTTGCAGTGTGAGGTACGTACCATCAAGGGAGGTGAAGCAGTTTGTGTTGCAGTGTGAGGTACGTACCATCAAGGGAGGGAAGCAGTTTGTGTTGCAGTGTGAGGTACGTACCATCAAAGGAGGTGTGTTGCAGTGTGAGGTACATACAGTACATAGTACCAGTGTTGATTTCGGCGACTAATACTCAATACTAAAACACCCTGGACAACGCTCCACACGTCCCAGACTCTTCTCCCTTCTCTAAAACACCCTGGACAACGCTCCACACGTCCCAGACTCTTCTCCCTTCTCTAAAACACCCTGGACAACGCTCCACACGTCCCAGACTCTTCTCCCTTCTCTAAAACACCCTGGACAACGCTCCACACGTCCCAGACTCTTCTCCCTTCTCTAAAACACCCTGGACAACGCTCCACACGTCCCAGACTCTTCTCCCTTCTCTAAAACACCCTGGACAACGCTCCACACATCCCAGACTCTTCTCCCTTCTCTAAAACACCCTGGACAACGCTAACGCTCCACACGTCCCAGACTCTTCTCCCTTCTCTAAAACACCCTGGACAACGCTCCACACGTCCCAGACTCTTCTCCCTTCTCTAAAACACCCTGGACAACGCTCCACACGTCCCAGACTCTTCTCCCTTCTCTAAAACACCCTGAACAACGCTCCACACGTCCCAGACTCTTCTCCCTTCTCTAAAACACCCTGGACAACGCTCCACACGTCCCAGACTCTTCTCCCTTCTCTAAAACACCCTGGACAACGCTCCACACGTCCCAGACTATTCTCCCTTCTCTAAAACACCCTGGACAACGCTCCACACGTCCCAGACTCTTCTCCCTTCTCTAAAACACCCTGGACAACGCTCCACACGTCCCAGACTCTTCTCCCTTCTCTAAAACACCCTGGACAACGCTCCACACGTCCTAGACTCTTCTCCCTTCTAGCTGGACTCACTTCTAATCTTAAACTGTAATCTGAAGACTCACCTCTTCAGACTCCACCTTAGTTCGTAGCACTTGACCTGGTCTTGACAGCCATGCATGCAATCTTTGCGAAGGTTAAAATGTTACGTAATTTGCCATATTAGGAAGATCAACAGTAATTGGCTTCCATTGACTGAGTCAACTCATCGGCTTCGTGGATTTGTCACACTTTGCATAACGTCTGTGCCACTAAACCAATAAACTGTGCGTGATAAAGGAAGCGCACACACACAAACACACGCGGCTGGAGCTCAGTACTTTGAAAGAGTGACACTCGAACCATTCAGCCGTATCTCACTGTGTATGAAATGTTCTGCTGGGCTGTGCGTCTTGATGGGACTCCAACAGGATGGCATTACGCTGCGGTTGCAGTGGACCACAAGATGTACGCTGTGGGAGGACACCTCATTGGCATTCATAATCCGGTTCTGATTAAACTGTACGTCTTCAACACAGTGAGCTTACGCTGGAAGAAGTTGCCTCATCACCCGGAGACTCCCTCCATGCGCCACGGACACACAGCTGTTCTGGTACAAAACACCATCTACATGTTTGGAGGATATCCTTACTGCAACGTGCTTTATGCATTCGACGTGGACACCCACGAATGGTTCAGGCCAGAGGTGTCGGGGACCGTGCCAGAGGGGTTGTTCCGCCACTCAGCCTGTGTCTTGGACAAGGTCATGTATATCTATTCAGAAAAAGGCATGCACATGTTGGACACCACCACAATGGTCTGGTCTTCTTTGAATACTATGGAAAGATCGTTTGACAATCACTCTGCTACCATGTTCGGGACAAAGATGTTTGTATTTGGGGGAATAGGCGGATGGCATACAGACGACGTCAGAGTGTATGATACAGAGACCAACCTATGGCTGAGACCGCCTTCTGAAAAGCAGATTCCAAATCGACTCCACATCAGACGAACACATTCAGCCTTTGCCTACAATGGGGAGCTGTACGTAGTTGGTGGCCTCCAGAATAGCTTCTTCAATGATGTGTGGAAATTCAACGCCTGGACCTACTGCTGGAAGACGGTCAAGGTCATGGGGAACGGCCCCTCTCTGAAGTATAAATCCATGTGCGGGTGCAGGGTGGGAGATCGTATCATCCTCTTTGGAGGGAATATATGTCCTGGACCTAAAGCCCGTGATGAGCTGTACATCTTGGACTCAAATCCTAGTCTGAAGACCTTATGCAAGCTGGCAGTTGTCCAGTATGGTCTGGATCAGTCTGAACTCCCACACGACGTAATGTGGGAACTGAGAGCCATGACTGCCAACAGTCAGCCTGCACAAAAGGCTGACTGGCTGGTCAGCCTTTCAGCCTTTTCAATTCTGAATGAATGAATGTGTGTCAGAAACACTGCTGTAGCTCCTCACTGCCTGCACCAATCACTCCCACTTTTCACACAGTGAAATATCTCACAACGGGTAAGGGCTAGTATTTAAAATGCTGAAGAGCACCGAGTCGGTAACGATGGAAGTTGGAGATCCACCCCCACCCGGCTATGCAATACCTGTTGTAACCCGTGTCAGAGTACCCTGTCTCTGTCCCTTTTAATGCCCATATATGAAGATGTCTGTATCAGTCTCTCTGCGTCCCTTTATTCCTATATATGGAGTTATGTGTCAAGCGTGCGAAAATATGAAGAGTTGTGATGTCAGAAGAGGCCAGGTCTATGCCCATATGTGGAGTTCTTTGTCAGGCATGCCCAAATATGGAGTCTATGCAGATGTCAGAACAGGACAGCTCCATATATGGAGCCTGTGCAGGGCCCCTGTCCAGAGCCCAGGAAGAGTGGCGGTTCTGGACAAAAGTGGGTCCGACCGACTCGGTACCGGGCACAGCACTCCCTGTGGGGGTGTGGAACACGTGTGTCGGTGGGGCGAACGGTTCTCGAGTTACGTGGATTACAGACGTACAGACACAGAGACATGGTGCATTTATAGGTGACCAGGAAGGGGATATCAAAAGCAGACATGAGGATTTGAACCCATGCATCCCCCGAGCAAATCCAACCCTGACCAAGTCTTTATGAGGAGCTTATACAGTAAGGATCTTTTTTTTTAAATATTTTTTATCCCACGATTTTGTAACCCATTTTTCACCCCTGTGTCAATTATCTAATGTGATCCTGGGCTCTACACACCCTCCGCCAACCTGGGGAGAGCAACGGACTTGAACTCATTACACCTGACAGGGGGGAGTTTCCCTGGTTGGACGTAGCGTGTGGTAGGAACACGTTATTCCAACCAGTTCCTTTCCCCTCCATCAGGCGCCCCGGCTGGCCAGGGGGAAGCAGTTTAGAGACCAGGATTACTGCATGTTTTTTGTGAGGGTACCTACCCTAGGGGACACTGGGAGAACATGCAAACTCCACACAGAAAGGCCCTTTCGCCAACCCCGCCTCGGGTATGGGCACTGATGACGCGGAGGAGGAAACGCGCCACCAGCACCCACAGCGCCCCGAGCGGGAATCGAACCCAGGACCTTCTAGCTGTGAGGCGACAGCACTACCAACTGTGCCACCGTGCCCCCTCACAGTAAGGATCTTTGTCATGACATGCTATATACAGGTAGACTGCACATTGTTCTCTTTTAACCAAGCCCCCAGAAGGGCTGGCTAACGTTGAAGCTGCCACTACCTACTGGCCAAAAGTGGAACTGCAGCACGTTCATGGAGGAGGACGGACGTTCAGTGAAGTCATATTTGACGTCAAATTTGAGATCCGCTCTCAACTTCCACTCGCTCCAGCCATTGAGTTATAATGCTGCTTGAAATGAATAGCAGGGGACGGGGCTGTCATTCTCAGTCCTCACTCTATCCTTTATATTCTTTTAACCATTCGTTTTAGATTTTAGCTATAGCAGCATATGTTTTTCAGAAAACTCTATAGGATTTAGAACATCCATCCATCCATCTTCAACCGCTTATCCATAGTCTGGTCGCTGGGGCAACAGCTCCACCAGAGAGCTCCAGACTTCCCTCTCCAGAGCAACATTAGTGACTTCCTCCTGGGGGATCCCGATACGTTCCAAGGCCAGTGAGTCGATGTAATCCCTCCATCTGCGCCTTGGTCTGCCCTGGGGTCTCCTCCCAGTGGGACGTGCATCGAGGACCTCCCTAAGGGGACGCCCGAGAGGCATCCTAACCAGATGCCCACCTAAGCTGGCTCCTTTCCAGGCGAAGGAGCAGCGGCTCTACTCTGAGTCTCTCCCGTGTGACTGAACTTCTCTCTAAGGGAGATTCCAGCCATCCGTCGGAGAAAACTAATTTCGGCCGCTTGTATTCGCAACCTTATTCTTTCGGTCATGACCCACACTTCATGACCATAGGTGAGAGTAGGAACGAAGATTGCTCGGTAGACAGAGAGCTTTGCCTTCTGGCTCAACTCTCTTTTCGTCACAACAGTGCGGTACAGAGACTGCAATACCGCCCCTGCCGCTCCGATTCTCCGGCTGATCTCCTTCTCCGTCCTCCCACTCGTGAACAAGACCCTGAGATACTTAAATTCCTTCACCTGGGGTATTGCCTCATTCCCTACCTGGACTGCACAATCCACCGGTTTCCTGCTGAGAACCATGGCCTCAGATTTGGAGTCGCTGACCCCCTCCGACCCGCCCCACCGCTACAACGGTCCCTTCTCCCTACCTCCCTACATAGCTCCAAAACTCATTTATTTGAGTGGTGCAAACCACTCCAACAACTGGCTTTGTACCCGTGTTTGTTCGTACCAAAAAAACGAGCATGGTTGCTATGGTTAGTGTTTGACGTCACTGACATAGCTGATCAGACTATATAAGACCTTGCACCACTCAGTTCAAACGGGTGTGATTTTTCATGAACCGTCATCTAATGGTGCGTGCAATGATAGTCAACGCACCAGCGCGTTTGTGTTACAGACTATGCTCTGGGTAAAGACTGCATCATGTGTGTTGTGTTACAGACTATGCTCTGGGTAAAGACTGCATCATGTGTGTTGTGTTACAGACTATGCTCTGGGTAAAGACTGCATCATGTGTGTTGTGTGTTACAGACTATGCTCTGGGTAAAGACTGCATCATGTGTGTTGTGTGTTGCAGACTATGCTCTGGGTAAAGACTGCATCATGTGTGTTGTGTGTTGCAGACTATGCTCTGGGTAAAGACGGCATCATGTGTGTTGTGTTGCAGACTATGCTCTGGGTAAAGACTGCATCATGTGTGTTGTGTGTTGCAGACTATGCTCTGGGTAAAGACTGCATCATGTGTGTTGTGTTACAGACTATGCTCTGGGTAAAGACTGCATCATGTGTGTTGTGTGTTGCAGACTATGCTCTGGGTAAAGACTGCATCATGTGTGTTGTGTGTTACAGACTGCTCTGGGTAAAGACTGCATCATGTGTGTTGTGTTACAGACTATGCTCTGGGTAAAGACTGCATCATGTGTGTTGTGTTACAGACTATGCTCTGGGTAAAGACTGCATCATGTGTGTTGTGTGTTGCAGACTATGCTCTGGGTAAAGACTGCATCATGTGTGTTGTGTGTTGCAGACTATGCTCTGGGTAAAGACTGCATCATGTGTGTTGTGTGTTACAGACTATGCTCTGGGTAAAGACTGCATCATGTGTGTTGTGTGTTGCAGACTATGCTCTGGGTAAAGACTGAATCATGTGTGTTGTGTGTTACAGACTATGCTCTGGGTAAAGACTGCATCATGTGTGTTGTGTGTTACAGACTATGCTCTGGGTAAAGACTGCATCATGTGTGTTGTGTGTTGCAGACTATGCTCTGGGTAAAGACTGCATCATGTGTGTTGTGTGTTGCAGACTATGCTCTGGGTAAAGACGGCATCATGTGTGTTGTGTTGCAGACTATGCTCTGGGTAAAGACTGCATCATGTGTGTTGTGTGTTGCAGACTATGCTCTGGGTAAAGACTGCATCATGTGTGTTGTGTTACAGACTATGCTCTGGGTAAAGACTGCATCATGTGTGTTGTGTGTTGCAGACTATGCTCTGGGTAAAGACTGCATCATGTGTGTTGTGTGTTACAGACTATGCTCTGGGTAAAGACTGCATCATGTGTGTTGTGTTACAGACTATGCTCTGGGTAAAGACTGCATCATGTGTGTTGTGTTACAGACTATGCTCTGGGTAAAGACTGCATCATGTGTGTTGTGTTACAGACTATGCTCTGGGTAAAGACTGCATCATGTGTGTTGTGTTACAGACTATGCTCTGGGTAAAGACTGAATCATGTGTGTTGTGTGTTACAGACTATGCTCTGGGTAAAGACTGCATCATGTGTGTTGTGTTACAGACTATGCTCTGGGTAAAGACTGCATCATGTGTGTTGTGTGTTGCAGACTATGCTCTGGGTAAAGACTGAATCATGTGTGTTGTGTGTTGCAGACTATGCTCTGGGTAAAGACTGCATCATGCACGGCTACATGCTGAAGCTGGGAAACCCCTTCCTCACCCAGTGGCAGCGACGCTACTTCTACCTGTTTCCCAACCGAGTGGAGTGGAGGGGGGAGGGGGAGTCACGGGTGAGACACGCACGCACGCACGCACGCACGCGCGCGCACACACACACACACACACACACACACACACACACACACACACACACACACACACACACACACACACACACACACACACACACACACTGTGTACATTGGTCAATAATATAGTATTCTATTTCTAGCTGGTCTTGAGGCCTGCAAAAACGAGAAAAAAAAGAAAAGCAAAAAACAACTTTTCTTTGTTTTCTTATTAACTAGTCAACTAGTACCAACAAGGTCGACTAGTGGATTTACTAGTCGACTAATTTAATAGTGGACTAGTTGCTTAAAGCCCTATGTTGCACATACATGGTTTTCAGCAGTGCAGTGGTCCCCAAACCTTTTAGCTCGAGACCCAATAGAGAAATGTCATGTCTCCCCCCAGCCCAGCCCAGGACCCAAACAAGTGAAAATAGCAGATCTACAAGCTCACAGTAAGCTAAAGTAGATCTGCTTTTCCCCCCACACTTTTTTATTTTATTTATGAAATTCTTTTAAAAAAAAAGTTAGAATTCGTTTTTAATGTATTTTCTTTCTTTCTTTCTTTCTTTCTTTCTTTCTTTCTTTCTCTTGAAATAAATGTTTTGTTTGTTTTTTGTTAAGAAAAGAAAAGGGGAACATTTAACTTGTGGGCCACAAAAACAGTTTTTGGGGCAACAGTGGGTGTAGTTGTAGTGCACAGTATCCTGCTCTAGGTGTCAGTAGAGAGCCTGTTGTCACACCCTGTGCCAAGCTCCTGCTAGTATAGTAGGACAAGCTGTTCAGGACAGTCTAGTTACAGACAGTGGAACCAAATGGACCTGTCCGTAGTAAAATTCATATTTTGGGCGACGTCGTCCGGCCGATAGTGGGCGATAGCCAATGAAATTCAAGTGTCGCTCGCCGTTGTTCTCCAGCTGTTAAAATGCATTGTCAGGATCCATTTAAAACCCCCTTAAGGAACCCCAGAGGGTCCTCCTTAAGGAACCCCAGAGGGTCCTCCTTAAGGAACCCCAGAGGGTCCTCCTTTAGGAACCCCAGAGGGTCCTCCTTAAGGAACCCCAGAGGGTCCTCTAAGGAACCCCAGAGGGTCCTCCTTAAGGAACCCCAGAGGGTCCTCCTTTAGGAACCCCAGAGGGTCCTCCTTAAGGAACCCCAGAGGGTCCTCCTTAAGGAACCCCAGAGGGTCCTCCTTAAGGAGTTTGTGTTGCAGTGTGAGGTACGTACCATCAAGGGAGGTGAAGCAGTTTGTATTGCAGTGTGAGGTACGTACCATCAAGGGAGGTGAAGCAGTTTGTGTTGCAGTGTGAGGTACGTACCATCAAGGGAGGTGAAGCAGTTTGTATTGCAGTGTGAGGTACGTACCATCAAAGGAGGTGAAGCAGTTTGTGTTGCAGTGTGAGGTACGTACCATCAAGGGAGGTGAAGCAGTTTGTATTGCAGTGTGAGGTACGTACCATCAAAGGAGGTGAAGCAGTTTGTGTTGCAGTGTGAGGTACGTACCATCAAGGGTGAAGCAGTTTGTGTTGCAGTGTGAGGTACGTACCATCAAGGGAGGTGAAGCAGTTTGTGTTGCAGTGTGAGGTACGTACCATCAAGGGTGAAGCAGTTTGTGTTGCAGTGTGAGGTACATACGTAGTACCAGTGTTGATTTCGGCGACTAATACTATGACAAAAAGGGGAGCGCGGAAAAGGGCGTCAGGATCGGGGTCGTGTTTTGACAAACTTCCTCTCTTCTTTTTTCTGCCGGTGGATTTGATTTGATCTGGTTGTGATCCACAGCAAAACCTGCTGACCATGGAGCAGATCGTGTCGGTGGAGGAGACGCAGATTAAAGACAAGAAGTGCATCCTGCTTCAGAACCAAGGGAGGGAAGCAGTTTGTGTTGCAGTGTGAGGTACGTACCATCAAAGGAGGTGAAGCAGTTTGTGTTGCAGTGTGAGGTACGTACCATCAAGGGAGGTGAAGCAGTTTGTGTTGCAGTGTGAGGTACGTACCATCAAGGGAGGTGAAGCAGTTTGTGTTGCAGTGTGAGGTACGTACCATCAAGGGAGGGAAGCAGTTTGTGTTGCAGTGTGAGGTACGTACCATCAAGGGAGGGAAGCAGTTTGTGTTGCAGTGTGAGGTACGTACCATCAAAGGAGGGAAGCAGTTTGTGTTGCAGTGTGAGGTACGTACCATCAAGGGAGGGAAGCAGTTTGTGTTGCAGTGTGAGGTACGTACCATCAAGGGAGGGAAGCAGTTTGTGTTGCAGTGTGAGGTACGTACCATCAAGGGAGGGAAGCAGTTTGTGTTGCAGTGTGAGGTACGTACCATCAAAGGAGGTGAAGCAGTTTGTGTTGCAGTGTGAGGTACGTACCATCAAGGGAGGGAAGCAGTTTGTGTTGCAGTGTGAGGTACGTACCATCAAGGGAGGTGAAGCAGTTTGTGTTGCAGTGTGAGGTACGTACCATCAAAGGAGGTGAAGCAGTTTGTGTTGCAGTGTGAGGTACGTACCATCAAGGGAGGGAAGCAGTTTGTGTTGCAGTGTGAGGTACGTACCATCAAGGGAGGGAAGCAGTTTGTGTTGCAGTGTGAGGTACGTACCATCAAGGGAGGTGAAGCAGTTTGTGTTGCAGTGTGAGGTACGTACCATCAAAGGAGGTGAAGCAGTTTGTGTTGCAGTGTGAGGTACGTACAATCAAGGGAGGTGAAGCAGTTTGTGTTGCAGTGTGAGGTACGTACCATCAAGGGAGGGAAGCAGTTTGTGTTGCAGTGTGAGGTACGTACCATCAAAGGAGGTGAAGCAGTTTGTGTTGCAGTGTGAGGTACGTACCATCAAGGGAGGTGAAGCAGTTTGTGTTGCAGTGTGAGGTACGTACCATCAAGGGAGGGAAGCAGTTTGTGTTGCAGTGTGAGGTACGTACCATCAAGGGAGGTGAAGCAGTTTGTGTTGCAGTGTGAGGTACGTACCATCAAGGGAGGGAAGCAGTTTGTGTTGCAGTGTGAGGTACGTACCATCAAGGGAGGTGAAGCAGTTTGTGTTGCAGTGTGTGGTACGTACCATCAAGGGAGGGGAAGTAGTTTGTGTTGCAGTGTGAGGTACGTACCATCAAAGGTGAAGCAGTTTGTGTTGCAGTGTGAGGTACGTACCATCAAGGGAGGTGAAGCAGTTTGTGTTGCAGTGTGAGGTACTCATCGGCTTCGTGGATTTGTCACACTTTGCATGACGTCTGTGCCACTGAACCAATAAACTGTGCGTGATAAAGGAAGCGCACACACACAAACACACGTGGCTGGAGCTCAGTACTTTGAAAGAGTGACACTCGAACCATTCAGCCGTATCTCACTGTGTATGAAATGTTCTGCTGGGCTGTGCGTCTGGATGGGACTCCAACAGGATGGACCACAAGATGTACGCTGTGGACCGCAGTGGACCACAAGATGTACGCTGTTGGAGGACACCTCACTGGCATACATAATCCGGTTCTGATTAACCTGTACGTCTTCAACACAGTGAGCTTACGCTGGAAGAAGTTGCCTCATCGCCCGGAGACTCCCTCCATGCGCCACGGACACACAGCTGTTCTGGTACAAAACACCATCTACATGTTTGGAGGATATCCTTACTGCAACGTGCTTTATGCATTCGACGTGGACACCCACGAATGGTTCAGGCCAGAGGTGTCGGGGACCGTGCCAGAGGGGTTGTTCCGCCACTCAGCCTGTGTCTTGGACAAGGTCATGTATATCTATTCAGAAAAAGGCATGCACATGTTGGACACCACCACAATGGTCTGGTCTTCTTTGAATACTATGGAAAGATCGTTTGACAATCACTCTGCTACCATGTTCGGGACAAAGATGTTTGTATTTGGGGGAATAGGCGGATGGCATACAGACGACGTCAGAGTGTATGATACAGAGACCAACCTATGGCTGAGACCGCCTTCTGAAAAGCAGATTCCAAATGACTCATCAGAGTCGATCACATCAAACGAACACATTCAGCCTTTGCCTACAATGGGGAGCTGTACGTAGTTGGTGGCCTCCAGAATAGCTTCTTCAATGATGTGTGGAAATTCAACGCCTGGACCTACTGCTGGAAGACGGTCAAGGTCATGGGGAACGGCCCCTCTCTGAAGTATAAATCCATGTGCAGGTGCAGGGTGGGAGATCGTATCATCCTCTTTGGAGGGAATATATGTCCTGGACCTAAAGCCCGTGATGAGCTGTACATCTTGGACTCAAATCCTAGTCTGAAGACCTTATGCAAGCTGGCAGTTGTCCAGTATGGTCTGGATCAGTCTGAACTCCCACACGACGTAATGTGGGAACTGAGAGCCATGACTGCCAACAGTCAGCCTGCACAAAAGGCTGACTGGCTGGTCGGCCTGAAAAAAAACAATTCTGAATGAATGAATGTGTGTCAGAAACACTGCTGTAGCTCCTCACTGCCTGCACCAATCACTCCCACTTTTCACACAGTGAAATATCTCACAACGGGTAAGGGCTAGTATTTAAAATGCTGAAGAGCACCGAGTCGGTAACGATGGAAGTTGGAGATCCACCCCCACCCGGCTATGCAATACCTGTTGTAACCCGTGTCAGAGTACCCTGTCTCTGTCCCTTTTAATGCCCATATATGGAGATGTCTGTATCAGTCTCTCTGTGCCTTTATTCCTGTATATGGAGTTATGTGTCAAGCGTGCGAAAATATGAAGAGTTGTGATGTCAGAAGAGGCCAGGTCTATGCCCATATGTGGAGTTCTTTGTCAGGCATGCCCAAATATGGAGTCTATGCAGATGTCAGAACAGGACAGCTCCATATATGGAGCCTGTGCAGGGCCCCTGTCCAGAGCCCAGGAAGAGTGGCGGTTCTGGACAAAAGTGGGTCCGACCGACTCGGCACCGGGCACAGCACTCCCTGTGGGGGTGTGGAACACGTGTGTCGGTGGGGCGAACGGTTCTCGTTATAGCAGATGTGCAGATGTGTAAGCTCACAGCACGTCAGTTTGTGCCGCGCTGCAAGCTTGTACATCTGCTATTTGTTAAGATGTTGAAAGTGTTCAAAAGATGTTGAATAATTGTGAATTTTATGGTAACACAAATCTTCTCATCTGGGGGCTATACCTGGCACAAAACATTTTCAGATGGGGGTCCTTGGCACAAATACGTACTGATTTAGAAGGCATTTGTAGAATCGGCCACAGGTCTTAAAGGGGTAACAGTATAGCCCTATTAACTGTTCACAGGGCTATACTGTAATGACAAACTGATTTGTCAAAAGCAGTTTCCACATTCTGACATACTGCTGGGTTACATAAGACATGCACGCCAAAGTCTAACGAACACACAATGAGATGGAGATGAATACAAGACTGAGGGGGAAAGAGAACCTCAAAATGATAAAGTATGGACAGAATGGTGAGAAAAGAGAGAGGGAGACGAAGAAAGATGTATGTTGGATGTTAAAGGAGAGTTAATCCACCCCTGTCACCATAGTAACATACCTGATGTTAAAGGAGAGTTAATCCACCCCTGTCACCATAGTAACGTACCTGATGTTAAAGGAGAGTTAATCCACCCCTGTCACCATAGTAACGTACCTGATGTTAAAGGAGAGTTAATCCACCCCTGTCACCATAGTAACGTACCTGATGTTAAAGGAGAGTTAATCCACCCCTGTCACCATAGTAACGTACCTGATGTTAAAGGAGAGTTAATCCACCCCTGTCACCATAGTAACGTACCTGATGTTAAAGGAGAGTTAATCCACCCCTGTCACCATAGTAACGTACCTGATGTTAAAGGAGAGTTAATCCACCCCTGTCACCATAGTAACGTACCTGATGTTAAAGGAGAGTTAATCCACCCCTGTCACCATAGTAACGTACCTGATGTTAAAGGAGAGTTAATCCACCCCTGTCACCATAGTAACGTACCTGATGTTAAAGGAGAGTTAATCCACCCGTCACCATAGTAACGTACCTGATGTTAAAGGAGAGTTAATCCACCCCTGTCACCATAGTAACGTACCTGATGTTAAAGGAGAGTTAATCCACCCCTGTCACCATAGTAACGTACCTGATGTTAAAGGAGAGTTAATCCACCCCTGTCACCATAGTAACGTACCTGATGTTAAAGGAGAGTTAATCCACCCCTGTCACCATAGTAACGTACGTGATGTTAAAGGAGAGTTAATCCACCCCTGTCACCATAGTAACGTACCTGATGTTAAAGGAGAGTTAATCCACCCCTGTCACCATAGTAACGTACCTGATGTTAAAGGAGAGTTAATCCACCCGTCACCATAGTAACGTACCTGATGTTAAAGGAGAGTTAATCCACCCCTGTCACCATAGTAACGTACCTGATGTTAAAGGAGAGTTAATCCACCCCTGTCACCATAGTAACGTACCTGATGTTAAAGGAGAGTTAATCCACCCCTGTCACCATAGTAACGTACCTGATGTTAAAGGAGAGTTAATCCACCCCTGTCACCATAGTAACGTACCTGATGTTAAAGGAGAGTTAATCCACCCCTGTCACCATAGTAACGTACCTGATGTTAAAGGAGAGTTAATCCACCCCTGTCACCATAGTAACGTACCTGATGTTAAAGGAGAGTTAATCCACCCCTGTCACCATAGTAACGTACCTGATGTTAAAGGAGAGTTAATCCACCCCTGTCACCATAGTAACGTACCTGATGTTAAAGGAGAGTTAATCCACCCCTGTCACCATAGTAACGTACCTGATGTTAAAGGAGAGTTAATCCACCCCTGTCACCATAGTAACGTACCTGATGTTAAAGGAGAGTTAATCCACCCCTGTCACCATAGTAACGTACCTGATGTTAAAGGAGAGTTAATCCACCCCTGTCACCATAGTAACGTACCTGATGTTAAAGGAGAGTTAATCCACCCCTGTCACCATAGTAACGTACCTGATGTTAAAGGAGAGTTAATCCACCCCTGTCACCATAGTAACGTACCTGATGTTAAAGGAGAGTTAATCCACCCCTGTCACCATAGTAACGTACCTGATGTTAAAGGAGAGTTAATCCACCCCTGTCACCATAGTAACGTACCTGATGTTAAAGGAGAGTTAATCCACCCCTGTCACCATAGTAACGTACCTGATGTTAAAGGAGAGTTAATCCACCCCTGTCACCATAGTAACGTACCTGATGTTAAAGGAGAGTTAATCCACCCCTGTCACCATAGTAACGTACCTGATGTTAAAGGAGAGTTAATCCACCCCTGTCACCATAGTAACGTACCTGATGTTAAAGGAGAGTTAATCCACCCCTGTCACCATAGTAACGTACCTGATGTTAAAGGAGAGTTAATCCACCCCTGTCACCATAGTAACGTACCTGATGTTAAAGGAGAGTTAATCCACCCCTGTCACCATAGTAACGTACCTGATGTTAAAGGAGAGTTAATCCACCCATGTCACCATAGTAATGTACCTGATGTTAAAGGAGAGTTAATCCACCCCTGTCACCATAGTAACGTACCTGATGTTAAAGGAGAGTTAATCCACCCCTGTCACCATAGTAACGTACCTGATGTTAAAGGAGAGTTAATCCACCCCTGTCACCATAGTAACGTACCTGATGTTAAAGGATAGTTAATCCACCCCTGTCACCATAGTAACGTACCTGATGTTAAAGGAGAGTTAATCCACCCCTGTCACCATAGTAACGTACCTGATGTTAAAGGAGAGTTAATCCACCCCTGTCACCATAGTAACGTACCTGATGTTAAAGGAGAGTTAATCCACCCCTGTCACCATAGTAACGTACCTGATGTTAAAGGAGAGTTAATCCACCCCTGTCACCATAGTAACGTACCTGATGTTAAAGGAGAGTTAATCCACCCCTGTCACCATAGTAACGTACCTGATGTTAAAGGAGAGTTAATCCACCCCTGTCACCATAGTAACGTACCTGTGTGTGTCGTGCAGAGTGACGCGGAGTTCGTCCAGTGGAAGAAGGAGCTGACCAAGGCGTTCACCGAGGCCCAGAAGCTCCTGACCGACCGAACCTAACAACCTTGACCCCCCCATGTAGGGCCAGGATGGCGCAGGCTGCCCAAACCCTGTACGGGCTGATTAGTAAACGTTGACTCATCATTAAAAAAACACAGGTGTTAACAGGATATTAAGGTGTTTTGCAGATGGGAGGTTTTTACTAGTATAACTTAAAGGTCTACAAAAACAAGGCAAAAGTGCTGCTGCGGATCGTGTCAAATCAACAAGTCAGAGAGAGAAAGGGGGGGGAAGGGGGTGGGGGAGAGGAATGTTGTACTCGGATAATTTCAGGGGTTTTAATTTTTCATGCAGTTGCAAAATGTTCCTCATCTGTGTTTGTCGATGCATTTCCAGAGCTGTGACAATATAGGAAAAAGGGGGGGGTTTGACTATAGGGCTGTGTTTACAATTTAGGCATTTAGCAGACGCTCTTAATCCAGAGCGATTTACATTAAGCAAGAACAAAAAAGCATGGGAATACATTCACATATATAAAAAGCATTTATCGTGAAATAAGAACGTAACAGTGGAATATCTATATAATGACACTATACATATACCATACTATGCTATACTATGACGTGCTATGACTACATACAATGCAATAATAGTGCTGTCTACATAACATGCTATAAGTCTGTATCAAATGCTATCTAAGTCTACAAAAGTGCTATCTATAAGGGGGTGCTATGGGCCATGATGTAGTCTGAAAAGGTGGGTTTTCAGACTACGGCGGAAGATTGGGAGTGATGCTGCAGTTCTGACTGCAACGGGAAGTGCATTCCACAGTTTTGGAGCCAGAAGGGAGAAGAGTTTGGGACGTGTGGAGCGTTGTCCCTGCGTTTTTAGTGAGGGTACTTCCAGCTTCCCTGCGTTCGCTGATCTGAGTGCGCGGGAGGGTTTGTAGGGTTCAATCATACTTGCAAGATATGGGGGAGCCATACCTTTGGTTGCTTTGAATGCCAGCATCAGAGTTTTGTTTTCTGTGCGGGCAGCGACCGGGAGCCATTGGAGGGAGCGGAGCAGGGGGGAGACATGTGAGAATTTGGCTGGTTGAAGACCAAGCGAGCTGCGGCATTTTGGATCAGTTGGAGAGGCTTAAGTGCACATGCCGGTAAGCCAGTAAGGAGGGAGTTACAATAGTCGAGTTTTGACAAGACTGTTGTCTGGATTAGGAGCTGGGCTGATTCCTGGGTGAGGAACGGTCTAATTCGTCGTATGTTATAGAGTGTGACCCTACAGGATCGAGTGACAGCTGTGATGTGAGTTTTGAACTAGAGCTGACTGTCCAGGACAACACCAAGGTTCCTGGCTGTTGTGACAGACGTTACCAGGGCGTTGTCTACGGAGATAGTTAGCTCCCGCATAGGGCAGGACTTAGCTGGGAAGAAGAGAAGCTCAGTCTTGTCTGGGTTCAGCTTGAGGTGGTTGGAGGACATCCACTGTGAGATGTCAGCCAGGCATGCAGTGATGCGCTCTTCCACCTGGGTGGCAGAGGGTATTCTATTGTAGCCTTTATCCAATTAGGGGGCAGGGAAAGGGAGGAGAGATTATTGTCTTATAGAGAAATCGTTGTCACCTTTTCAAGGTGTCTTTTATTTTTGTAAACCAAACTGTTTATTACTTTGTTGCACTTTTTTTTGTTGCCCAATGTGTTACTTAATGGTTGTTCTTTGTGCCAAATAACCTGTTGCTGAGTGGAAGCCATCACCCCCCCCTCCTCTTTAACACATTGAGAACCACTGACATAGAAACATGGGTTTTTCAGAAAACTGCAAATGGTCCTCAGGTCTAAAACTATTTCATGTCAAGGACCCCCAAAAAATATTTGAGTCAAAAACGTTTGCTCTGAAAGAATATATGTTCAAAGACTTTACAAGATTTTTCTTCAAAAATACGACGATACTATGAGCTTGTAGATCTGCTATTTCTCAACAGGTAAAGTATAACATAATGCTTAAAACACCAAAAGGGGTTCCCGTACTGTAATGGGTTAAGACCCGAGTCTTCTAAATCCTGACAGTTATATAAAATAAACGTTATGTTATGTTGCTATATCAGTGGTCTAATGTCAAGGACCACCAAGATTATACAGTATGTATCAAAATAGCTTATTCCAGGGACCCCCCCCCCAGAAACAAACTCATAGGACCTTGCAGATCTGATCTGCTATTTTTTGAATAGCCAACGGTTACAGTGAATGCGGAGGCGTTCCCTGGGTTAACCCTTCACATGACACAAACGCACTCGGCAGCAACACGGCCCGCGAGGCTGCACCTGACATACGTGCACACGCTCACACACCCCTACTCTAGAGCAGTGGTTCCCAAACTGGGGTCCGGGGACCCCTAGGGGTCCTTGAGGGAGTTCCAACAGGTCCCCAGCTAAATGATAGGAACCAAATGAACCCTTATATCGGTCTGTAACTCAAATGGACCCTAACGGGTCCATTTGTACACTCAGTTAAATTAACTTTGATTTTACATTTATATTGGGGTCCCAGAGATAGAAATGCCATTAAATGGGGTGCCGTAGCCTAATTCATGTCAAACCGGGGGCCCTTGAAATGAAAATGTTTGAGAATCACTGCTAGAGCCGTAAAAATCTTCATCAGTCATACTGTAAAATATCATAGATGGTTGTGTTGAGACTCTGGACATGACAAAACACAGTGATGATTTAGGCCATGTTATCTGCTGTATTCATTTACGGCTGTTATCAAAGCTAACCTGGGGTTCCATATCACCTCCATGCCACGCCCCATTGATGAAATAATTTGTTCAAAATTAGCCCAGACCAAGTAGTAACTGCATACATTAATATACTTTTCAGATGGTCGACATTTCACGTTTAAAAAAAACATCTCGTAAAATATTCTAATTCACTGATAGGATTTTTTGATTTTCATGAGCTGTATACCATAATCATCTATATTAAAACAATAAAAGGCTTGAATTATTTCAGTTATGTAATGAATCTAAAATATATGGAAGTGTATTCATTTGTATTACATTATGGCAAATAATGAACTTTTTCAGATTATTCTAATTCGTTGGGATGGACCAGTAAATAACGGTTGATTTGATGTGGTTATGGCTTATGGGGTGTGGGCCTGAAACCATCAAGTAACAATACTGGCAATGTAGAAATACTGTTACCAGTGAAAGTCTGGATTCAAAATGACCTGAGTAAAAGAAGTACAAAAGTATTGGTATATATTTTTAATATTTTACCAAAAGTAGAAAGTTATATACCAGTTGCAAACTTTACAACTGAACAGCATTATATATATAAAAACAAGATATTATTACTTACTTATCGATTTATTCTTCTAATCTAGATGTAAGGTCTTTTAGTCAGCAGGTGTCGCTGTTGACTGTCAAGTTCTTTCACCTGTGGGTTCCTCCCTTAGAGGAATCTAGGAATCAATAAGTCAATAAATCAATAAGTAAGTAATAATATCTTTTCAACAGATTTTAAATGATTTAACTATTTTTATAGCTATCTTAACTATTTTTATAGAGAGCTACCAGCAGACACGGGGCTTCTCGGTTCATTGACCAATCAGAGTCACAGGTAACCAGTTCCGGAAACCAACAGAAGAAGAACCCCGGACTGTTTTGAGTTTGAAGACACGACACGAAAAATGGCTACCAAAATCTGGACGCACTACCAAGAAGGAACTTCCCGCTACTGTGAAAGATGGGACACCATTGAGCATGTCAGGACAGAGCGGTTCTCAGTGAGGGAAGATGCCATGTCACAAAATATGACATTCCTTGACCGAGACAAATGGTTCATATACGAAACTCCCAAAATGGACCTCCAAGTCACCATGAACCTTCCCGAACTGGTGTTGGACTATGAGTCCTGGACCTTTGGGTGGGTTCAGGCGGTCATACATTACGGCGCCCTAGCAGAGTATACATCGACTGATGGGTACTATGAAACGTAAGTAGGCTACACGTGTGTGCAGTTAGTCAGTCAGTGGCTTCTGATGAATTGAAAATGGTGAATAATGTTGTAAACACGCGTAATGTTATATGGTGTTGTCCTAACAGTTTATGTATGGAGTTGTGTTTGAAATGTAAACAACAATCCGTGTAGCCCATCTTGTGTTCAATCCATGTTCTGTCTGGTGTCACATAACTATAACCAACCCTTTACCAACTCGCCCCCGCGAAAAGTGTTAATTTAGTTAACAGTTAATCCCTCTCCCTCCCTCTTCCTGGTGAAATCTGAAATGATCTTGTATACAGATGTATTTGATTGTATTATAGTAGTCGATCTATTCTCTGCACTCCGTAAAATCAAGAAAGAATAACACGAGACAGAGACGGTGACTGCTTTATTTCAGTGCTGCGTAAACCAGTGATTCCCAAAGTGGGCTCCAGGGCTAAATGATGATTAGGAACCAAATGGACCCTTATGGGTCTGTAACTCAGAGAGTGTACAAATGGAACCAAATGGACCCTTATGGGTCTGTAACTCAGAGAGTGTACAAATGGAACCAAATGGACCCTTATGGGTCTGTAACTCAGAGAGTGTACAAATGGAACCAAATGGACCCTTATGGGTCTGTAACTCAGAGAGTGTACAAATGGAACCAAATGGACCCTTATGGGTCTGTAACTCAGAGAGTGTACAAATGGAACCAAATGCACCCTTATGGGTCTGTAACTCAGAGAGTGTACAAATGGAACCAAATGCACCCTTATGGGTCTGTAACTCAGAGAGTGTACAAATGGAACCAAATGCACCCTTATGGGTCTGTAACTCAGAGAGTGTACAAATGGAACCAAATGCACCCTTATGGGTCTGTAACTCAGAGAGTGTACAAATGGAACCAAATGGACCCTTATGGGTCTGTAACTCAGAGAGTGTACAAATGGAACCAAATGGACCCTTATGGGTCTGTAACTCAGAGAGTGTACAAATGGAACCAAATGCACCCTTATGGGTCTGTAACTCAGAGAGTGTACAAATGGAACCAAATGCACCCTTATGGGTCTGTAACTCAGAGAGTGTACAAATGGAACCAAATGCACCCTTATGGGTCTGTAACTCAGAGAGTGTACAAATGGAACCAAATGCACCCTTATGGGTCTGTAACTCAGAGAGTGTACAAATGGAACCAAATGCACCCTTATGGGTCTGTAACTCAGAGAGTGTACAAATGGAACCAAATGCACCCTTATGGGTCTGTAACTCAGAGAGTGTACAAATGGAACCAAATGGACCCTTATGGGTCTGTAACTCAGAGAGTGTACAAATGGAACCAAATGGACCCTTATGGGTCTGTAACTCAGAGAGTGTACAAATGGAACCAAATGGACCCTTATGGGTCTGTAACTCAGAGAGTGTACAAATGGAACCAAATGGACCCTTATGGGTCTGTAACTCAGAGAGTGTACAAATGGAACCAAATGCACCCTTATGGGTCTGTAACTCAGAGAGTGTACAAATGGAACCAAATGCACCCTTATGGGTCTGTAACTCAGAGAGTGTACAAATGGAACCAAATGGACCCTTATGGGTCTGTAACTCAGAGAGTGTACAAATGGAACCAAATGCACCCTTATGGGTCTGTAACTCAGAGAGTGTACAAATGGAACCAAATGGACCCTTATGGGTCTGTAACTCAGAGAGTGTACAAATGGAACCAAATGGACCCTTATGGGTCTGTAACTCAGAGAGTGTACAAATGGAACCAAATGGACCCTTATGGGTCTGTAACTCAGAGAGTGTACAAATGGAACCAAATGCACCCTTATGGGTCTGTAACTCAGAGAGTGTACAAATGGAACCAAATGGACCCTTATGGGTCTGTAACTCAGAGAGTGTACAAATGGAACCAAATGCACCCTTATGGGTCTGTAACTCAGAGAGTGTACAAATGGAACCAAATGGACCCTTATGGGTCTGTAACTCAGAGAGTGTACAAATGGAACCAAATGGACCCTTATGGGTCTGTAACTCAGAGAGTGTACAAATGGAACCAAATGCACCCTTATGGGTCTGTAACTCAGAGAGTGTACAAATGGAACCAAATGCACCCTTATGGGTCTGTAACTCAGAGAGTGTACAAATGGAACCAAATGCACCCTTATGGGTCTGTAACTCAGAGAGTGTACAAATGGAACCAAATGCACCCTTATGGGTCTGTAACTCAGAGAGTGTACAAATGGAACCAAATGCACCCTTATGGGTCTGTAACTCAGAGAGTGTACAAATGGAACCAAATGGACCCTTATGGGTCTGTAACTCAGAGAGTGTACAAATGGAACCAAATGGACCCTTATGGGTCTGTAACTCAGAGAGTGTACAAATGGAACCAAATGGACCCTTATGGGTCTGTAACTCAGAGAGTGTACAAATGGAACCAAATGGACCCTTATGGGTCTGTAACTCAGAGAGTGTACAAATGGAACCAAATGCACCCTTATGGGTCTGTAACTCAGAGAGTGTACAAATGGAACCAAATGCACCCTTATGGGTCTGTAACTCAGAGAGTGTACAAATGGAACCAAATGCACCCTTATGGGTCTGTAACTCAGAGAGTGTACAAATGGAACCAAATGCACCCTTATGGGTCTGTAACTCAGAGAGTGTACAAATGGAACCAAATGGACCCTTATGGGTCTGTAACTCAGAGAGTGTACAAATGGAACCAAATGGACCCTTATGGGTCTGTAACTCAGAGAGTGTACAAATGGAACCAAATGGACCCTTATGGGTCTGTAACTCAGAGAGTGTACAAATGGAACCAAATGCACCCTTATGGGTCTGTAACTCAGAGAGTGTACAAATGGAACCAAATGGACCCGTTACTCAGTGTTAAATTAACTTTAAAATATACAATGGGGTCCCAGAGATAGAAATGCCATTAAATGGAGGGTCTGTAGACTAATTCAGGTCAAACTGTGGGTCCTTGAAATGAAAATGGTTGAGAATCACGGTTAGAGCCGTACAAATCTGGCATAGCTTTTCAAATGGGGGTCCGTGGGCTAATTAGTGTCATTTTTGTGGTTCTTGACATGAAAAAGTTTGGGAACCATGTGTTAACAATCCACTTAGTATTATTAAACATTTCTTACATCATCATGCTATTATTATGTCTATGGATATACAGAGTGAACTAGGGCTGTCAGAACGAATTTCATAATATGAAAGAAATTCGAATATTAAAAAAATTTAATATATTCGAAAGCTAAAATTGCCATTCGAATGGAGCTTTTATCATTTATTAATTATATTTTATGTTTTTATTTTGTTTTATATTTTATTTTATCCGCTCGCTTAATGTATGAATAACGAATCTACCGCTGTTGAATCGGTCCGGCCGCTTCTCGCCTTCCAGACTAGAGTTATAGCAGGGGGCGGTGCTTTCGTTACGTCCTCACTCTATCAAGTGGGATAGCTGCCGCTGGGCGTGAGTCAGACTAAAGCAGGAAGCAACACTGCAGCAGCACACGTGTAAACAAACAAGGCAGAGGCTCAAGATAACAACAGGGAACAGGGGAACATTTACGTTCGGAAATATCGCACCGGACAGGAGAGCACTCGCCTATTAGTTTGCATTGCAAAGTGCAGTCAGTGCGCTATTTCCGAACGCCGTGATGAGTGGAAGGTGGACGGGAAAATAACATCAAGAGAAAACGTTGTCTGCAGACTTAGCCCCATATGTGCCCTCTCCCTACGCTCATTCTGTAGCTCCGAGATGAGGTCACAGAAAGAAACCCCTCCCACCCCGTTCAGAAACGGCGCATGTTTCCACAATTCCCCATTGCTTACCCTTTTCTTAACAATGCACCAAAACCTTGAAGTGACGTTCCGGGTTTACACTAATTTACCGTCAACAACGGAAAAGAAAATCCAACTAGCGATTTGAACCGAGCCTTTACGAAGCGAATTTTGTCAGTCGCTTCCATGTTTATCAAGGGATTGGTGCGTGTGCGCGGGCATGTCGAGTGAACTGAAGTCAGTTGGACATTTTCGACCAGGGGAGGCGCCGGGGAGGCGCTAAAGCTTTTCAACTTCCTTGAAAAACATGCTAAACAACCGCTGTAACGCTCGTGTAACCGTTTAAAGTTGGATTTTCTTTTCCGTTGTTGACGTTGAATTAGTGTAAACCCGGAACGTCACTTCAAGGTTTTGGTGCATTGTTAAGAAAAGGGTAAGCAATGGGGAATTGTGGAAACATGCGCCGTTTCTGAACGGGGTGGGAGGGGTTTCTTTCTGTGACCTCATCTCGGAGCTACAGAATGAGCGTAGGGAGAGGGCACATATGGGGCTATCTGCAGACTATGCATTACTGGCCTGTTCATCTGATAGCCAAGCATTCTGTTAAAATAGAGAAACTATTGCTGGTGATCTGGAGTCTGGAGTTGTCCCGTCCATGATAGACTGACTAATGAAACATTATTATTATTTTTCCGTGCAAACCATGTCATGTTGAAAAAATAGCTTTGGCGTTTGAATGGGGGGGCCCTCTAGTGGACAGAACGTGCATACAAAACTTGATATTCTGTGTATAGAGGTGTTTTTCAGTAGGCTATAATGAGCTAAAATAAACAATGTAAATATTCGAATATTTTCGAAAATTACAAATAATGAAGCAATGAAATTCGAATTGGATTATAGAGGTGAACTGACAGCCCTAGAGTGAACTTAACAATTATAAATTAATATGATAATACCTTTTATATAATCACCAACATGAATGTTATTTAAAGCTAGGTAGAGTAGTGGGGTGAGATGGAAAAGGGGTGACTGTACCCGTTACCATTCTGAATGCAAACTGTTCTTCAACCCCTCTCTCTCTCTGCAGGAAGCGCAGTAGGCAGTTGTATAAAGACCTGAACGATGGAATAGTCACTCACGTCAATGACTCGGCTGAGTCGAGTTTTGGCTGGAACAACCAAGACTACGTTTACAACTGGCACTGTTTCCGTGAGACAAAAGCTCCCAAGAAATGTACCATCGGCCTCCACGACGCCCCAAGAGGATATTGGCCCTGGACTCTACCCACGGGGGAAGAGCTGACCAGTTTTGGCAGGAGCAATACGTTTGACACCTGGCTGGTGGCCAGAAATAACAACCTGCAGGTAGGGCTGTAGTGCAGTGTAGTCTGACCGCTCTATGTCGGTCCAAAACTGTTACTTTTCAAGATTCAAATTCAAATACGGCAGATATATCAGATCTACCAGCCCAGAACACGTTTCGAACTTGTAGATCTGCTACTTTTGATGCCTTTGTGTGTAACGCTATAGTGTGAACGATATATCAGTGATGTGAACAGGTTTTCAATGTAATGAGTCCCAGGATGCAGGGATGGTCTTTTAGAATGAGTCCCACTTCAACAACGTTAGGAGTCATATTTTGCCATTTAACTCCCATTTCATTTTATAATGTGGTTATATTCATGTAGAAAACAGAATAAGAAATTATTATAACTAAAGCTAACTATTTTACTAGAATAAAAAAACAGTACAGTGATTGCGTCCCTTAACTATAAACTGCATTTTGGGATGCAAAATGCACCCTATTTTAATCTCTGATATATCCTATATCCTATAATACTATTATGTTACACCAAGATACCCATGTACCTGTCTAAATACTTCCTTAATGTCAACGAAGTCCACACCCACAACACCAGAGGGAGTTCAACTAACCATGTGCAACCCAGATTTGGCACAAACAAGGGACTAAATTAATTTCGCTCCTATGCCACCAAAATGTGGAACGCCCTACCAACAGTCATTAAGACATGTGAATCCCTTGACTCCTTCAAAACCGCCCTCAAAGGGCACCTACGGACGGCTGCAATTCGAAACTGGCCCCCGTAGTAAAATCTGAATCCCCCACCCACCCCTTTTCCCCCTCACTGTATGTTTCTTTTCCCTTTTTACCTCCTATGATGATTTTTTGTTGTGATTATATAGTTGTGTATATCCGTACGTCTCTAATTGTTTTGATGAATTGAAAATGGTGGGCAAGTGTACAAGTGTAATGCTTTATGGTGTCGTCCACTCACAGTTAACAGTTGTTGTATTGAGTTGTACTTGAAATGTACTGTAATTCTGCGAACTGTTAATAAATCAATCAAAACATCTCTCTAGGAATACAAGGTGGTAACAGCAGAACGTTGGGGATTTCACGCCAGCATGGTATCACAAGACGAGCTGACTGCGGGGGCTGACTACATGGAGCTGACTGCGGGGGCTGACTACATGGAGCGGTTCTCAGAATATGAGTTCAAATGGTTTAAGAAAGAGATGCCTTGGTATCTCAAAGAAGAAATCCCAACCGAAGCCCTTCACCCACCTAGGGCAAATGAGAGTATGGGGGCATTTCATAATGATAACATTGATACGACCTATCATGCTGGAATAAATCCATACGCGATCCAGAATCTGGACAGAGTGATTGCAGGACCACTCGCATTCAAAGCTGCACAGCGTGAGTGGATGGGGTATTGGGGGTAGGGAGTCCCCCAGGGCTCTGTACTAGTGTGTGTTCAGTTTTATGCTGTTTGAGCTATTTTATTTTTTCTCCCAGATAATAGATTCTGGAGTTCAAGTGTTTGAGCCGCTCTCTTTCTGTCTGGCCTTTTCCTGTTCTGAACAGTTGACTGACGTCTGATGAGAAATGTTTTTATATAATGCTGTTCAGGTGTAAAGTTTGCGAACTGGTATATAACCTACTTTTGGTAAAATATTAAAAATATATACCAATACTTTTGTACTTGTCATTTTGAATCCAGACTTTCACTGGTAACAGTATTTCTACATTGCCAGTATTGTTACTTGATGGTTTCAGGCCCACACCCCATAAACCATAACCACATCAAATCAACCGTTATTTACTGGTCCATCCCAACGAATTAGAATAATCTGAAAAAGTTCATTATTTGCCATAATGTAATACAAATGAATACACTTCCATATATTTTAGATTCATTACACAACTGAAATAATACAAGCCTTTTATTGTTTTAATATAGATGATTATGGTATACAGTTCATGAAAATATTTTACGAGACCACTAAAAAATTATTTTTTAAACGTGAAATCGTCTGGGCTAATTTTGAACAAATTATTTCATCAATGGGGCGTGGCATGGAAGCCCAGGTTTGCTTTGATAACAGCCGTAAATGAATACAGCAGATAACATGGCCTAAATCATCACTGTGTTTTGTCATGTCCAGAGTCTCAACACAACCATCTATGATAGTTTACAGTATGACTGATGAAGATTTTTACGGCCCCCGGTTTGACATGAATTAGGCTACGGCACCCCATTTAATGGCATTTCTATCTCTGGGACCCCAATATAAATGTAAAAATCAAAGTTAATTTAACTCAGAGTGTACAAATGGACCCGTTAGGGTCCATCTGAGTTACAGACCGATAAGGGTCCATTTGGTTCCTATCATTTAGCTGGGGACCCCCTGGAACTCCCTCAAGGACCCCTAGGGGTCCCGGACCCCAGTTTGGGAACCACTGCTCTAGAGTAGGGGTGTGTGAGCGTGTGCACGTATGTCAGGTGCAGCCTCGCGGGCCGTGTTGCTGCCGAGTGCGTTTGTGTCATGTGAAGGGTTAACCCAGGGAACGCCTCCGCATTCACTGTAACCGTTGGCTATTCAAAAAATAGCAGATCAGATCTGCAAGGTCCTATGAGTTTGTTTCTGGGGGGGGGGGTCCCTGGAATAAGCTATTTTGATACATACTGTATAATCTTGGCGGTCCTTGACATTAGACCACTGATATAGCAACATAACATAACGTTTATTTTATATAACTGTCAGGATTTAGAAGACTCGGGTCTTAACCCATTACAGTACGGGAACCCCTTTTGGTGTTTTAAGCATTATGTTATACTTTAGCTGTTGAAAAATAGCAGATCTACAAGCTCATAGTATCGTCGTATTTTTGAAGAAACATCTTGTAAAGTCTTTGAACATATATTCTTTCAGAGCAAACGTTTTTGACTCAAATCTTTTTTGGGGGTCCTTGACATGAAATAGTTTTAGACCTGAGGACCATTTGCAGTTTTCTGAAAAACCCATGTTTCTATGTCAGTGGTTCTCAATGTGTTAAAGAGGAGGGGGGGGGGGGGGGTGATGGCTTCCACTCAGCAACAGGTTATTTGGCACAAAGAACAACCATTAAGTAACACATTGGGCAAAAAAAAAAAAAAAGTGCAACAAACAGTTTGGGTTACAAAGATAAAAGACACCTTGAAAAGGTGACAACGATTTCTCTATAAGACAATAATCTCTCCTCCCCTTCCCTGCCCCCTAATTGGATAAAGGCTACAATAGAATATCACAAACACCCCTCTGCCACCCAGGTGGAAGAGCGCATCACTGCATGCCTGGCTGACATCTCACAGTGGATGTCCTCCAACCACCTCAAGCTGAACCCAGACAAGACTGAGCTTCTCTTCTTCCCAGCTAAGTCCTGCCCTATGCGGGAGCTAACTACATTCCTCCCCCACATTTTGCAACTACATGAAAAATGAAAACCCCTGAAATTATTCCGAGTACAACATTCCGCATACCTCACCGTCAGTTACTTGGATATTCTCTCCCTCTCCACGAGAGAGGGAGAGAGAAAAAAGAGAGCCGTGATGCGTGGAAATCAGTTCCACTGGTCGCGTGCAGAAAAGTTTACAGACAAAGAAGGACGGACAGAACTGTTCTTCTGACTGACAAAACATTTAGAAGTTCGGGACGTCTATCGGGTTGGACTGATTTCAAACACTGTCATTTTTATTTGGCATCGCGCATCGGCAAGCATTCTCGCTCCAAGGAAAGGAAATGTCGGTCGGGTCAAACAGACCATGCTATAAACTTTATTATTCCAGGATAATTGATTCATTTTTATCATCGCCACCTTACATAATTATGCTATAAAGATGGAGTGTATAGGCAACATGTATTTATATCTATTGAGCTATGCGTTTGGTGGAAACAATACACCAGTCAGTCAACCCACCATATTTCACCATATTTTTTTTTTCCCGTTTCGAGAAAAATAAAGTCAGACATCGTTATTTCTGCAAACCGCATATAACAAATATAACATCTAAAACAACATTTAGTTTACGTACATTCGTAATGTAAGTTTGCCTATACATGTGGAAGTAGTTGGAATGCAAATGACACATTAGCTTGAACAATGCCCGTCTCCAGCCGGGAGGGAGGTGTGAACTTCACTGCTTGCGGGGGAGAAAGGGTGAGAGTCTAAGAGCGGACCCAAAAAGAGCAGACATTTTAGTAGAATTATGTCTAAAATCATATTTCCAAAACGTTTCAGATGAAAAAAAAAACAGAGATGGTTTGAATCGAACATTTAGAAAAAGTCATGCAAGGGGTACTTTCTCAGGACTTCATGGGCAAAGAAAATCCACTTCAAAATGTAAAAATCGGTCAGCCAGACCGCTCCGACGCGCTAGTGTTAACACCTGTGTTTTTTTAATGATGAGTCAACGTTTACTAATCAGCCCGTACAGGGTTTGGGCAGCCTGCGCCATCCTGGCCCTACATGGGGGGGTCAAGGTTGTTAGGTTCGGTCGGTCAGGAGCTTCTGGGCCTCGGTGAACGCCTTGGTCAGCTCCTTCTTCCACTGGACGAACTCCGGGTCACTCTGCGCGCACACACACACACACACACACACACACACACACACACACACACACACACACACACACACACACACACACACACACACACACACACACACACACACACACACACACACAAGGGTCACGTCTCATGTCACACAGAGGTGCAGTGGTTCCCAACATTTTAAGCTTGAGACCTAAAAGGGTAATGTCTTGATATCCCCCCTCGCTCCCCCGGTTAGCTCAACCGTCTGGGAAACTAGGCTGCTGAGCCAGCCTGACGGCGTGCCGCGGGTTCGACTCCCGATCCTGACGCCCTTTTCCGCGCTCCCCTTTTTGTCATAGTATTAGTCGCCGAAATCAACACTGGTACTACGTATGTACCTCACACTGCAACACAAACTGCTTCACCTTTGATGGTACGTACCTCACACTGCAACACAAACTGCTTCCCTCCCTTGATGGTACGTACCACACACTGCAACACAAACTGCTTCCCTCCCTTGATGGTACGTACCTCACACTGCAACACAAACTGCTTCCCTCCCTTGATGGTACGTACCTCACACTGCAGCACAAACTGCTTCCCTCCCTTGATGGTACGTACCTCACACTGCAATACAAACTGCTTCCCTCCCTTGATGGTACGTACCTCACACTGCAACACAAACTGCTTCACCTCCTTTGATGGTACGTACCTCACACTGCAACACAAACTGCTTCCCTCCCTTGATGGTACGTACCTCACACTGCAACACAAACTGCTTCACCTCCTTTGATGGTACGTACCTGACACTGCAACACAAACTGCTTCACCTCCTTTGATGGTACGTACCTCACACTGCAACACAAACTGCTTCACCTCCTTTGATGGTACGTACCTCACACTGCAACACAAACTGCTTCACCTCCTTTGATGGTACGTACCTCACACTGCAACACAAACTGCTTCCCTCCTTTGATGGTACGTACCTCACACTGCAGCACAAACTGCTTCCCTCCCTTGATGGTACGTACCACAAACTGCTTCCCTCCCTTGATGGTACGTACCTCACACTGCAACACAAACTGCTTCCCTCCCTTGATGGTACGTACCTCACACTGCAATACAAACTGCTTCCCTCCCTTGATGGTACGTACCTCACACTGCAACACAAACTGCTTCACCTCCTTTGATGGTACGTACCTCACACTGCAACACAAACTGCTTCCCTCCCTTGATGGTACGTACCTCACACTGCAACACAAACTGCTTCACCTCCTTTGATGGTACGTACCTCACACTGCAACACAAACTGCTTCACCTCCTTTGATGGTACGTACCTCACACTGCAACACAAACTGCTTCACCTCCTTTGATGGTACGTACCTCACACTGCAACACAAACTGCTTCACCTCCTTTGATGGTACGTACCTCACACTGCAACACAAACTGCTTCACCTCCTTTCATGGTACGTACCTCACACTGCAACACAAACTGCTTCACCTCCTTTGATGGTACGTACCTCACACTGCAGCACAAACTGCTTCACCTCCTTTGATGGTACGTACCTCACACTGCAGCACAAACTGCTTCCCTCCTTTGATTGCTGTGGATCACAACCAGATCAAATCAAATCCACTGGCAGAAAAAAGAAGAGAGGACACTGTGAAGTTTGTCAAAACACGACCGGCTTAATAATCAGTCGTTGGGATCACATGATGGGTGTTGTTGGATTGAAGGTGTGTAGGTGTGTGCAAACCGACAGTACGGTCAAAGCTTGCACATTGGCACATCTAAATCTGACAGCAATCACTGAACAGATTAGAGGTTGAACTACTAGACCAGAGATAGACTAGATCTCAAAGGAGGACCCTCTGGGGTTCCTTAAGGAGGACCCTCTGGGGTTCCTTAAGGAGGACCTTCTGGGGTTCCTTAAGGAGGACCCTCTGGGGTTCCTTAAGGAGGACCCTCTGGGGTTCCTAAAGGAGGACCCTCTGGGGTTCCTTAAGGAGGACCCTCTGGGGTTCCTTAAGGAGGACCCTCTGGGGTTCCTTAAGGAGGACCCTCTGGGGTTCCTTAAGGAGGACCTTCTGGGGTTCCTTAAGGGGGTTTGAAATGGAACCTGACGATGCATTTTAACAGCTGGAGAACAACGGCGAGCGACACTTGGCTATCGCCCACTATCGGCCGGACGACGTCGCCCCAAAGTATGAATTATTTTCATCAAAAGATGAATTATTTTCTCCTTTTCGGCCCAACGTTCCTACACCCATTTTTCCGGAACATTCGTCTGTCTGTCGCCCGCTGTTAAAACGTACTGTTACAGGTCTGTAACTCTTTAGAGCCAAAATGAGAACCAAATGGACCTCACTGTGAGCTTGTAGATCTGCTATTTTCACTTGTTTGGGTCCTGGGCTGGGCTGGGGGGAGACATGACATTTCTCTATTGGGTCTCGAGCTAAAAGGTTTGGGGACCACTGCACTGCACTGCTGAAAACCATGTATGTGCAACATAGGGCTTTAAGCAACTAGTCCACTATTAAATTAGTCGACTAGTAAATCCACTAGTCAACCTTGTTGGTACTATAGTTGACTAGTTGATAAGAAAAGAAAGAAAAGTTGTTTTTTTCTTTTCTTTTTTTCTCGTTCTTGCAGGCCTCAAGATCAACTAGAATACTATACTATTACTGTCTAATACTATTATTGTCACCAATGTACACAGTTTTTAAATGTACAAATATTATATGTATATATATATATCTTTTTACATAATAGGTAGTTAAACAACTAGTCGACTAGTAAACTAGGTAAAAAATCACTAGAAGTGAAAGTCCTAGTGTAGTGTACACAATGTGTGTCTATGTGCGCTGGTCAGACTTGACATAATGCGTCCTCCTGGGTTGATCTGTCGACACATCGGCCATGATTTGCCTCCCCCCCCGCCGTGTAAAGCGTCTTTGGCTACTTAAAAAGTGCTGTTTAAAGAGATATTACTGTTTTGGGAATGTTGGATATAGAGCGTTGCAGTCCCGTCCCGTGTCATGACGACGCCAGGCCCAGGAAATGAATCCCAATGCATTTTCCCATAGACATTTCAAAAAGTATTTATTTAAAGACGGTTACACCGCGGACAAAGCCAACTGGAGTCGTGCCAAATCATGACAACAAACACAATATTTTGGACCAAAAAAATAATTACAAAGAAGAAAAACAACAAAAAAAGTGTTGTAACCTGCCGTTTTTTCTTCTTTCTAATTCGTTTGTTGTCATGATTTGTCACGATAAGAGTTGTCTTTGTACGGCACTTAAAAGGTCTTTAAATACATATGTTTCGAAAAGTCTGAGGAAAATGAACGGAGAATCATTTCCTGGGCCCTGGTAGGGGTGGGACTGGGCCCTGGTAGGGTTGGGACTGGGCCCTGGTAGGGGTGGGACTGGGCCCTGGTAGGGGTGGGACTGGGCCCTGGTAGGGGGCGGGACTGGGCCCTGGTAGGGGTGGAACTGGGCCCTGGCAGGGGGCGGGACTGGGCCCTGGCAGGGGGCGGGACTGGGCCCTGGTAGGGGTGGGACTGGGCCCTCGTAGGGGGTGGGACTGGGCCCTGGTAGGGGGCGGGACTGGGTCCTGGTAGGGGGTGGGACTGGGCCCTGGTAGGGCTGGGACTGGGGCCTGGTAGGGGGCAGGACTGGGCCCTGGTAGGGGGCGGGACTGGGCCCTGGTAGGGGGCGGGACTGGGCCCTGTTAGGGGGCGGGACTGGGCCCTGGTAGCGGGTGGGACTGGGCCCTGGTAGGGGGCGGGACTGGGTCCTGGTAGGGGGCGGGACTGGGCCCTGGTAGGGGTGGGACTGGGCCCTGGTAGGGGTGGGACTGGGCCCTGCTAGGGGTGGGACTGGGCCCTGCTAGGGGTGGGACTGGGCCCTGGTAGGGGTGGGACTGGGCCCTGGTAGGGGGTGGGACTGGGCCCTGGTAGGGGGGGGACTGGGCCCTGGTAGGGGGCGGGACTGGGCCCTGGTAGGGGGCGGGACTGGGCCCTGGTAGGGGGCGGGACTGGGCCCTGGTAGGGGGCGGGACTGGGCCCTGGTAGGGGGCGGGACTGGGCCCTGGTAGGGGCGGGACTGGGTCCTGGTAGGGGGCGGGACTGGGCCCTGGTAGGGGTGGGACTGGGCCCTGGTAGGGGGCGGGACTGGGCCCTGGTAGGGGTGGGACTGGACCCTGGTAGGGGTGGGACTGGGCCCTGGTAGGGGTGGGACTGGGCCCTGGTGGGGGGTGGGACTGGGCCCTGGTGGGGGGCGGGACTGGGCCCTGGTGGGGGGCGGGACTGGGCCCTGGTGGGGGGCGGGACTGGGCCCTGGTAGGGGGCGGGACTGGGCCCTGGTAGGGGGTGGGACTGGGCCCTGGTAGGGGCGGGACTGGGCCCTGGTAGGGGGCGGGACTGGGCCCTGGTAGGGGTGGGACTGGGCCCTGGTAGGCGGCGGGACTGGGCCCTGGTAGGGGGGGGACTGGGCCCTGGTAGGCGGCGGGACTGGGCCCTGGTAGGGGGCGGGACTGGGCCCTGGTAGGGGTGGGCCCTGGTAGGCGGCGGGACTGGGCCCTGGTAGGGCCCAGTGTTTTTATTTTCTTTGGTAAGTTGGTTAAATCGATGGTCTAGCATTCTCTGCCAAAAACCTTGGTTGTCTCTGGCTGTGAACTTCACCCTGCTGCTTCAGCCAAGCACACTGTGGAAAGTTTAAACCTATAATAACAATACCGTAATTCATACAATTTATATAGCGCTTTTCAAGGTACCCAAAGTCGCTTTACAGAACAAAATAACAGTTTTATTAGAAAAATAAACTACTTAAAAAGTTTAAAAACTAGAAACTATGGTAGGCAGACAAAGTGTGTGTGTGTGGGGGGGGGGGGGGGGGGGGATTATGTAGAAAAAGCAAGTCTGAAAAGGTGGGTTTTAAGAGTGCTTTTGAACATAACCTCCAAAACAGATTCAAATTCGAAGCAAAAGTAGCAGATCCACCAGCCATTTCCATCGGCTATTTTCATCTTGCAACCAAGTGTACAATGACTTACACTGGATCTCTTGTCCACTAGTCCCTTCTTAACATTTTAGTCTAGTTTTTATTTGTTGACAAAATTGTCAATTTTTACCAGCTGCTATGCAATAGCTGCTGGTCTGTGAATGGCTATGAAACTTGCACGACCAGACCGACACCGGTAGTCTGCGAGCAGTAGTGGGTTGCCAAGGCCAAACTTGGCTTGTTTTGGCCCACACAGGCGCATGGCTGGTTTTTGGAGGTTGGTTATCTTATTTCTGTCACGACAGTTGCCAACACTGGCAACCATTACTGACGGTGCTGATTGCCTGCCTCGTCTCCAGCAACAACCTATAACATGATCATCCCATAGTCTGCAGTGCACACCATGAAGAGGAGTCACTCACAACATAATACTAGCCACACAGCTGGTGTAAAAACACAAAAGATTTCTTATAACAGTTTTGTGTCCCCGATTCCTAGTCTCATCTACTACAGTAATACCTATCCCGACATTCGCCAACAGGCGAGTCAAGAAGACTCGCACTGACAGAGAGGAGAGGAGAGGAGAGGAGAGGAGAGGAGAGGCAGTGTTGACAAATTAACAACTAACCCCACACAGAACCAGATGAGATCGCATTGCTTGGACCCGTTGATGGGAGATTAAGATTTAAAAGGCGAACGGATGGAACTTTGGAAGTGTGGACTTTTAAGACTTGTATAATACCTCAAAGGCTCAACAAGAAAAATACCATTACTGCATCAAAAGTAATCCTCAAACCATGCTATAAAAACTGGTCACACAATGGCCAGATTGTTACATAATATAAGAAAGAGTGCAACAATTGTGCAAATAGCCAATCTACAAGTTCACAACAAGCTTGTGCATCTGCTATTTTCACAATATGTATCTGTGGAACCATTACGTTGCTTGTCTGGGTGGGGGGTCCCCGGTTCAAATATGATTACTTTGAGGGGTCACAGCCTGAAAAGGTTGAGAACCACTGATAGGCCTACCTGAATAGACTACCTGAATATTCCTAAAATTGTTAGCCTACCACCTTGATATAAAATAAAAATGTTGTAACTTGTATTGCGTAACCGTACGTATGTAACTATTCATTGATTCACTCCCAAAATCCATTTGGAAATAATAATACTAATCACACCTGTGTGAAGTGTGTTTACCAGCTGCTATGCAATATGCAAGCTTAGTATATAATAATAATAATAATAATCACACCTGTGTGAAGTGTGTTTACCAGCTGCTATGCAATATGCAAGCTAGTCCATAGAGTATAAAGAAGGATAGAGACTGAACTGTCGTGAAACTCCGCCCCCTCCGCTATTCATGTCAGTGGAAGTTGCTCAGTGGCGTTTTGAAGCACCCGGAAGGACCGTCTCAAAACGTCTACTTCCGCATTTGACCACCAAATTTTGGTGGTCAAATGCGGAAGTGCAACCGAGCGCTCAATGTTAAAGCCCAGCTGCACGGGGTTTCCCGGTCATGAATCCACGGGTCCGCCTGTAGTCCCTCCTCTTACCACTAGGGCCCAGTGCTTCAACGTTGGAGTGTCTCACTGGCCCCTTGAGTCCAGCTGGTTCATTGGCTGACGTATGTGCACAACGCAAATATGTCCGGGCGGAAACAAACGACAACACAATAGTTCTACCTTAGAGAATTTCGGTTCCTACCTAAACTACTGCACTGAAACTGACACAGGCAGTTAGTGGACCCCCACAGAAAATATAATGCAGCTGGTAATTCATTTATTTAATCAATCCTTGTTTTTATAGTGGGATGAATCTAGAGTTGCAATACCCTCCATTGACTCCCAACTCATCCAATTTGCGTTTGCGATCTGCTTGCATTAAACGACGTTAAACTCACCAACATTACAGCTCTAGGCCAAGCTTGAATTATCCTCTTTCAATCTGCCAAGCTTTTGTTGCAGATTGCAAACGCAAATTGGATGAGTAGGGAGTCAATGGAGGGTATTGCAACTCTAGATTCATCCCATTATAAAAACAATCTAGAGTTGCAAATTGCGGCTAGGTACAGAGTAGAGGTCATCGGTAGAGGTCAAATTGCGGCTAGGTACAGAGTAGAGGTCATCGGTAGAGGTCAAATTGCGGCTAGGTACAGAGTAGAGGTCATCGGTAGAGGTCAAATTGCGGCTAGGTACAGAGTAGAGGTCATCGGCATGCATGGCTTGTGGTGGACATTTGTGTCAAAATTATTTTTTTGCCACAGACATACAAAATGACTGGACAATAATAGTAGCGGAGACTCATAAAGAATGAATGACCACAGCAGGTCTGTTAACTCTGAGTGTGTTCAAACACTCTCAAGAGTTAATAAAACATTTCACAACCACTAGTAGGGACTCCTAAGGTGCCATAGTGTCGTCAGTCATAAATAACTGTCATACATATTCTGAAGAAAACCTGGAGACTGACATTCAATAATTGGGTCTCATGATCAAAATAGGAACATTATAATGGTGTCTAAAAAAATTAAATCTAATATTTGCCACGGACAAGACCAAGTCTTTGCCACGAACACATGTGTACACGTGCAGACATATGGGTGACGCCTGGTGCACAGTGTTGTTTTTGGCAGCAAGTTTTGATTTTAGTTTTAGTCATAGTCTCTTGAATAGTTCTCATTTAGTTTTAGTCACATTTTAGTCACCTGGAATGTATGAATGTCATAGGATTTTAGTCGACTAAATCTACAGTTGATTTAGCCGACTAAAATGTATTTTGGCAGGCCTTGATGCCGACTGTTTTGACACTTTCTGAAAATAGCAGATCTACAAGCTTGCAGATCAGCTATTTTCAGCATGCAACCAATTACTTATACTGGATCTCTTGTCCACTAGGCACTAGTCCCTCCCTAACATTTTAGTCAGGTTTGTTGATTTGTTGATGAAATTGTCAGTATATTAGTGTTAGTCAATATAGCTTAGTTTCCATTTAGTTTTTGTCGGTGGAAAAAGGTAGTCGACGGACATTTTTTCGTCTTTAGTCAACACTGCTCAGTGGTGCAGAGAGAGCTCTCACCTTCTTCGTGGCCCAGCTGCTTGTTCTTGGCCCTCTTGCGAGCCTCGTTCTTATCGGTGTCGGAGTTGACCGCCTTGTAGACGGTCTCGGTGACTTCCTGCTGCCAGCGCTCCGAGATGACCAAGGGGAAGTTCTTATACAGCTCCTGGTCACTGTCCAGCAACTATGGAGTCAGGACACACATAGGGGAAGTTCTTATACAGCTCCTGTTCACTGTCCAGCAACTATGGAGTCAGGACACACATGTAGGGGAAGTTCTTATACAGCTCCTGGTCGCTGTCCAGAAACTATGGAGTCAGGGCACACAGAGGGGAAGTTATTATACAGCTCCTGGTCACTGTACAGCAACTATGGAGTCAGGGGACACAGTTCTTATACAGCTCGCCTCCTGGTCACTGTCCAGCAACTATGGAGTCAGGACACACAGAGGGGAAGTTCTTATACAGCTCCTGGTCGCTGTCCAGAAACTATGGAGTCAGGGCACACAGAGGGGAAGTTCTTATACAGCTCCTGGTCACTGTCCAGCAACTATGGAGTCAGGCAGTGCTTAATTTCTAAATTCTTAGGTGCCGGAGCTCGGGTGCGTGCATGTGCACGCGCGCATGCACACGCACACACGCCCGTTTGTTTGGCCTTTTTTAATATGTCTTTAAATGTTCTGATGAATTGAAAATGGAGGACCCTGAAGTAACAAGTCTTTTTCGATAACATTTGCAGCAGCAGTTCACACAGGGGTCCGCCGGCTCACAACACACAACTACAGTAGCCTAGGCATTTGCAGTTCAGTTGGCACAGCGGCTCAACGTTATATTACACTGTATAAAATACAGTAGTCCTATAACAAGTTAGGGTGGCCCATCATCAGAACAGTACGCAATGTAAATATACCTGCATGCGCGTTTTGTTGTTGTCCTTATCCAAGTTCCTCCTCCGCCTCCTCTTCCTCCGATGAACTCAATAATGCTACTACTACTTAATTCTGTACTAGTCTTTTTTTGATTTCGGGCCCACCAAAGCAAGCGTTATGATATTCGATACTGATCGACCCATGTTGTAAAGCCGGGTGTCTTTGCGAGATTTGACAATGCAGTCAGTTCTGTTCATAAGTCAGAACTCACCATGGCATGAATTGTATTGAAAACAAAACGCATGCTGTCCCCAAGGCTAAACTCCAAGTAGCAGTTAATATTATTTCTCCATAAAAGTATGAAAGTTCCATATTCCATATGCAACGAACGACAACAGATGCAAATTGCAAAAGTCGAGACGAGTTTTTATTTACGCATCCGACACATAGAGTATTAAAAGGAGGATCCGACACCGTCAATTAGTGAGGCGTCAAGCCGGGGTACCATAGCCACCTATTTCCTTTCACAACGGGCACACATTTCAAAATAAGAGTATTTTTTTGTTTGTACTTGCAATGCGATCATTCAAGCCATGTTTTATTTTGGAATCGTACTGGAAATAGAAGTAACTATGACGAGGAAGAAGCCTAGTTGACTTGAAAATGAAACTAAAATAATAATAGAGACGTATTATATACTGTAATGTGCATTTGGGGTGGCGGAGCGCCCTCTAGAGCTACCGGAGCTGCCTCTACAGGTGGCTTGAGCTCCCGAGCTCAAGTGACTTTGATTGATTGATTTATTAACAGTTTGCAGAATTACAGTACATTTAAAGCACAAACTCAATACAAAGACTGTTAACTGTGAGTGGACGACCCAATTAAGCATTACACTTGTTTACAAGAGGGTCCACCATGTTCAATTCATCAAAACATTTAGAGACGTACAAATAGACACTTCTATATAGTCAAAGAACAGAACAGATCATGAATTCATCATAAAGGAGGTAAAAAGGGAAAAGAAACATATACAGTGAGGGGAAAAAAGGGGGGGGGGGGGGGGGGATTCTGATTTTACGGGGGCCAGTTTCGAATTGCAGCCGTCCGTAGGTGCCCTTTGAGAGCGGTTTTGAAAGAGTCAAGGGATTCACATGTCTTAATGACTGTTGGTAGGGCGTTCCACATTTTGGTGGCATAGGAGCGAAAATAATTTAGTCCCTTGTTTGTGCCGAATCTTGACTTCGTTAACATTAAGGAAGTATTTAGACAGGTACATGGGTATCTTGGTGGTGTATCGAATCTTGTTGACCAGACCCATTGCAAGATGCTGTACTCTGTCGTCGACCCTAAGCCATTCCAGCCTGTCAAAGTGGGCAGGGGTGAGGTGGGTTCGGGGGGTGAGGCCAAGTATAGGAGCCTGACCAGTTTGTTTTGGGGGCATTTGAGGTGCTGTGGTACCAGGAGGTGCATGCATAGTCAAAGGGCTCCTGTTAAGGTCTTCAAGGTGTTTTTGTTGACCAGTGAGGAGATCCTGTAAAGGAATCTTGTTCTTTGATTAACTTTTTTGATTACGTTGGTGGCCATTTTATCACCGGAAAGATTAGCCTCCAGGATGGAACCTAGGTAGGTAATTTCATCTTTTCGTGTGATAATATTGTCACCCACTCTAACCAAGAAGCCATCTGCCTTGCTGAGATTACTATTTGATCCGAAGAGAATGGATTCAGTTTTTCCCAGGTGTAAGGATAGTTTGTTATCAGCGAGCCAGGTGCAGATTCTACCGAGTTCAGAGCTGAGGGTCTTTTCAACCTGCAGTTTGTTCCTGTCCGAGACCAACAGTGCTGAGTCATCTGCGAACAGGAACAAGTTGCAGTCACAAGCTGATGTCATGTCGTTTACATATATTAGGAACAGTAAAGGCCCTAGTATGCTTCCTTGTGGAACGCCACAGCTCACTGGGAGGAGGGGACGACAGTGTTCCGTTCACCTCCACCATCTGTTCTCTCCCCTCCAGGTAGGATTGCATCCAGCTCACTGATGTGCTATCAAAACCAATAGCTTTTAGCTTGTTAACCAGTATGGAGTGGTTCACAGTGTCAAAAGCCTTTTGGAGGTCCAGCATGACCATGCCGCAGTATTTGCCAGCATCCACCTCGTGTTTGATGTGGTCACTCAAATAGAGGAGGCATGTGTCAGTGGAGTGGGATGTTCTGAAACCAGGTACCGGAGCTGAGCTTCGCCAAGCTCCGGCTGAAATTAAGCACTGGAGTCAGGACAGGAGTGTGGAGGGAAAGAAAGAAAGGTGTTACGCTGCTGTGTGTCTGACATTTTTGGCCAAATTTGACTGAGAGACTGCCATTGGATTTTTTTGAATTTTCGTTTTTTTCATGTCATATGAAAGCAGGGAATCATCGCTTCAAATTGACATATTGGTTGTTCAGTTTGACCCACCAGTTTTGGAGATATGGCTTATATAACTAAAAAAAACATTGCATGGATGTACCTGGGACGTATCCTCAGTGATGTATCCTGAGGTCAACGGGGTTTCGGGTCTCTCAACATCATACCCCTCACTCATGCGACCCAGCCGGGAGTGATCAAGTCCCGACTTACGTCCCAGTAGCTACCCTCAATCAGTCCCACTAGGGAAAAACCAGGGGCACACAATCCGTTGGAACTACTCCAGAACTACTCTGCCAGGGCTGGGAGGTACACTTCTGGTGCATGGAGGGACTAGGCTCTGTGGGTTGTCTCCTGTCCGGGCCCCTCCTACGTCTCACCAGGTCCACTCCTGCTCTCACCAGGCTCAGGGCCTGTGCGTTCCACCAGAGTCCCAGCACCAGACAGTTCATTCAGGAGTGGTGGGCAATGGTTCCGCAGGGACATGGTGCTGCGGTTCCGCTTGCTGCTTGCATGGCCCTCCCAAAGGCCTCACCGAGGGTTGTTGGGCTTCCTCCTCACGGAGGACACAGGCTGGGGCGCTAACCCATACTGCTCACCCGGGTGCCGTCTACATTCCGGCTGTCACCCGTCTCTCCGGTGGTCACCAGACAATACCTGGTTGTCACATAGTCTATTCCTATGAGTCACTATAAATAGAAGAACTATAACTAAAAAACATCACATGGATGCACCTGGGACGTATCCTCAGGCCCCTTTTCCACCGGTTGGTTCCCAGTGGGAACCGGTTCAGTTCTTTTCCACCGGTTGGTTCCCAGTGGGAACCGGTTCAGTTCTTTTCCACCGGTTGGTTCCCAGTGGGAACCGGTTCAGTTCTTTTCCACCGGTTGGTTCCTAATGGGAACCGGTTCAGTTCTTTTTGGTTTTTAGTCCATGAGCCAGAGCTCCAAATTTGGAACGTTAATTATGAATTGAGTGTGCAAAACCATACCTATATTAGATTGTTATCACCATGAAACTTCCCCAGTTGAGTACTTACACGAAGACAATGATTTATTTTATTACAAATTTTACATTTTTAAATATGCAAATGATGTAGGAAGGCATTATGTAGGAAGATATGCAAAATAATCTAAAATATGAAAAAGCTACTACTGTGGAATGGTTATCATGTATTAATTTACTTGTATTGATCCTATAAACAATTTAATATAGGTATAGTTTGCCCACCAATTTTGGAGCTCTGGCTCATGGACTAAGAATTGAAATATCTCAAATTAATCATAACCGAGTGAATCGTCTACATTACTTGTATAGCCTATAGCTATGTACAAATTGTAAATTCACACATACTTGTAAGTGAATCATATGGGGGAAGCATTCCTCATTACAAAGGAATTGGATAAGTCACCATCACCACATATACATTTGTTCCAGATTGAGGCCTAAAAAGTAACCATTGTTCTTACACCTATATACAGTCAGAGTAAAACCATTACATTTGTAATTACTGTAACATAGGCTATAGCAAAAGCAATATCGTTATAAATATGTGTAATTAGGTGAAGTAGTTAATTTCTAAAACACTTTATAAAGTAAATTATAGGGGGGTACAGTAGAATGCCAAGGATGGATGCAGAAAAAAACAGGGTAGGCCTATCAACAAACGAAGATGTTTGATTCACATCAGCCTCTTTATGTGTTTCAATAACAGATCGTGTATTGGTTTACAGTAACGTCTCGGGATCCACCAGGAGGAAGTCACTAATGTTGCTCTGGAGAGGGAATTATGGAGCTCTCTGGTGGAGCTGTTGCCCCAGCGACCCAACTACGGATAAGCGGTTGAAGATGGATGGATGGATGTTCTAAATCCTATAGAGTTTTCTGAAAAACATATGCTGCTATAGCTAAAATCTAAAACGAATGGTTAAAAGCATATAAAGGATAGAGTGAGGACTGAGAACGACAGCCCCGCCCCCTGCTATTCATTTCAAGCAGCATTATAACGCAATGGCTGGGGCGAGTGGAAGTTGAGAGCGGATCTCAAATTTGACGTCAAATATGACTTCACTGAACGTCCGTCCTCCTCCATGAACGTGCTGCAGTTCCACTTTTGGCCAGTAGGTAGTGGCAGCTTCAACGTTAGCCAGCCCTTCTGGGGGCTTGGTTAAAAGAGAACAATGTGCAGTCTACCTGTATATAGCATGTCATGACAAAGATCCTTACTGTATAAGCTCCTCATAAAGACTTGGTCAGGGTTGGATTTGCTCGGGGGATGCATGGGTTCAAATCCTCATGTCTGCTTTTGATATCCCCTTCCTGGTCACCTATAAATGCACCATGTCTCTGTGTCTGTACGTCTGTAATCCACGTAACTCGAGAACCGTTCGCCCCACCGACACACGTGTTCCACCGACTCGGCACCGGGCTTTGCCCGGTGCCGAGTCGGTCGGACCCACTTTTGTCCAGAACCGCCACTCTTCCTGGGCTCTGGACAGGGGCCCTGCCCAGGCTCCATATATGGAGCTGTCCTGTTCTGACATCTGCATAGACTCCATATTTGGGTATGCCTGACAAAGAACTCCACATATGGGCATAGACCTGGCCTCTTCTGACATCACAACTCTTCATATTTTCGCACGCTTGACACATAACTCCATATATGGGCATTAAAAGGGACAGAGACAGGGTACTCTGACACGGGTTACAACAGGTATTGCATAGCCGGGTGGGGGTGGATCCCCAACTTCCATCGTTACCGACTCGGTGCTCTTCCGCATATTAAAACAAAAATGGGGTTTAATAAAAAAATGATGTGGCAATATTAGGCCTATGGTCGAATAGGACATTGTCGTATCCCCCCGTACCCTCCCGTCCCGTCCCCATTTGTCCCACGCAAGCAACACTTCTGTCCCTCAAATGAACAGTTTGCACCTGGTCACGCCAATCTCTAAAAAGATTTTCTTGACTGAAGTTCCCAGGCAACCTTTGTTGCAGGCTGACTGTTGGCAGTCATGGCTCTCAGTTCCCACATTACGTCGTGTGGGAGTTCAGACTGATCCAGACCATACTGGACAACTGCCAGCTTGCATAAGGTCTTCAGACTAGGATTTAAGTCTAAGATGTACAGCTCATCACGGGCTTTATGTCCAGGACATTCTTCCCCTCCAAAGAGGATGATACGATCTCCCACCCTGCACCCGCACATGGATTTAGTCTTCAGATAGGGGCCGTTCCCCATGACCTTGACCGTCTTCCAGCAATAGGTCCAGGCGTTGAATTTCCACACATCATTGAAGAAGCAATTCCCGGGGCCACCAACTACGTACAGGTCCCCATTGTAGGCAAAGGCTGAATGTGTTTGTCTGATGTGGAGCAGACCTGGAATCTTCTTTCCAGAAGGCGGTCTCAGCCATAGGTTGGTCTCTGTGTCAAACACTCTGACGTCGTCTGTAGCCCATTCGCTCATTCCCCCAAATACAAACATCTTTGTCCCGAACATGGTAGCAGAGTGATTGTCAAACGATGAAGACATTGTATGCATATTATTCAATGAAGACCAGACCATTGTGGTGGTGTCCAACATGTGCATGACTATCTTGACGACGAACTTGACACCTCCTCCATGGGCTCCTCCATAGATATACATGACCTTGTCCAAGACACAGGCTGAGTGGCGGAACAACCCCTCTGGCACGGTCCCCGACACCTCTGGCCTGAACCATTCGTGGGTGTCCACGTCGAATGCATAAAGCACGTTGCAGTAAGGATATCCTCCCCACATGTATATGGTGTTTTGTACCAGAACAGCTGTGTGGCCGTGGCGCATGGAGGGAGTCTCCGGGCGATGAGGCAACTTCTTCCAGCGTAAGCTCACTGTGTTGAAGACGTACAGGTTAATCAGAACCTGATTATGTATGCCAATGAGGTGTCCTCCCACAGCGTACATCTTGTGGTCCACTGCAACCGCAGCGTAATGCCATCCTGTTGGAGTCCCATCCAGACGCACAGCCCAGCAGAACATTTCATACACAGTAAGATACGGCTGAATGGTTCGAGTGTCACTCTTTCAAAGTACTGAGCTCCAGCCGCGTGTGTGTGTGTGTGTGTGTGTGTGTGTGTGTGTGTGTGTGTGTGTGTGTTTGTGTGTGTGCGCTTCCTTTATCACGCACAGTTTATTGGTTCAGTGGCACAGACGTCATGCAAAGTGTGTCAAATCCACGAAGCCGATGAGTTGAGTCGGTCAATGGAAGCCAATTACTGTATGGAAGCAAATTATGTAACATGTTAACCTTCGCAAAGATTGCATGCATGGCTGTCAAGACCAGGTCAAGTGCTACGAGCTAAGGTGGGGTCGGAAGAGGTGAGTCTTCAGATTACAGTTTAAGATTAGAAGTGAGTCCAGCTAGAAGGGAGAAGAGTCTAGGACGTGTGGAGCATTGTCCAGGGTGTTTTAGAGAAGGGAGAAGAGTCTGGGACGTGTAGAGCATGGTCCAGGGTGTTTTAGAGAAGGGAGAAGAGTCTGGGACGTGTAGAGCATGGTCCAGGGTGTTTTAGAGAAGGGAGAAGAGTCTGGGACGTGTAGAGCATGGTCCAGGGTGTTTTAGAGAAGGGAGAAGAGTCTGGGACGTGTAGAGCATGGTCCAGGGTGTTTTAGAGAAGGGAGAAGAGTCTGGGACGTGTAGAGCATGGTCCAGGGTGTTTTAGAGAAGGGAGAAGAGTCTGGGACGTGTAGAGCATGGTCCAGGGTGTTTTAGAGAAGGGAGAAGAGTCTGGGACGTGTAGAGCATGGTCCAGGGTGTTTTAGAGAAGGGAGAAGAGTCTGGGACGTGTGGAGCGTTGTTCTAACCTGACTCCGCCAGATGGGGCAGCAGAGAGTACACTGGGTTCCCCCCTCCTGCTCCCATCTGGGAACTCTCAGGCAGACTTTCATCAGCTTTAAGGTCTTGTGGTCTTGTGTAGACAAAAGTGTGTCAACACAAACATTGAAGACAAAAGGATGCAAATTGTGATTGGCCAGAATGAGATGATGTATAATAAATGGTGCATTTCTAATGATAAGAGCCCCTCACTTCCCACGGGTGTGTTTTTATTTTTTTATTTATTTTTTGCTTTTTATGTTATGTTAATTGTCATTTTCCCTCTGCTCTTTCCAGAGATCCTGGATGAAGCCAAAAGACGAGAGACCAAGTACACCTCAACTATGTGTCCAACCTCCCAAATGGAATCTGAGGACATATGGGAGAGCTCTGCCAGAAAAGAAGATCCAGCTAGATATTAACTTTGGTAAAGGATACCTTTCTTTTTTTTTGGGGGGGGGGGGGGGGCTTTCGTGGCCCCATAGAGACACACGGGGACTACAAGTTTCACGCCCCCAAATGAGACAGCGGCCCCACTTCTGGACCGTTTCAACTGTGTACTGCAGCTGCCAATGCAATCCCTATGAGAGGCATCATAAAATACCCTAATTTCACTGGTTCATTACTGAGGCTATAGCGATTTTTTTTTTCTTCTAATAAAGTGTCCCATATGTTTGATTTGTCCTTTTCAATGTCACATACCTGCCATCTCAATATACACCCTACAATGTACTATAATATACTCCATCAGTTTGTGAAAAGTGCTAGCATTGTAAATCTCAAGTCAAAGTGGTCGCACGGTATATACGTCACGGATGCATCCCTTGAGGTTTTCAATACCCAGATATATTTGTTGTATTTCGTTTTATATGCTATGTATTTGTTGAAAATGATCTAAACAGCATCTTGCAAGACTATTATTAATACTCATCTGGAGAATTCACTAGGTATAGTTGAAAATGTCAGGATGTCACTCCTCCATTTAGCTGGGTTATTTTCCCATGCAACTATTCAGCAAAGTTAATTATACAACAAGTTGACAACGGTAAAACACAGTCGGAGCTCCGTGGTAGGTAGAACATATATAGTAAGCCTGTGACCTGTATTTTAAAAGTAGGCTAACAGTTGAATTTCAATGGACTTCTATGGGCTGGCCTGCAGTATCCGTGCCAACGGACCAGAAGTGGGGACGCTGTCTCATTTGGGGGCGTGAAATTTGTAGTCCCCGTGTGTCTCTTTAGCGTGTGAAAATGTGTATGTCACCAAGAGGGGGGCGGCGTCTGAAAAGCTAGGGACGGCCCTCTCGTGGGCATTAACACTAGCATGTCTGAGATAAATTCTCTACTACTGTCAACGAGGGTTGAGTATGGATTGCTCTCCCTGTCTAACTTGCCTGGATGCATAGGTGTATCTACATGCTTGATTAGACTGTATACAGTATATATCAAATATATTTGTGATAAGTAACAGAAAAACAGTGAGAGTCCCTTTAAGCAGGGGTCAGTAGACCATGGGTTGCATAGAATGGACATGACATAGAATGCACGCATGCAGGCTGGCTCCCTACACACGCGCACATACACGCACACACTACACGCACACAGGTATATGCACGCGCACGGGCATACACGCATAAACGCACACACCACATGTACCCACATACACTCATACACTCATACACTCATACGCACGCACGCACACACATACACTCACACATCCATTGTGTGGCGAGGTGGGGAAGTTTAGGGAAGCAGAGGTTTAACGACAAAAGAGGAACTGAATTATCTCCCTCGCAGTACAGGGAGAATTAGGGAAGTTCTCCGCTGTGTACATATTTTATATAAAATAAGAGGAAAGTGAGAGATAAAGTGGTGTTAAAGGTTATGTGGACTAGCTGGGGTATTGGTGATGAGCATCAGAGAACATTGTGTCTCAATTAAGAGATCATTTTATAATGTATTACAGTGTATAGAAAAAGCTGCACCGACGCCCTAAGTATTAAGAAAACTAACTTTTAACATAAGTATGCCCTAAAGGATGGTCAAGGGGTGGCGTTTAATACGCTATAGTATAATGTGATCTGTTGATTATGATTGAATCATAAGATGTATACAGATCATAATTCCCGAGACACATTAGGCATATGGCATTCATGAGATAAGAGTGAATTGTAAAGAGTATGGCCCGATTAATACTCCTATTTTAGAGCCGAATAAAAGTGGGTTCGGCTCTGTAGAGCCTACAATGTGACGTCATTTGAGGTTCGGAGGGGCGGGTACCGTCCTGAAGTCGGCTCTTCGGTGCTACTGAAAATTTCTGACGAGCCGAAATCATTTCGGCACTACAGCGCCGAAACAGAGGTAAAATAGGAGTATGAATCGGCCCTATGTTGTAACACAGAACCTCACCGTGCACAGGGCCATGGGGGTCAGATGTTACCAAGGGAATAAGTGCAGCCTCGGCAAGGAGGCGTGACTCATAACTTTGTGCAAAACATGTGAAGAAATATGATTATTGCTGACGCTCATGATATGTGGAAAGACTGGGTTCCAGTATTAAAACCAGATGGTCAGAAATGTATGTAAAACTAGAAAAAGTGCCCTTCTGGGCACAGGTCTCCACCAGGAGGATAGGACTGTGTGAGATGTTTGGCAAAATGTTTAGGATTAATATAAACATGTTTTTGAAGCATTTTGTTCCAAAAATGTGTTTTGCAAAAATCAACCTGTTGGTGGCGCTATAACAGGCCAATGTGAAAAGGGTGGGATATATTCCTCAGCCTAGTAAGAAAATGTGTGAAAGATTTCACGTAAATTGCATGCTGTGTTCATGATTTGAGGCTTTTGTTCAAAACGGGGCAATCTTGCAAACTGTGAAAGCCAATTATAGCCAATTAGGATGGAATATGAAATATCGGAAACATCCGACTTGAGCACATGACCATAGAGATACTGTGTAACGATTTGCAAAAAATGTGTTTTACAAAAGTCGGCCTCCTGGTGGCGCTATAAAAGGCAGATGCGGAAAATGCAGGTCAAAGGTTTGTCCTTGGCCTCTAGGGAGTGTGCATGCAACGTATCACGCAGATCGGTGCAGTTTTAGGTAAACAATGTGAAAAGCTGCCTCATGGTGGCGCTATAACAGGCCGTTCTGGAAAATGTGGGGCCAACGGTGCCGGAGATTAGCTGGTAACGGACGGACGGAAGGACGGACGGACGGACGGAAGGAAGGACACACACACACACGGACGGAGTGCAAAACATACTCTCTCCCCATGCCTTCGGCCTGGTGGAGACAAATATATTCTGCTTAGCTGGCTGACTGAGGAAACGAGAACAATGTGAGATGCTGTGCTGAATCCAGAGGAGGACATAGCATATGGGGGTACTGACAGGAACACATATATAGAGGTGAATGAAATCACCCACGGGCTTCCTCCGTTCCAGAACATCAGGACCAGACCTCTCACCAAGGGAGATTCATTGTGTTCTGTAAGTCAGAACCCATAGGCTGTTGAAGAACTATACTTAGTCATTTTTCCAAGTTAAGCTTGAGACAACATGACAAGAAGATAGCGGACAAATGGTCAGGGTATTAAAACTTAGCCAAACTTTGCTTCACCCTTTTTGCCATTGTATTTTAGCCCTCTAGGCTTGCCGTAGACAGATCGCCTGCTGTGCCAACCCCTAACAAATTAACTCTTGTGTGGGTCCTCTTTTGCAAATGAAATGAATGTGAACGCTAAAACAACTCGACACTATTATAATAATAATAATAATAATAATAATAGTTAAAAACTATCATTTAAAAACTGTGTACATTGGCCCGGACAGTTAGCTCAACTGTCTGGGCACCTAGGCTGCTGAGCCAGCCTGACGGCGTGCCGCGGGTTCGACTACCGATTCCGACGGCCTTTGCCGTGTGTCTTCCCCCCCATCTCTCTCCCCATTTCCTGTCAGATTACTTTCAACCTGTCGATAAAGGCAGAAAAAGCAAAAACTGACTATAACTATAGTTATAGCTGATTTTGAGGCCTACAAAAACGGGAAGAAAAAAAAAACTTTTCTTATCAACTAGTCAACTAGTACCAACAAGGTCGACTAGTGGATTTACTAGTCGACTACGGTAGTTGAATAGTCGACTAGTTGCTTAAAGCCCTAGTGTAAAACAGAACATCTAATATTTGACGAGGACAAGTCTCAGCCATGGACACATTTGTCCGTGACCGTGTATATACGGACATGTTGGTGACCCCTGACCCCTGTTTCCATGTCTTGGTGTTGCAGAAGATCCGCTCTAAGGTGGAGCTGGAGGTTCTGGGGGTGCCAGAGGAGCTGTCCCTGTCCTTCAACGCCACCTGCCTGAACGGAGAGCTCATCCCTGGACTCAAATCCTGTTCTGGACTCAAGATCGGAGACACGGTCAGTCACACAGCAGCTACACTGTGTGTGTGTGTGTGTGTGTGTGTGTGTGTGTGTGTGTGTGTGTGTGTGTGTGTGTGTGTGTGTGTGTGTGTGTGTGTGTGTGTGTGTGTGTGTGTGTGTGTGTGTGTGTGTGTGTGTGTGTGTGTGTGTGTGTGTGTGTGTGTGTGTGTGTGTGTGTGTGCGCGTGCGTGTGGAAAATCTGGCAAGTACTCAGAACTCAAGTTTTTCCCATGCTTATACACCCTCCAATAACCAATAAATACATTTCTTATCTTGATGTAAGAGTATCTGACTTAAAGTAGGTCATGTGTCTGATAGGGGTGAATAGGACAGTACGCACAGTACCGCAGGCACGCACGCACGCACGCACGCACGCACGCACGCACGCACGCACGCACGCACGCACGCACGCACGGGGTCCCAGAGATAGAAATGACATTAAATGGGGGTCCATAGACTAATGTAGGTCAAACTGGGGGGGGTCCTTGGAATTAAACGTGTAGAGAATCACTGCTAAAGCCATACAAATCCTCTCTAACGGGGAGTTCCTGGCATATATTTTTCAAATGGGGGTCCGTGGGCTAATAAAAGGTCAATGTGGGGGTCCTTGCCCTTGGCATGAAAAGGTTTGGGAACCACTGCTGTGGAGGTTTGAGAAGCACTGCTCTGAAGCCCCGTCTCTCAAGGGACTAAATTCTTTTCGCTCCTATGCCACCAAAATGTGGAACGCCCTACCAACTGTCATTAAGACATGCGAATCCCTTGACTCCTTCAAAACCGCTCTCAAAGGGCACCTACGGATGGCTGCAATTCGAAACTGGCCCCCGTAAAATCTGAATCCCCCCCCCGCCCCCCCCTTTTTTCCCCTCACTGTATATATTTCTTTTCCCTTTTTACCTCCTTTATGATGAATTCCTGTTCTGTCTATAGAAGTGTCTATTTGTACGTCTCTAAATGTTTTGATGATTTGAACATGGTGGACCCTATTGGAAACAAGTGTAATGCTTAATTGGGTCGTCCACTCACAGTTAACAGCCTTTGTATTGAGTTTGTGCTTGAAATGTACTGTAATTCTGCAAACTGTTAATAAATTATTCAATCAATCAATCAATCAAAAAACTCTCTCCTTCTCCAGGTGTCTTTCAGCGTGGGGGCCCGAGCGCGCGGCTGCCCCAAGCAGAAGAAGAAGACGTTTGTCATCAAGCCGGTGGGCTTCAAGGTGGGGTTTCAACTATCCATTGTTTTGTTTTTGAGGGGCTGCTAGCCCCTCCTATATTCAGCTATAGTGTAGACTTTTGTCCTAACACAAACATTAAATGCCATTGACAATGAATGGAGAATTTACGTCATATGTAGACGAGGAAATTGGTATTTTTGTTAAATTCCCATTGATAATGAATTGAGAATTTACGTCATATGTGTCAAATCGACATGTTACGTCATGATGATGTACGATGATAAGAGCGCCCCTCACTTCATGAGATACTTTTGAAAAATCGTGAAAATGTGGCACAAATGTCCTGGTGGTCCCTGGCAGCATGTTGCACCTCTCCTCGTGTCCTGGTGGTCCCTGTATGGCAGCATGTTGCACCTCTCCTCATGTCCTGGTGGTCCCTGGCAGCATGTTACACCTCTCCTCATGTCCTGGTGGTCCCTGTATGGCAGCATGTGGCACCTCTCCTCATGTCCTGGTGGTCCCTGGCAGCATGTTGCACCTCTCCTCATGTCCTGGTGGTCCCTGTATGGCAGCATGTTGCACCTCTCCTCATGTCCTGGTGGTCCCTGGCAGCATGTTGCACCTCTCCTCGTGTCCTGGTGGTCCCTGAATGGCAGCATGTTGCACCTCTCCTCATGTCCTGGTGGTCCCTGGCAGCATGTTGCACCTCTCCTCATGTCCTGGTGGTCCCTGTATGGCAGCATGTTGCACCTCTCCTCATGTCCTGGTGGTCCCTGGCAGCATGTTGCACCTCTCCTCATGTCCTGGTGGTCCCTGGCAGCATGTTGCACCTCTCCTCATGTCCTGGTGGTCCCTGGCAGCATGTTGCACCTCTCCTCATGTCCTGGTGGTCCCTGGCAGCATGTTGCACCTCTCCTCGTGTCCTGGTGGTCCCTGGCAGCATGGTGCACCTCTCCTCATGTCCTGGTGGTCCCTGGCAGCATGTTGCACCTCTCCTCATGTCCTGGTGGTCCCTGGCAGCATGTTGCACCTCCCCTCATGTCCTGGTGGTCCCTGTATGGCAGCATGTTGCACCTCTCCTCATGTCCTGGTGGTCCCTGGCAGCATGTTGCACCTCTCCTCATGTCCTGGTGGTCCCTGGCAGCATGTTGCACCTCTCCTCATGTCCTGGTGGTCCCTGGCAGCATGTTGCACCTCTCCTCAGGTCCTGGTGGTCCCTGGCAGCATGTTGCACCTCTCCTCATGTCCTGGTGGTCCCTGTATGGCAGCATGTTGCACCTCTCCTCATGTCCTGGTGGTCCCTCCCTGGCAGCATGTTGCACCTCTCCTCATGTCCTGGTGGTCCCTGTCAGCATGTTGCACCTCTCCTCATGTCCTGGTGGTCCCTGGCAGCATGTTGCACCTCTCCTCATGTCCTGGTGGTCCCTGGCAGCATGTTGCACCTCTCCTCATGTCCTGGTGGTCCCTGGCAGCATGTTGCACCTCTCCTCATGTCCTGGTGGTCGCTCCCTGGCAGCATGTTGCACCTCTCCTCATGTCCTGGTGGTCCCTGGCAGCATGTTGCACCTCTCCTCATGTCCTGGTGGTCCCTGGCAGCATGTTGCACCTCTCCTCATGTCCTGGTGGTCCCTGGCAGCATGTTGCACCTCTCCTCATGTCCTGGTGGTCCCTGGCAGCATGTTGCACCTCTCCTCATGTCCTGGTGGTCCCTGGCAGCATGTTGCACCTCTCCTCATGGCCTGGTGGTCCCTCCCTGGCAGCATGTTGCACCTCTCCTCATGTCCTGGTGGTCCCTGGCAGCATGTTGCACCTCTCCTCATGTCCTGGTGGTCCCTGGCAGCATGTTGCACCTCTCCTCATGTCCTGGTGGTCCCTGGCAGCATGTTGCACCTCTCCTCATGTCCTGGTGGTCCCTGGCAGCATGTTGCACCTCTCCTCATGTCCTGGTGGTCCCTGGCAGCATGTTGCACCTCTCCTCATGTCCTGGTGGTCCCTCCCTGGCAGCATGTTGCACCTCTCCTCATGTCCTGGTGGTCCCTGTATGGCAGCATGTTGCACCTCTCCTCATGTCCTGGTGGTCCCTCCCTGGCAGCATGTTGCACCTCTCCTCATGTCCTGGTGGTCCCTCCCTGGCAGCATGTTGCACCTCTCCTCATGTCCTGGTGGTCCCTCCCTGGCAGCATGTTGCACCTCTCCTCATGTCCTGGTGGTCCCTGGCAGCATGTTGCACCTCTCCTCATGTCCTGGTGGTCCCTGGCAGCATGTTGCACCTCTCCTCATGTCCTGGTGGTCCCTGGCAGCATGTTGCACCTCTCCTCATGTCCTGGTGGTCCCTGGCAGCATGTTGCACCTCTCCTCGTGTCCTGGTGGTCCCTGGCAGCATGGTGCACCTCTCCTCATGTCCTGGTGGTCCCTGGCAGCATGTTGCACCTCTCCTCGTGTCCTGGTGGTCCCTGGCAGCATGGTGCACCTCTCCTCATGTCCTGGTGGTCCCTGGCAGCATGTTACACCTCTCCTCATGTCCTGGTGGTCCCTGTATGGCAGCATGTGGCACCTCTCCTCATGTCCTGGTGGTCCCTGGCAGCATGTTGCACCTCTCCTCATGTCCTGGTGGTCCCTGTATGGCAGCATGTTGCACCTCTCCTCATGTCCTGGTGGTCCCTGGCAGCATGTTGCACCTCTCCTCGTGTCCTGGTGGTCCCTGTATGGCAGCATGTTGCACCTCTCCTCATGTCCTGGTGGTCCCTGGCAGCATGTTGCACCTCTCCTCATGTCCTGGTGGTCCCTGTATGGCAGCATGTTGCACCTCTCCTCATGTCCTGGTGGTCCCTGGCAGCATGTTGCACCTCTCCTCATGTCCTGGTGGTCCCTGGCAGCATGTTGCACCTCTCCTCATGTCCTGGTGGTCCCTGGCAGCATGTTGCACCTCTCCTCATGTCCTGGTGGTCCCTGGCAGCATGTTGCACCTCTCCTCGTGTCCTGGTGGTCCCTGGCAGCATGGTGCACCTCTCCTCATGTCCTGGTGGTCCCTGGCAGCATGTTGCACCTCTCCTCATGTCCTGGTGGTCCCTGGCAGCATGTTGCACCTCCCCTCATGTCCTGGTGGTCCCTGTATGGCAGCATGTTGCACCTCTCCTCATGTCCTGGTGGTCCCTGGCAGCATGTTGCACCTCTCCTCATGTCCTGGTGGTCCCTGGCAGCATGTTGCACCTCTCCTCATGTCCTGGTGGTCCCTGGCAGCATGTTGCACCTCTCCTCAGGTCCTGGTGGTCCCTGGCAGCATGTTGCACCTCTCCTCATGTCCTGGTGGTCCCTGTATGGCAGCATGTTGCACCTCTCCTCATGTCCTGGTGGTCCCTCCCTGGCAGCATGTTGCACCTCTCCTCATGTCCTGGTGGTCCCTGTCAGCATGTTGCACCTCTCCTCATGTCCTGGTGGTCCCTGGCAGCATGTTGCACCTCTCCTCATGTCCTGGTGGTCCCTGGCAGCATGTTGCACCTCTCCTCATGTCCTGGTGGTCCCTGGCAGCATGTTGCACCTCTCCTCATGTCCTGGTGGTCGCTCCCTGGCAGCATGTTGCACCTCTCCTCATGTCCTGGTGGTCCCTGGCAGCATGTTGCACCTCTCCTCATGTCCTGGTGGTCCCTGGCAGCATGTTGCACCTCTCCTCATGTCCTGGTGGTCCCTGGCAGCATGTTGCACCTCTCCTCATGTCCTGGTGGTCCCTGGCAGCATGTTGCACCTCTCCTCATGTCCTGGTGGTCCCTGGCAGCATGTTGCACCTCTCCTCATGGCCTGGTGGTCCCTCCCTGGCAGCATGCTCTCCTCATGTCCTGGTGGTCCCTGGCAGCATGTTGCACCTCTCCTCATGTCCTGGTGGTCCCTGGCAGCATGTTGCACCTCTCCTCATGTCCTGGTGGTCCCTCCCTGGCAGCATGTTGCACCTCTCCTCATGTCCTGGTGGTCCCTGGCAGCATGTTGCACCTCTCCTCATGTCCTGGTGGTCCCTGGCAGCATGTTGCACCTCTCCTCATGTCCTGGTGGTCCCTGGCAGCATGTTGCACCTCTCCTCATGTACTGGTGGTCCCTGTATGGCAGCATGTTGCACCTCTCCTCATGTCCTGGTGGTCCCTGTATGGCAGCATGTTGCACCTCTCCTCATGTCCTGGTGGTCCCTCCCTGGCAGCATGTTGCACCTCTCCTCATGTCCTGGTGGTCCCTCCCTGGCAGCATGTTGCACCTCTCCTCATGTCCTGGTGGTCCCTCCCTGGCAGCATGTTGCACCTCTCCTCATGTCCTGGTGGTCCCTGGCAGCATGTTGCACCTCTCCTCATGTCCTGGTGGTCCCTGGCAGCATGTTGCACCTCTCCTCATGTCCTGGTGGTCCCTGGCAGCATGTTGCACCTCTCCTCATGTCCTGGTGGTCCCTCCCTGGCAGCATGTTGCACCTCTCCTCATGTCCTGGTGGTCCCTGGCAGCATGTTGCACCTCTCCTCATGTCCTGGTGGTCCCTGGCAGCATGTTGCACCTCTCCTCATGTCCTGGTGGTCCCTGGCAGCATGTTGCACCTCTCCTCGTGTCCTGGTGGTCCCTGGCCGCATGGTGCACCTCTCCTCATGTCCTGGTGGTCCCTGGCAGCATGTTGCACCTCTCCTCGTGTCCTGGTGGTCCCTGGCAGCATGGTGCACCTCTCCTCATGTCCTGGTGGTCCCTATCAGCATGTTGCACCTCTCCTCATGTCCTGGTGGTCCCTGGCAGCATGTTGCACCTCCCCTCATGTCCTGGTGGTCCCTGTATGGCAGCATGTTGCACCTCTCCTCATGTCCTGGTGGTCCCTGGCAGCATGTTGCACCTCTCCTCATGTCCTGGTGGTCCCTGGCAGCATGTTGCACCTCTCCTCATGTCCTGGTGGTCCCTGGCAGCATGTTGCACCTCTCCTCAGGTCCTGGTGGTCCCTGGCAGCATGTTGCACCTCTCCTCATGTCCTGGTGGTCCCTGTATGGCAGCATGTTGCACCTCTCCTCATGTCCTGGTGGTCCCTCCCTGGCAGCATGTTGCACCTCTCCTCATGTCCTGGTGGTCCCTGTCAGCATGTTGCACCTCTCCTCATGTCCTGGTGGTCCCTGGCAGCATGTTGCACCTCTCCTCATGTCCTGGTGGTCCCTGGCAGCATGTTGCACCTCTCCTCATGTCCTGGTGGTCCCTGGCAGCATGTTGCACCTCTCCTCATGTCCTGGTGGTCCCTCCCTGGCAGCATGTTGCACCTCTCCTCATGTCCTGGTGGTCCCTGGCAGCATGTTGCACCTCTCCTCATGTCCTGGTGGTCCCTGGCAGCATGTTGCACCTCTCCTCATGTCCTGGTGGTCCCTGGCAGCATGTTGCACCTCTCCTCATGTCCTGGTGGTCCCTGGCAGCATGTTGCACCTCTCCTCATGTCCTGGTGGTCCCTGGCAGCATGTTGCACCTCTCCTCATGGCCTGGTGGTCCCTCCCTGGCAGCATGTTGCACCTCTCCTCATGTCCTGGTGGTCCCTGGCAGCATGTTGCACCTCTCCTCATGTCCTGGTGGTCCCTGGCAGCATGTTGCACCTCTCCTCATGTCCTGGTGGTCCCTGGCAGCATGTTGCACCTCTCCTCATGTCCTGGTGGTCCCTGGCAGCATGTTGCACCTCTCCTCATGTCCTGGTGGTCCCTGGCAGCATGTTGCACCTCTCCTCATGTCCTGGTGGTCCCTGGCAGCATGTTGCACCTCTCCTCATGTCCTGGTGGTCCCTGTATGGCAGCATGTTGCACCTCTCCTCATGTCCTGGTGGTCCCTGTATGGCAGCATGTTGCACCTCTCCTCATGTCCTGGTGGTCCCTCCCTGGCAGCATGTTGCACCTCTCCTCATGTCCTGGTGGTCCCTCCCTGGCAGCATGTTGCACCTCTCCTCATGTCCTGGTGGTCCCTCCCTGGCAGCATGTTGCACCTCTCCTCATGTCCTAGTGGTCCATGGCAGCATGTTGCACCTCTCCTCATGTCCTGGTGGTCCCTGGCAGCATGTTACACCTCTCCTCATGTCCTGGTGGTCCCTCCCTGGCAGCATGTTACACCTCTCCTCATGTCCTGGTGGTCCCTCCCTGGCAGCATGTTGCACCTCTCCTCATGTCCTGGTGGTCCATGGCAGCATGTTGCACCTCTCCTCATGTCCTGGTGGTCCCTGGCAGCATGTTACACCTCTCCTCATGTCCTGGTGGTCCCTCCCTGGCAGCATGTTGCACCTCTCCTCATGTCCTGGTGGTCCCTGGCAGCATGTTGCACCTCTCCTCATGTCCTGGTGGTCCCTGTATGGCAGCATGAAAATCTGGCGAGGGGGGAGGGGTTTACCCAGGCTAGCATGTTGCACCTCTCCTCATTTTATTATTTATTATAATTGTATTATTATTATGATTAGTATTTATTATACTGGGTGGCGCTGTTTTAATGACATCACACACTCGCACATGCACACACGCAGATGCACACAGACATGCTCTGACCAGCATTATGACAATGTTATGTTTTGCTTGGTTAGGTTTATGTGTGCATAATGGGGCATTCATTAAAAAAAATCGATTTCATTAACACAAGTCGATACAAATTAGTCGAAAGTTGGGAAAAAAACAATATATATTTTCTATTGTTTTCCCCATATCATATTATTTTGCTCTGTGTGCGTGTACCGATCCCTGGCAGCATGTTGCACCTAGGGATGGGTATCGTTAGGATTTTTGTGAGTACGGTACCGATTCCGGTTCTTAGCGGTTCCCTATTTCGGTTCCAAAATGGTATAAAATAACTTAAATAAGAGGTCAAATGTTTATTTAACAAAAAAGCTCAATGTCAATTTAAGACATGTAATGAATAGTGTAACATCCTCTCCTTTATTCAACAGTTGAGCCATTTGTGGATAACAGGCTATAGTGAGCTATGTTTAATAATAATAGGCTATAGTGAGCTATGTTTTCCTTATTTTAAATAATATATATCTATTCTGTATTGACCCTGCAGGGCAATAGTGTTGTAGGCTACTTCTCTTACCTACTGACAATAACAAAATAAAAGCATGTCTGAGATCTGAGAGCAGAACGCACACACACACACACACACACACACACACACACACACACACACACACACACACACACACACACACACACACACACACACACACACACACACACACACACACACACACACACACACACACACACACACACACACACACACACGGCAGCGGTGGCCGAACGGTTTGCGGAGCGGTCTTGATACCGGAAGGTCGCCAGTTCGAATCCCCGGACCGGCACGTTAAAATTACCACCGCTGAAGTGCCCTTGAGCAAGGCATTGCACCCCAACCATGAAATGTTCTATGAGCAGGGCGTGGCTGTAAACAAACATCTCGAGCTAAACAAATAACTTTGCTTTACACACACCAGGCGTGTAGCGTGAATTAAATGATTGACTTGGCAAATTAGCATCGCTAATTGGGGCGGTTAGTGCATCTCCGGCCGCCGATAGGTGAGAACGGGTTTTGCTGACGTTTGCATGGGGGGGACCATTGGAAACAAAGGCGGCTTGCATGCTGTGGTTTGCTACTAACAGAAATTTGCATGCACAAGGGCTGCCAAAGTATAGGCTATCATTTGTTGATTTTCTTGTTTAATCGCCCCCGGCCCGAGCTGTCTAAACTGACGCCGGTGACACACACACCAGACACACGCACACACACACACACACACACGCACGCACGCACGCACGCACGCACGCACACACACACACACACACACACACACACACACAGGCGCGCGTAACGCTTTCTCTCTCCTTTCTCGTCTCATGTTGATTCAACGCTGTGCAGCGCAGTGAGGCAAGACTCCTGTCCTCTCTCTTAAAAGTTTCCTCCCATAAACTTCACTTGAACATTACATTTAAGAAACTTTAATAATTATGCCAACAGCTAAAGTTTGTATGTACAGTAACGTTGTCCGTCTGCAGAATAGAGGAGTTTATGTTCCATGCAGAGAGAGCTCCGCCTCCGCCATTCTGCATTGCAAGCCACAATGCGTCGCTGATGCAACGCGGTGTAGGCTTGTAGATCAGCTCTGTTCCCTGCGCGTCTATTAAAAGGGGAGAAAATAAATAAATAGCGCGTGACAGCATGTCTGTGGGAACCGATAGAGAGAACCGAAATTGAATTATTGTAATGGGTACCCGGTAACCAAGCACGTTCGGTTCGGTACATGCTTGGTCCTGGGGCCCACTGGTGGGCCATGAGTGATGATGATGATAATACTAATCACCATTATTAATGGTGATTAGTATTTATTATACTGGGTGGCGCTATTTTAATGACATCACACACTCGCACATGCACACACGCAGATGCACACAGACATGCTCTGACCAGCATTATGACAATGTTATGTTTTGCTTGGTTAGGTTTATGTGTGCATATTGTATAAAGTAGTTTTATTTTGACTATAGGGGCTAAAAACAATATTTTCATGGAAAAACAAATTATTATTTTTTAATCGTAGGGGGCACGGTGGCACAGTCAGTAGTGCTGTCGCCTCTCAGCTAGAAGGTCCTGGATTCGATTCCCGCTGGGGACGCTGTGGGCGCTGGGGGCGTGTTCCCTCCTCCGCGTCATCAGTGCCCATACCCGAGGCGGTGTTGGCGAAAGGGCCTTTCTGTGTGGAGTTTGCATGTTCTCCCCGTGTCCCCTAGGGTAGGTACCCTCACACAAACATGCAGTAATCCTGGTCTCTAAACTACCTCCCGCTGGCCAGCTGGGGCGCCTGATGGAGGGGAAAGGAACTGGTCGGATTAACGTGTTCCTTCCACGCGCTACGTCCGGTCGGGGAAATTCCCACCTGTCCGGTGAAAAGAAGCAGCTTGGACTCATCATGCATAGAAGGAAGCATGAGGTCAGTCCGCTGCACCCCCAGGTTGGCAGAGGAAGTGTAGCGCCCAGTATTGCATTAGATAATTGACACTGGGGGACAAAATGGGTTGCAAAATCGTGGGATAAAAATGTAATTCAAAAATCACACACGTGTGAACTGAGTGGTGCAACTCCCCTCTCCCCTCTCCCCCTGCCTCTCTCTCTCTCTCTCTCTCTCTGTAATTAGCAGGCAACAGTGCAACACTATCTCTCTCTCTGTTTCTGGCACAACAGCGCCACTTTTTCCCCTACTGGTACTCTAAACATCGGGACATAGTCCCATAGTCCCATAAACCCATAGTCCCATAGGGACATTGTTGTTCCTTGGAGTGGTTGCACCACTCAAAAAAAAAGAAAAGTGAAGACGCAAATTGTGATTGGCCGGCGTGACATTTGTGATGATTTGATTGGTTGAGCACGTAATGTGATGTATGATGATGTATGATGATAAAAGCGCCCCTCACTTCACACGGGTGTGATTATTTTTGTTTAGTTTTTGTCCTAACATTTTCAAGGAATGCCTTGATTTATAGAAGCTCATGAAAGGCTGCATAGTAGAATGCATATGGTATACAGGCTAGTGTGTGACCATAGTATGGGAAGGGCATGCCAGTGCATGTGTGATTGTGCGTGTGTGCGTGATCCTGCAAAAAAACAAAAGACTGGCCGAACACTGTAGTGTTGCGTGAAGCGACCAGTGCACCCCCGGCCGTGAGGATACTGCAATGAAGTGGGTCCCCAAATAATTGACAAAACATCTTTAATGATACTATAAAACACATAATTATTAATGAAAGAAAGCGTCATGGCATTTGTTTCTTTAACATCTTGAAGCATGAGAATATAATATAAATATTAAATGGCAGTGTCGGCTGCCATGTTAAGTGGTCAGATGGGTGGGCCGGGAACCCTAGAAAGGGGAATACCACTCATTTTCAACATTGTACTATGTCATTACACCTTTAACCCGGCCACGGGTTAGTTGTAACCCGCCGCGCATGTCGGGAGCAACGGTGTTGTCGGACTAATGCCTGTCGGACTGTTGGTATGTCTAACAAACGTATGCACCCGCAGACCCCCATATCATTATGTCTTGTTCCAGGGTCCCCCAAGAAGCACCCGCAGACCCCCATCTCATTATGTCTTGTTCCAGGGTCCCCCAAGAAGCACCCGCAGACCCCCATATCATTATGTCTTGTTCCAGGGTCCCCCAAGAAGCACCCGCAGACCCCCATATCATTATGTCTTGTTCCAGGGTCCCCCAAGAATTAAGCACCCGCAGACCCCCATATCATTATGTCTTGTTCCAGGGTCCCCCAAGAAGCACCCGCAGACCCCCATATCATTATGTCTTGTTCCAGGGTCCCCCAAGAAGCACCCGCAGACCCACATATCATTATGTCTTGTTCCAGGGTCCCCCAAGAAGCACCCGCAGACCCCCATATCATTATGTCTTGTTCCAGGGTCCCCCAAGAAGCACCCGCAGACCACCATCTCATTATGTCTTGTTCCAGGGTCCCCCAAGAAGCACCCGCAGACCCCCATATCATTATGTCTTGTTCCAGGGTCCCCCAAGAAGCACCCGCAGACCCCCATCTCATTATGTCTTGTTCCAGGGTCCCCCAAGAAGCACCCGCAGACCCCCATATCATTGTCTTGTTCCAGGGTCCCCCAAGAAGCACCCGCAGACCCCCATATCATTATGTCTTGTTCCAGGGTCCCCCAAGAAGCACCCGCAGACCCCCATATCATTATGTCTTGTTCCAGGGTCCCCCAAGAAGCACCCGCAGACCCCCATATCATTATGTCTTGTTCCAGGGTCTTGTTCCAGGGTCCACCAAGAAGCAAACCTTTGAGTTAAAAACATGTTCCATTTAAAAATGGATATTCAAAGACTTAAACATAATTTGCGTGATTTTTTATTTTATTTTAAATAACAGATCTACAAGCTCATAGTGACGTTAACAGTCAATCTCACTGTCGATGTCACTCAGTGTGATTTGGGTGAATTACATGTCATTGAATGACATGCACCAACTCCCTAGAATACTCCCTGCAACAACAACTGTTGAAATGACGCAGTGCTGTTATTTAATTGAAAGAAAACAAGTGTCGGGCACTCGGGTGGCCCAGGGCTAAAGTATCTGTCCAGAGGTTTGAATCCAGCGCGGTGCCATGCCCGTGTTTGGGGAGGGAAGCAGGGCACGGAGGGTGGTCTTTACCACTGCACGTTCTCTGTGTCTCCTTAGTCCTTATCAACATTGTTATAACGTGAAAAAGTATATCTCGTTAAAAACAAATTCCCCTAAACTATTATCAGTATAGAGCGTCTCAGTCCCGCCCCCTTTCAGAACGACAGTTGGCCCAGGAAATTATTCCCCATTAATTTCCCCCATAGGCTTTTCAAAAAGTAGGCTATCCTACTATAAATGCGGCACGTCTCTGCGTGCGTGCGTGCGTGCGTGCGTGCGTGCGTGCGTGCTATGACAACGTATATCATTAGGTTCCCAAGTTGCATCGTTCCCAAGTAGGCCGGTGGCCGACTGCGACGGGCACGTACAGGTCTAGTTTATTTAAAGACGTTTATGCCGCAGACAAAGCCAACTCGGTTCGTGATAAATCATGACAATAAACACAATGTTTTGGGCAGATCAAATAATTATAAAGAAGAAGGAAAAAGGCAGCAGGGTAGGCCTACAACACTTTGTGTTTTGTTTTTCTTCTTGCAAATGTTTTGATCGGCCCAAAACATTGTGTTCATTGTCATGATTTGTCACGAGCCGAGTTGTCTTTGTCCGCGGCGTAAACGTCTTTAAATAAATACTTGTTGAAAAGCCTATGGGGAAAATGAATGGGGAATTATTTCCCTGGGCCCTTGTTCTGAAAAGGGGCGGGACTGCCGACGCTCTGTTTCAAAAAAAATATTCAGATGCTTAATTGAAAGAGCAGAGTGGGATGCCTCCGTTAGTTTAATCACCTGAACCCTATAGCGCCCCCTATTGACCATTCACCACAAATAGTGGATCTACAAGCTCACTGTTTTTGGCAAAGATATTTTGTGTAGAGGGAAAAAAGGAGGTGTCCGAGGCTAGTATAGACGCCAGGGGGAACTCCAGTCAATGTATGTAGGGTTCTGATTAACACACTGTAATGGAACAACTACACTATCAGTTGTGTAGAAGAATATGCTTAACATTTATGTGTTGAAAAACCCTGCAGTGTTTAACCCTGTAACACCCAGCGTTGCAATAATAGCCTATACTACAACCTATGGCCTTTGACCTTTAACCCTGATAAAAGTAAGTCAAATAACTAATATATGTTTTTGTGTGATCATTAGAATGTCTAGAACATGTTTTATTTATTATTTTGAAAGATATCCCCCACATTTATTATTTTAATAATTATTATAAATGTGCATAAAATTTGCTAAAAACGTTTTATTTTATTTGTTTTACATAATTTCCTCTGATAAGTCCTAGTAGTAGTAGAAATGAATGTGGGTGTTACAGGGTTAACCTGAATGTGACTTGTTTAGCAGAATGAACATGTTTCAGTGCTCTTGGAGTCTCTCTTTTGTAGAACACTCGGCACATAGTTTTTTAGGAGGAGCCCATTTTGGGCGGGAACCCCTTTTGGCGTTTCAAATGTTATACTTTAGCTATTGAAAAATAGCAGATCTACAAGCTCATAGTGCGAAAATGTGGTGCAAATCTTTGAATATTCTTTCAGCGCGAATGTTTTCAACTCAAATCTTTGCTTCTGGGGTGGTCCCTGGAACTCCATATTTTCAGATGGGGAAAATACAGATCATTTTGAAGGTACTTGACATGACATTTTGAGCACCACTGACATAGAAACATAGGTATTTCAGAAAACTGTCAGGATTAATAAGACATTTTCTAAATTTCGACATCAGGTCTAAATGGGTTAACTGGATACTAGTGTAATTGACAACAGGTATTAATTGTCTTAGTGTGTTAGGGTTGTATTTTATAATAGCATTTAAAATAGTGACAACAGGTATTAATTGTCTTAGTGTGTTAGGGTTGTATTTTATAATAGCATTTAAAATAGTGACAACAGGTATTAATTGTCTTAGTGTGTTAGGGTTGTATTTTATAATAGCATTTAAAATAGTGACAGCAGGTATTAATTGTCTTAGTGTGTTAGGGTTGTATTTTATAATAGCATTTAAAATAGTGACAACAGGTATTAATTGTCTTAGTGTGTTAGGGTTGTATTTTATAATAGCATTTAAAATAGTGACAACAGGTATTAATTGTCTTAGTGTGTTAGGGTTGTATTTTATAATAGCATTTAAAATAGTGACAACAGGTATTAATTGTCTTAGTGTGTTAGGGTTGTATTTTATAATAGCATTTAAAATAGTGACAACAGGTATTAATTGTCTTAGTGTGTTAGGGTTGTATTTTATAATAGCATTTAAAATAGTGACAACAGGTATTCATTGTCTTAGTGTGTTAGGGTTGTATTTTATAATAGCATTTAAAATAGTGACAACAGGTATTAATTGTCTTAGTGTGTTAGGGTTGTATTTTATAATAGCATTTAAAATAGTGACAACAGGTATTAATTGTCTTAGTGTGTTAGGGTTGTATTTTATAATAGCATTTAAAATAGTGACAACAGGTATTAATTGTCTTAGTGTGTTAGGGTTGTATTTTATAATAGCATTTAAAATAGTGACAACAGGTATTCATTGTCTTAGTGTGTTAGGGTTGTATTTTATAATAGCATTTAAAATAGTGACAACAGGTATTAATTGTCTTAGTGTGTTAGGGTTGTATTTTATAATAGCATTTAAAATAGTGACAACAGGTATTAATTGTCTTAGTGTGTTAGGGTTGTATTTTATAATAGCATTTAAAATAGTGACAACAGGTATTCATTGTCTTAGTGTGTTAGGGTTGTATTTTATAATAGCATTTAAAATAGTGACAACAGGTATTAATTGTCTTAGTGTGTTAGGGTTGTATTTTATAATAGCATTTAAAATAGTGACAACAGGTATTAATTGTCTTAGTGTGTTAGGGTTGTATTTTATAATAGCATTTAAAATAGTGACAACAGGTATTCATTGTCTTAGTGTGTTAGGGTTGTATTTTATAATAGCATTTAAAATAGTGACAACAGGTATTCATTGTCTTAGTGTGTTAGGGTTGTATTTTATAATAGCATTTAAAATAGTGACAACAGGTATTAATTGTCTTAGTGTGTTAGGGTTGTATTTTATAATAGCATTTAAAATAGTGACAACAGGTATTCATTGTCTTAGTGTGTTAGGGTTGTATTTTATAATAGCATTTAAAATAGTGACAACAGGTATTCATTGTCTTAGTGTGTTAGGGTTGTATTTTATAATAGCATTTAAAATAGTGACAACAGGTATTAATTGTCTTAGTGTGTTAGGGTTGTATTTTATAATAGCATTTAAAATAGTGACAACAGGTATTCATTGTCTTAGTGTGTTAGGGTTGTATTTTATAATAGCATTTAAAATAGTGACAACAGGTATTAATTGTCTTAGTGTGTTAGGGTTGTATTTTATAATAGCATTTAAAATAGTGACAACAGGTATTAATTGTCTTAGTGTGTTAGGGTTGTATTTTATAATAGCATTTAAAATAGTGACAACAGGTATTAATTGTCTTAGTGTGTTAGGGTTGTATTTTATAATAGCATTTAAAATAGTGACAACAGGTATTCATTGTCTTAGTGTGTTAGGGTTGTATTTTATAATAGCATTTAAAATAGTGACAACAGGTATTCATTGTCTTAGTGTGTTAGGGTTGTATTTTATAATAGCATTTAAAATAGTGACAACAGGTATTAATTGTCTTAGTGTGTTAGGGTTGTATTTTATAATAGCATTTAAAATAGTGACAACAGGTATTAATTGTCTTAGTGTGTTAGGGTTGTATTTTATAATAGCATTTAAAATAGTGACAACAGGTATTCATTGTCTTAGTGTGTTAGGGTTGTATTTTATAATAGCATTTAAAATAGCTGAACAGCAACATCTGCCCCATGCAGTAGTAACTTCCTCCACTGTGTGATTCTGTACGGCTGCCTTTTCAGAACTTCTCATTTGAAGTCGTTTACATATAATTATATTTAAACAGCAACTGGTATTGTCTAGATAAGTATGTAAATATCTGAAGTTGTTCCTTATCTGTTGACCTACATTTAAAGAAGTCCAAACTCAGGGATGTTTATTATTCAACTGCACATCCTGTACATTAATTTAGTTACTAAAGTGAACTCTTTATCATATGAGGTACAGCGGTTTATATCAACTCCCTGGTGTCACAAACAAAACATTGTGGTCAATTCTACATGTTGAAATGTAACAGTAATTTACAGTGCAGTCAGTAATTAGACTTCATGTACTGTTTTATTTATAACATTCACTGTTTTAATTAACAACCTGATTTGGACCAAACCCAGTTTCATCACAAACACTTTATTGATCTATCTGTCTGTGGTATTAAAATTAAACAGATGAAGAAGAAGGAACATATGAAGGAAGCATGAGGTCAGTCCGTTGCTCTCCCCAGGTTGGCAGAGGGAGTCAGTGTAGCGTCCAGAATTACATTAGATAATGACAATGGGGGAACAAAAATGGGTTGCACAATTTTTATTGTGGGATACATTTTTAAAGTAAAACAGATGCTGGCTATTATTCGTGTATTACATAAATAGAGGGTATGCGCATTCATAAAGTGAGTGGCAAAGTGAGTTTAACATTAACCTTGTTTAATGCAATCAGATATAGGACTTTTCCGTTTGGATGTATGGGCTGTAAGGCCAGAAAGTAGTCTTTTTGCCACTCAGTAGGCGTTCCCGCATAACTTCCAGGTATGATGATGATGATGTCATGCGCATACCCTAGTCTATAATGAACATGTCAATATCAAATATCCTCTTGAACCCCAGCATGCCTATTCAGGGGGGGGGGGGGGGGGGGGGGGGGGATAATATAGCAGATCTACAAGCTCACATCAGGTTGTGTATTTGATGTACAAAAACAAAAAGCGAATAAATTGTGAATCGGTGAGCACCCGCATGGCGAAGCAGCACCACCACCCCTCCCCCACCCCCCCAGGTCGTAACACCAGGCATGGCACCCGCATGGCGAAGCAGCACCACCACCCCTCCCCCACCCCCCCAGGTCGTAACACCAGGCATGGCACCCGCACGGCGAAGCAGCACCACCACCCCTCCCCAACCCCCCAGGTCGTAACACCAGGCACCACAAAGGGTTAATCAGGTGCTGTACATAACTAATACACATCACTATAGAGCGTCGCAGCCCCGCCCCCTCGAGAGACCCGGATTTTCCTCATAGACTTTTCAGAAAGTATTTATTTAAAGACCTTTTAAGCGCCGTACAAAGCTCTTGTCGTGACAAATCACTTTTCAAAACACTTTTTTTTTTGTTTTTCTTCTTTGTAATAATTTTTTTGGTCCAAAATATTGTGTTTGTTGTCATGATTTGTCACGACAAGAGTTAGCTTTGTACGACGCTTAAAAGGTATTTAAATAAATACGTTTTGAAATGTCTATGGGGAAAATGCATTGGGAACTATTTCCTGGGCCTGGCGTCGTCATGAAAGGGGGCGGGACTGCGACACGCTATTACTAGATAACTCTAGAAAACAATTTCACAAATCCAGCGGTTAAGTTGAGAACATAGTTTGTCGTTCCATGGTCCATGATCATATACAACACAGTCTACATCATCATCATCACAGTCTTGTCCTCCATCACAGTCTTCATCACCATCACCGTTAGGCTGACCACCCCACCAGTACCTGTAGAAGTAGATACATTTAATACATTGCAATACCTTCACAACAATGTTCTGTTTCTCTAAATGTTTTGTTTTTTAATCATGACTTCAAATTATTTATTGTTGGTATTACATTTACTGGATAATAAAACAGATACAGTATAATTGTCCTTTTTTATAGGTTTTAATAGGCTACCATTTAGACAAAAAATGTGAAAAAGAAATATGGTTAATGTAATTAAAATGTGTTCTTTAGAATAATGAAGGTAAAGTCTTACGGTTCTCCTAGTGGTGTGGTCAGTGCTGTTCCATCCACCCACGTCCACACTCCTTCCACGTCTCTGTCGGTCAATCCAATCCACACCCTGTAGGCGCCAAGAACTCCGACAACAAAGTCCTGGACAGAAAAGCAGATGGTTGCAGAAGTACAATCTATACAATAGATGTGTTACTGAAGTACAATGTGTACAATAGATGTGTTATTGAAGTACTATAATGTGTACAATAGATGTGTTATTGAAGTACAATGTGTACAATAGATGTGTTACTGAAGTACAATGTGTACAATAGATGTGCTACTGGTGTACAATGTGTACAATAGATGTGGTACTGGTGTACAATGTGTACAATAGATGTGGTACTGGTGTACAATGTGTACAATAGATGTGGTACTGGTGTACAATGTGTACATTAGATGTGTTATTGAAGTACTATAATGTGTACAATAGATGTGTTATTGAAGTACAATGTGTACAATAGATGTGTTATTGAAGTACAATGTGTACATTAGATGTGTTATTGAAGTACTATAATGTGTACAATAGATGTGTTATTGAAGTACAATGTGTACAATAGATGTGTTATTGAAGTACAATGTGTACATTAGATGTGTTATTGAAGTACAATGTGCACAATAGATGTGTTATTGAAGTACAATGTGTACATTAGATGTGTTATTGAAGTACAATGTGTACATTAGATGTGTTATTGAAGTACAATGTGTACAGTAGATGTGTTATTGAAGTACAATGTGTACATTAGATGTGTTATTGAAGTACAATGTGTACATTAGATGTGTTATTGAAGTACAATGTGCACAATAGATGTGTTATTGAAGTACAATGTGTACATTAGATGTGTTATTGAAGTACAATGTGCACAATAGATGTGTTATTGAAGTACAATGTGTACATTAGATGTGTTATTGAAGTACAATGTGTACATTAGATGTGTTATTGAAGTACAATGTGTACAGTAGATAGTGTCTCAACTCAAGCATATACACTAATGGACACGCATGCGTGAGCGCATGCATGTGTGAGCACGCACGCACGCACGCACGCACGCACGCACGCACGCACGCACGCACACTGCACCTGCTTCTCTCTGCTCTTTGTGGTCATCAGGTCAGATTGTCTGGCTGTACAGAATGCTCTGCTGTCCTCCCAGGTCTTCTTCTCAGTAGAGTAGTAGTAACACACACCATCACCAAATGCAAATCCATGGGATTCTAACCACAAAATATAATGTTAGACACTGTTTTTATGTGCTCGGATTAATGACAAACGATGAACTATATAAGAATGATATGAGAATGTATAAAAAATCAGTGATGTCTCACTGACCACAAAGAATCCTCTTCAGTTCAGTCAGGTTGGTAACATGTCTGCTCAGTAACTCATCAAAACTAGCTCTCTGTTCGGTCATGGTGTTAAGTCTAGTCTGCAACTGGCCTTTCTGTTCAGTCATGGTGTTAAGACTGGTCTGCAACTGGCCTTTCTGTTCAGTCATGGTGTTAAGACTGGTCTGCAACTGGCCTTTCTGTTCAGTCATGGTGTTAAGACTGGTCTGCAACTGGCCTTTCTGTTCGGTCATGGTGTTAAGACTGGTCTGCAACTGGCCTTTCTGTTCTGTCATGGTGTTAAGACTGGTCTGCAACTGGCCTTTCTGTTCAGTCATGGTGTTAAGACTGGTCTGCAACTGGCCTTTCTGTTCAGTCATGGTGTTAAGACTGGTCTGCAACTGGCCTTTCTGTTCAGCCATGGTGTTAAGTCTGGTCTTATACTGGTCAGTCAGTTCAGTCGTGGTGTTAAGTCTGGTCTGACACTGGTCTCTCTGGTCAGTCATGTTGTTAAGTCTGGTCTCTAACTTGTCAAAATGGTCAGTCAGTTCGGTCAGGTTGTCATGTCTGTTCTGTAACTGATCCAAACTGGACTGCAGGATGTGTTTCTCTTTAATCAACGCTCCATCTGTAAGAAGGAGAATCAACAAAATGATAAGTTTTCCATCCAACGTTGTGCTGATAGTCATCTTCATCATACAGAGGACTCTATGTTGGGGAGACATGTGACCTGGTGTGAAGAGCAGTCAACAACATGGCGGGTTGGGCGTCGACTGGTGACAGACATTTATAAAGGTCATAGGTCACAGAGTAGCGAGAGTGAGTTTCCTCTTTTATTGGTTCTTGATGTCAATGTTGTGGCTATCCAGGGTGGAGGACCTGCAGCCAATGGTGAGGCAGGAGGGATCAGACTGAATATATTATCAGTGGGTGGATTCAATTATGACCAATCAAATGGAAATGGGAGTGTTATACAGTGAGACTCGCATGTTTCACTATATGTAAAAGTATCAATACTACAATATAAAAATACTCTTTGATATTCAAAGATTACTTGAGTAAAGGTATTGGCATCAATAATGTACTTCAAGTACCAAAAGTAAAAGTACTCAATATCCAGGACTGTCCCATTTCAAGTTTTCATAATGTATAGACATATTTAGAAAATAGCTGATCTATATAAGCTCACGTGTGAGCTTGTGAAGTAATTTTAGTGTTGTAAAAGTACAGTATTTTTTGTCTGAGATGTAGCAGAGTAGAAAGTAAAGGTACATTTTTATACACTCCAGTAAAGTAATTGCATGGTGCAGAGTGCCTCTGCACCGACCGATGTGTTCGTCATGGACTGTGATGTAAAATCACAGTAAAACCTCAAGGATCCTACACTTTTATCACTGTATAATTACATTACGTACAGTGTTGTACTTAGCTACTAAACACACCTGTTGTTCACAGGTGTGGCAGTGGCTCAGGGTAGAGTGGCTGGATGGTAACCGCAAGGTTGCCAGTTCGAACCCGGGCTCCCCCAGAGTTAGTGTCAAAGTGTCCTTGAGCAAGACACTGGCAGCTAAGACGACAGTGTAGCTTGCTCGTTAGCTGTCACTCGTTAATTAATTTGTTCCACCTGTGTACTCTCAGCAGCGCATTGAAGTGGGCACAGGGCAAAAGCAGAACCTCCGTGACCGTTTTGCTTAACAATGATCAGAGATCAGTACTGTTTGGCAATGTGATCCTAGAGAGCATGCTAATATATAAAAAACGGTTCCCCCTATCAGCTATCATGCTGTTGTAATTGTGCGGGGTGTGTGTGTGTGTGTGTGTGTGCGTGCGTGCGTGCGTGCGTGTGTGCGTGGAGTTCCAGCCTCTCCAGCTAAATTATAGATATACTGTAGGAACCAGGTGGACCTTTATAAGGGTCTGTAACAGAATGGAAGACAAATGGAACCAAATGGACTCTCAGAGTTACATTGACATTGATTTTACAAGTGTGTGTGGGTAATGTGTAAATGTTGGGGTCTGTTGCGAAGGCTTTCACTTAGAGATCCATATATGGGGATAACCTATAGCCCCATATATGGAGACAACGGCGATATCCAGCGCTTACATCAGATTAATGTGGAAACTCCAAAGATGGATATACACAGTGGTGACATCATCGTGACACTAGACTTGCACAGCATAAAAGGCGGCTCCCATGGCTTCTAAACCTCAGATACCAAACAACGCACACGGTATCTCCAACATGTCAACGCATGCTAGCCAAGGTGTCTGGCCTTACAACCCATATACCTTGGATAGCTTTCATTACCTTTGGCACGAGTCTTCTAGATGAGACAGAATAACTGGCTAATGGCTAAGCAACCGTAGAGCATTGCAGTAGAGGTTTCTACATCCCGGTTAAGTTCGTATCGAACACCACTGTAGCGGGTCCTAACTAAATAACCAGCACTGGTTCGAGCTATTTTACAGGGTCCTTGCCATGACAAGTTTCCCTACCATGCATTTGTAAGGCTACTTTCATGTTATAGTGCTGTTTTTATTCATTTAAAAAAATGGAAGGTGCGCCTACATTTTTAAACTGGTAGCAAAGTAAAAAGTAAATTTTGAGCCCTGATTTACATGATGACTTGAAAATAATGAACGGTAATTCAATTTCTGCAATATTTTTGGGGGGCAAGTAGAACATGACCTGTACTTGCCCGACGGGCAAGTGCCTCTGAGACCTTAGTGTCAACCCCTGCGTATAGACATGGAAAAACAAGACACTTCACCTACAGACATTTTAAAGTTCCCTGTCCACTGCATGCCTCGCGCCAACCCACCTTCCTCACAATAGAGCCCAAAGTGTTTCCATCAACAGTAAAGATAGAATGCTACTCACAGAGTACCACCACGACAATGATGCCAGCCAATAGGAGAACACACAGCAGCCCCACACACACCGCAGCAGCCAAGTAGAGTTTCAGCTTTGAGTCTTCAGAGCCTGAAAAACATACGACACCATCGTCACACTCACTGTAGGTTTAAACCAGTATAGTCCCAAAATAAGACATTTAAAATAAGTGACACTGTTTTTTTTTTACAAGTTGTGATGGCATACTGTAAGTAATTTATGTTCTTAATTGACTGAGCTGAAATAGAGTAGCATTCAGGGTCAATGGCCCTCATTTATCAATCGAGTGTAAAATCTGCCTCAAATTTGAGCGCCGGTTTTGGAGTACACTCACTTCGGCATGACATTTATGAAGTGATCCCAAACAGCTGATCCTTCCTTAATTTCGTTCCTTAGTTGATAAATGTGATGGCTGAAATCAATCTGGCACGCCCTATGAAATCAAGCCTCGCCCTCGTGTTTGTGACATGAATAACTGCAATACGACCAAACAACGTATATGGAAACCGTTACATGATGGAAAAAGCCAATAAAAAAAGTTTCCCTGCTTGCCTTGCTGCCCGCCTGACCCCTGCCCCCCCCCCCTTTCCCCACACACACACAGATGCACGCATGTACACGCAATTTGCAACTGCAAGCCCAACTCAATGCAGTGTGTTGTATCTTAAATAAATAAAGATATACCGGTATTTGAACAAACACCTGCATGAATTAAATAAAGCTTTAGGCCAACCCTGTCTGTTTCCCTCTCGACCTCGCTTGCCTTGCTGTCATGTCCGCGCACGCACGCACGCCCACACGCCCGCACGCACGCACGCACGCACGCACGCACGCACGCACGCACCTCAAGGCTACATGACAAGACACATCACAGTTGCATCGCCATGAATGGAATACGTTTGTAGGCTAGGCCTTTACCCATTTGTGCGCCATGCACGTGCGCACTGCTGTGAAAAGTGCTGTGGGTGAGTGATGCCTGCATGAGAGATATAGCATGTCAAGGCACTCATAATCAACATTCATGGAGTGATTGATGAATGAATCATAAACATATGGATGTGAGCTGGTATGTGCTGGCGACGCCCGCTGCGGTCCCGTCCTCCCGACTCCCGAAAAGGATCTCGCATAATTAAGTGCTCAGCCTTTCTGACCCGCCAGATAACCAGATCTGCCTTTTTATCTGAAGGACTGTCAAAGAACTTATTTAAATGGGTGAATGATTAAGCCCCTTACGCCTATAGCCTACAATTGCAAATAGGCAAGCTATAGGCCTATGCTTGTCATTGTGACTTGGAAATAAAGGTGTTCAGTCCATTCATGCCTAAATAAACATGTTAATATCACAGGGGTTATAGGCATCTGATGTCACGCTGTGCTCCCGAATCATCTCACAAGTCGCACATATGCGCTCGCATATAGGCTATGTTTAACAAGGCCAGTAAAGCACTGTTTGAGTAAGCATAAACTTTTAACATTGTAAACATGTTATATTGTTTTTAATTGCGCAATTTGAATTGCTTGTGAAGTTGGAAATCTCCTACCAATTTCATATGACACAAAGACACATCATTGATGTATTCCTTTACTTTTTTTAATTTTTTTTTTTTTTACATGTAGCCCATATACATATAGTTTTATATTAACATTTTAGGAGTGAATACATAATGTTTAGATGACTGTGACAGCCTCTCAGCTGGTCAAACAATGCTCTGCTTTTCTACGACAGAAAAAAACAGGTGAGGTCAAAGCCTACGACAGCTCCCGACCTGACGTGATTTTTGTCCTGGCGCACGTTCAAGGTCATGCGGAAATGATAAATGCCGAAAATTGCACGGTAATTACGGCATGCACCCATATTTTGGCACGCACCGTGTTGATCATTGAGGGCCATTGTTTCTGATGATGATTATTATTTTATTATTTTTAAGCATGACATGACACCTTGAAGTGTTTTAGTAGTAGAGTTCACCCTCTTCTCCAGACACCACTACACTGTCCTTACTAACATCCATACATATATTAGTTAACCTTTTGTATACAGTATTAGTTATAATGTTACCTCCAAGCTGCTCTTGTGCTGTGTTGTTCTGTGTCCCAGGGTCAAGGTTGTCTGGAATCTCATAGATGGGGTCTTGGTCGACTGGAGTCACATAGATGGGGTCTTGGTCGTCTGGAGTCACATAGATGGGGTCTTGGTCGTCTGGAGTCACATAGATGGGGTCTTGGTCGTCTGGAATCATATAGATGTCGCCTGTCTCCTCTTCTCTCTCTCCTCTCTCCTGCATCTCCATCTCTCCTCGGCCGTATCTGACCTTCTTGGTCAGATCTGGCCCGGTGTTGACATACACGTCCTCAGTCATTGTAATTCATTGTCAAACTGATCTGTTCTGAAACTTGTTGTTAGACTTAAAGTCACAAAAGAGGAAAGTAATTCAATCCAGCAAACTTCCCATTTGATAATTGATACATGCCGAGCAGCCAACCTTAACCGGTGTAAACCAAACAAAATGTCAGAGGAACCACAATACAATGATGGTGGGGAATTTACATTTACTAACAATAGGACGGAATGTTAAACAGAACTAATGACTTCTTCATTTAGGTTGTGTAGGTCAGGACATCGGCCTCATTGTAAAGGTCAGTCCACTCCAATGCTTCGTGATGCATTTCCTTCCAACATGCAACTCAGGGGCGTAACTAGACGTCACTGGGCCCTGACGCAGGCTGATGCAACTACTAGAAACCATTATCCCCAAAATGGCAGTTGGAAGGAGTTGCACTGGTGTGGACTGGAATTTAATTTATTTTTTGCAAGGAGTTACGACGTTGCACCAAAACAGTTTTAAGGCCAGTCCACACCAATGCAACTACTACTACTGTAGTTACATTGGTACTTGTTGCATTGGTGTGAACTGGCCTCAAAACTGTTTTGGTGCAAGGACTTAATTGTGACTAGTTGCTTGTGTGGACTGGCCTTTAACACTTAGCTTACTAGCCATTTCTGCAATAGGGGAACCTCTGATGCTAAGGCTGATGCTGAGGACCAACCTTTTCCAAAGCCGACAGCAAATGTTCTCTTATAGCGAGAAGCACACCGCATACCTCAAAAGAAAGCTTAATTTGTCCACTCCAATTTAATATATTCTTTTTTGATTTTACCATCTTCCATTCTGGAGATATTTACCTTTTATGTAACACCTGCTTTTGGACACACACACACACACACACACACACACACACACACACACACACACACACACACACACACACACACACACACACACACACAGACACACACGCCGATAGGTGAGAACGGGTTTGCCGATGTGCGAATGGGGGGACCATTGAAAACAATGTGGTTTGCTACTAGACAGAAATTTGCATGCACAAAGTATAGGCTATCATTTGTTGTTTTTCTTTCACACACACACACACACACACACACACACACACACACACACACACACACACACACACACACACACACACACACACAAGCGCAACGCTTTCTCTCTCGTCTCATGTTGATTCAACGCTGCGCAAGACTCCTGTCCTCTCTCTTAAAAGTTTCCTCCCATAAACTTCACTTGAAAATTACGTTTAAGAAACTTTAATAATCATGCCAACAGCTAAAGTTTGTATGTACAGTAACGTTGTCCGTCTGCAGACTAGAGGAGCCTATGTTCCATGCAGAGAGAGCTCCGCCTCCGCCAATCTGCATTGCAAGCCACAATGCGTCGCTGGTGCAACGCGGTGTAGGCTTGTAGATCAGCTCTGTTCCCTGCACGTTGTGAAAGACTATTAAAAGGGAAGAAAATAAATGAATAGCGCGTGACAGCATGTCTGTGGGAACCGATAGAGAGAACCGACATTGAATTATTGTAATGGGTACCCGGTACCCAAGCACGTTCTGTTCGGTACATGCTTGGTCCCGAGGTTCGGGACCCACCCCTAGTTGCACCTCTCCTCATGTCCTGGTGGTCCCTGGCAGCATGCTGCACCTCCCCTCATGTCCTGGTGGTCCCTGGCAGCATGTTGCACCTCCCCTCATGTCCTGGTGGTCCCTGGCAGCATGTTGCACCTCTCCTCATGTACTGGTGGTCCCTGTATGGCAGCATGTTGCACCTCTCCTCATGTCCTGGTGGTCCCTCCCTGGCAGCATGTTGCACCTCTCCTCATGTCCTGGTGGTCCCTGTATGGCAGCATGCTGCACCTCCCCTCATGTCCTGGTGGTCCCTCCCTGGCAGCATGTTGCACCTCTCCTCATGTCCTGGTGGTCCCTCCCTGGCAGCATGTTGCACCTCCCCTCATGTCCTGGTGGTCCCTCCCTGGCAGCATGTTGCACCTCTCCTCATGTCCTGGTGGTCCCTCCCTGGCAGCATGTTGCACCTCTCCTCATGTCCTGGTGGTCCCTCCCTGGCAGCATGTTGCACCTCCCCTCATGTCCTGGTGGTCCCTGGCAGCATGTTGCACCTCTCCTCATGTACTGGTGGTCCCTGGCAGCATGTTGCACCTCTCCTCATGTACTGGTGGTCCCTGGCAGCATGTTGCACCTCTCCTCATGTACTGGTGGTCCCTGGCAGCATGTTGCACCTCTCCTCATGTCCTGGTGGTCCCTGGCAGCATGTTGCACCTCTCCTCATGTCCTGGTGGTCCCTGGCAGCATGTTACACCTCTCCTCATGTCCTGGTGGTCCCTGGCAGCATGTTGCACCTCTCCTCATGTCCTGGTGGTCCCTGTCAGCATGTTGCACCTCTCCTCATGTCCTGGTGGTCCCTCCCTGGCAGCATGTTGCACCTCTCCTCATGTCCTGGTGGTCCCTGTATGGCAGCATGTTGCACCTCTCCTCATGTCCTGGTGGTCCCTCCCTGGCAGCATGTTGCACCTCTCCTCATGTCCTGGTGGTCCCTGGAAGCATGTTACACCTCTCCTCATGTCCTGGTGGTCCCTCCCTGGCAGCATGTTGCACCTCTCCTCATGTCCTGGTGGTCCCTCCCTGGCAGCATGTTGCACCTCTCCTCATGTCCTGGTGGTCCCTGGAAGCATGTTACACCTCTCCTCATGTCCTGGTGGTCCCTCCCTGGCAGCATGTTGCACCTCTCCTCATGTCCTGGTGGTCCCTGTATGGCAGCATGTTGCACCTCTCCTCATGTCCTGGTGGTCCCTGGCAGCATGTTGCACCTCTCCTCATGTCCTGGTGGTCCCTGGCAGCATGTTGCACCTCTCCTCATGTCCTGGTGGTCCCTGGCAGCATGTTGCACCTCTCCTCATGTCCTGGTGGTCCCTGGCAGCATGTTGCACCTCTCCTCATGTACTGGTGGTCCCTGGCAGCATGTTGCACCTCTCCTCATGTCCTGGTGGTCCCTGGCAGCATGTTGCACCTCTCCTCATGTCCTGGTGGTCCCTCCCTGGCAGCATGTTGCACCTCTCCTCATGTCCTGGTGGTCCCTGTATGGCAGCATGTTGCACCTCTCCTCATGTCCTGGTGGTCCCTCCCTGGCAGCATGTTGCACCTCTCCTCATGTCCTGGTGGTCCCTGGCAGCATGTTACACCTCTCCTCATGTCCTGGTGGTCCCTCCCTGGCAGCATGTTGCACCTCTCCTCATGTCCTGGTGGTCCCTGTATGGCAGCATGTTGCACCTCTCCTCATGTCCTGGTGGTCCCTGGCAGCATGTTGCACCTCTCCTCATGTCCTGGTGGTCCCTCCCTGGCAGCATGTTGCACCTCTCCTCATGTCCTGGTGGTCCCTCCCTGGCAGCATGTTGCACCCTCATGTCCTGGTGGTCCCTCCCTGGCAGCATGTTGCACCTCTCCTCATGTCCTGGTGGTCCCTGGCAGCATGTTGCACCTCTCCTCATGTCCTGGTGGTCCCTGGCAGCATGTTGCACCTCTCCTCATGTCCTGGTGGTCCCTGTATGGCAGCATGTTGCACCTCTCCTCATGTCCTGGTGGTCCCTCCCTGGCAGCATGTTGCACCTCTCCTCATGTCCTGGTGGTCCCTGTATGGCAGCATGTTGCACCTCTCCTCATGTCCTGGTGGTCCCTGGCAGCATGTTGCACCTCTCCTCATGTCCTGGTGGTCCCTGTATGGCAGCATGTTGCACCTCTCCTCATGTCCTGGTGGTCCCTGGCAGCATGTTGCACCTCTCCTCATGTCCTGGTGGTCCCTGTATGGCAGCATGTTGCACCTCTCCTCATGTCCTGGTGGTCCCTCCCTGGCAGCATGTTTCACCTCTCCTCATGTCCTGGTGGTCCCTCCCTGGCAGCATGTTGCACCTCTCCTCAAGTCCTGGTGGTCCCTGGCAGCATGTTGCACCTCTCCTCATGTCCTGGTGGTCCCTCCCTGGCAGCATGTTGCACCTCTCCTCATGTCCTGGTGGTCCCTCCCTGGCAGCATGTTGCACCTCTCCTCATGTCCTGGTGGTCCCTCCCTGGCAGCATGTTGCACCTCTCCTCATGTCCTGGTGGTCCCTCCCTGGCAGCATGTTGCACCTCTCCTCATGTCCTGGTGGTCCCTCCCTGGCAGCATGTTGCACCTCTCCTCATGTCCTGGTGGTCCCTCCCTGGCAGCATGTTGCACCTCTCCTCATGTCCTGGTGGTCCCTCCCTGGCAGCATGTTGCACCTCTCCTCATGTCCTGGTGGTCCCTCCCTGGCAGCATGTTGCACCTCTCCTCATGTCCTGGTGGTCCCTGTATGGCAGCATGTTGCACCTCTCCTCATGTCCTGGTGGTCCCTCCCTGGCAGCATGTTGCACTTCTCCTCATGTCCTGGTGGTCCCTCCCTGGCAGCATGTTGCACCTCTCCTCATGTCCTGGTGGTCCCTCCCTGGCAGCATGTTGCACCTCTCCTCATGTCCTGGTGGTCCCTCCCTGGCAGCATGTTGCACCTCTCCTCATGTCCTGGTGGTCCCTCCCTGGCAGCATGTTGCACCTCTCCTCATGTCCTGGTGGTCCCTCCCTGGCAGCATGTTGCACCTCTCCTCATGTCCTGGTGGTCCCTGTATGGCAGCATGTTGCACCTCTCCTCATGTCCTGGTGGTCCCTGGCAGCATGTTGCACCTCTCCTCATGTCCTGGTGGTCCCTCCCTGGCAGCATGTTGCACCTCTCCTCATGTCCTGGTGGTCCCTCCCTGGCAGCATGTTGCACCTCTCCTCATGTCCTGGTGGTCCCTCCCTGGCAGCATGTTGCACCTCTCCTCATGTCCTGGTGGTCCCTGGCAGCATGTTGCACCTCTCCTCATGTCCTGGTGGTCCCTGTATGGCAGCATGTTGCACCTCTCCTCATGTCCTGGTGGTCCCTCCCTGGCAGCATGTTGCACCTCTCCTCATGTCCTGGTGGTCCCTGTATGGCAGCATGTTGCACCTCTCCTCATGTCCTGGTGGTCCCTGGCAGCATGTTGCACCTCTCGTCATGTCCTGGTGGTCCCTCCCTGGCAGCATGTTGCACCTCTCCTCATGTCCTGGTGGTCCCTGGCAGCATGTTGCACCTCTCCTCATGTCCTGGTGGTCCCTGTATGGCAGCATGTTGCACCTCTCCTCATGTCCTGGTGGTCCCTCCCTGGCAGCATGTTGCACCTCTCCTCATGTCCTGGTGGTCCCTGTATGGCAGCATGTTGCACCTCTCCTCATGTCCTGGTGGTCCCTGGCAGCATGTTGCACCTCTCCTCATGTCCTGGTGGTCCCTCCCTGGCAGCATGTTGCACCTCTCCTCATGTCCTGGTGGTCCCTGTATGGCAGCATGTTGCACCTCTCCTCATGTCCTGGTGGTCCCTCCCTGGCAGCATGTTGCACCTCTCCTCATGTCCTGGTGGTCCCTGGCAGCATGTTGCACCTCTCCTCATGTCCTGGTGGTCCCTGTATGGCAGCATGTTGCACCTCTCCTCATGTCCTGGTGGTCCCTGGCAGCATGTTGCACCTCTCCTCATGTCCTGGTGGTCCCTCCCTGGCAGCATGTTGCACCTCTCCTCATGTCCTGGTGGTCCCTCCCTGGCAGCATGTTGCACCTCTCCTCATGTCCTGGTGGTCCCTCCCTGGCAGCATGTTGCACCTCTCCTCATGTCCTGGTGGTCCCTCCCTGGCAGCATGTTGCACCTCTCCTCATGTCCTGGTGGTCCCTCCCTGGCAGCATGTTGCACCTCTCCTCATGTCCTGGTGGTCCCTCCCTGGCAGCATGTTGCACCTCTCCTCATGTCCTGGTGGTCCCTCCCTGGCAGCATGTTGCACCTCTCCTCATGTCCTGGTAGTCCCTCCCTGGGGATCGATTTCATTAACACAAATCGATACAAATTAGGAGTAGTCGAAAGTTGGGAAAAAAAACAATATATATTTTCTATTGTTTTCCCCACATCATATTTTTTGCTCTGTGTGCGTGTACCGATCCCTGGCAGCATGTTGCACCTAGGGATGGGTATCGTTAGGATTTTTGTGAGTACGGTACCGATTCCGGTTCTTAGCGGTTCCCTATTTCGGTTCCAAAATGGTATAAAATAACTTAAATAAGAGGTCAAATGTTTATTTAACAAAAAAAGCTCAATGTCAATTTAAGACATGTAATGAATAGTGTAACATCCTCTCCTTTATTCAACAGTTGAGCCATTTGTGGATAATAGGCTATAGTGAGCTATGTTTAATAATAATATGCTATAGTGAGCTATGTTTTCCTTATTTGAAATATAATATATCTATTCTGTATTGACCCTGCAGGGCAATAGTGTTGTAGGCTACTTCTCTTACCTACTGACAATAACAAAATAAAAGCATGTCTGAGATCTGAGAGCAGAACGCACACACACACACACACACACGCACACGCACACGCACACGCACACGCACACGGTTTGCTACTAACAGAAATTTGCATGCACAAGGGCTGCCAATTGCAAAGTATAGGCTATCATTTGTTGATTTTCTTGCTTTTTCGCCCCCGGCCCGAGCTGTCTAAACTGATGCCGGTGACACACACACCAGACACACGCACACACACACACACGCACGCACGCACACACACACACACACACACACACACACACACACACACAGGCGCGCGTAACGCTTTCTCTCTCCTTTCTCGTCTCATGTTGATTCAACGCTGTGCAGCGCAGTGAGGCAAGACTCCTGTCCTCTCTCTTAAAAGTTTCCTCCCATAAACTTCACTTGAAAATTACATTTAAGAAACTTTAATAATTATGCCAACAGCTAAAGTTTGTATGTGCAGTAACGTTGTCCGTCTGCAGACTAGAGGAGCCTATGTTCCATGCAGAGAGAGCTCCGCCTCCGCCATTCTGCATTGCAAGCCACAATGCGTCGCTGATGCAACGCGGTGTGGGCTTGTAGATCAGCTCTGTTCCCTGCGCGTCTATTAAAAAGGGAGAAAATAAATAAATAGTGCGTGACAGCATGTCTGTGGGAACCGATAGAGAGAACCGAAATTGAATTATTGTAATGGGTACCCGGTAACCATGAAGCACGTTCGGTTCGGTGCATGCTTGGTCCTGGGGCCCACTGGTGGGCCATGAGTGATGATGATGATAATACTAATCACCATTATTAATGGTGATTAGTCACTATTTTAATGACATCACACACTCGCACATGCACACACGCAGATGCACACAGACATGCTCTGACCAGCATTATGACAATGTTATGTTTTGCTTGGTTAGGTTTATGTGTGCATATTGTATAAAGTAGTTATATATATAGTGACTATAGGGGCTAAAAACAATATTTTCATGGAAAAACTAATTATTTTTTAATCGTAGGGGGCACGGTGGCACAGTCAGTAGTGCTGTCGCCTCTCAGCTAGAAGGTCCTGGATTCGATTCCCGCTGGGGACGCTGTGGGCGCTGGGGGCGTGTTCCCTCCTCCTTGTCATCAGTGCCCATACCCGAGGCGGTGTTGGCGAAAGGGCCTTTCTGTGTGGAGTTTGCATGTTCTCCCCGTGTCCCCTAGGGTAGGTACCCTCACACAAACATGCAGTAATCCTGGTCTCTAAACTACCTCCCGCTGGCCAGCTGGGGCGCCTGATGGAGGGGAAAGGAACTGGTCGGATTAACGTGTTCCTTCCACGCGCTACGTCCGGTCGGGGAAATTCCCACCTGTCCGGTGAAAAGAAGCAGCTTGGACTCCTCATGCATAGAAGGAAGCATGAGGTCAGTCCGCTGCACCCCCAGGTTGGCAGAGGAAGTGTAGCGCCCAGTATTGCATTAGATAATTGACACTGGGGGACAAAATGGGTTGCAAAATCGTGGGATAAAAATGTAATTCAAAAATCACACACGTGTGAACTGAGTGGTGCAACTCCCCTCTCCCCTCTCCCCCTGCCTCTCTCTCTCTCTCTCTCTCTGTAATTAGCAGGCAACAGTGCAACACTATCTCTCTCTCTGTTTCTGGCACAACAGCGCCACTTTTTCCCCTACTGGTACTCTAAACATCGGGACATAGTCCCATAGTCCCATAAACCCATAGTCCCATAGGGACATTGTTGTTCCTTGGAGTGGTTGCACCACTCAAAAAAAAAGAAAAGTGAAGACGCAAATTGTGATTGGCCGGCGTGACATTTGTGATGATTTGATTGGTTGAGCACGTAATGTGATGATGTGTATGATGATGTATGATGATAAAAGCGCCCCTCACTTCACACGGGTGTGATTATTTTTGTTTAGTTTTTGTCCTAACATTTTCAAGGAATGCCTTGATTTATAGAAGCTCATGAAAGGCTGCATAGTAGAATGCATATGGTATACAGGCTAGTGTGTGACCATAGTATGGGAAGGGCATGCCAGTGCGTGTGTGATTGTGCGTGTGTGCGTGATCCTGCAAAAAAACAAAAGACTGGCCGAACACTGTAGTGTTGCGTGAAGCGACCAGTGCACCCCCGACCGTGAGGATACTGCAATGAAGTGGGTCCCCAAATAATTGACAAAACATCTTTAATGATACTATAAAACACATAATTATTAATGAAAGAAAGCGTCATGGCATTTGTTTCTTTAACATCTTGAAGCATGAGAATATAATATAAATATTAAATGGCAGTGTCGGCTGCCATGTTAAGTGGTCAGATGGGTGGGCCGGGAACCCTAAAAAGGGGAATACCACTGATTTTCAACATTGTACTATGTCATTACACCTTTAACCCGGCCACGGGTTAGTTGTAACCCGCCGCGCATGTCGGGAGCAACGGTGTTGTCGGACTAATGCCTGTCGGACTGTTGGTATGTCTAACAAACGTATGCACCCGCAGACCCCCATATCATTATGTCTTGTTCCAGGGTCCCCCAAGAAGCACCCGCAGACCCCCATATCATTATGTCTTGTTCCAGGGTCCCCCAAGAAGCACCCCCAGACCCCCATATCATTATGTCTTGTTCCAGGGTCCCCCAAGAAGCACCCGCAGACCCCCATATCATTATGTCTTGTTCCAGGGTCCCCCAAGAAGCACCCGCAGACCCCCATATCATTATGTCTTGTTCCAGGGTCCCCCAAGAAGCACCCGCAGACCCCCATCTCATTATGTCTTGTTCCAGGGTCCCCCAAGAAGCACCCGCAGACCCCCATATCATTATGTCTTGTTCCAGGGTCCCCCAAGAAGCACCCGCAGACCCCCATATCATTATGTCTTGTTTCAGGGTCCCCCAAGAAGCACTCGCAGACCCCCATCTCATTATGTCTTGTTCCAGGGTCCCCCAAGAAGCACCCGCAGACCCCCATATCATTATGTCTTGTTCCAGGGTCCCCGAAGAAGCACCCGCAGACCCCCATATCATTATGTCTTGTTCCAGGGTCCCCCAAGAATTAAGCACCCGCAGACCCCCATATCATTATGTCTTGTTCCAAGGTCCCCCAAGAAGCACCCGCAGACCCCCATATCATTATGTCTTGTTCCAGGGTCCCCCAAGAAGCACCTGCAGACCCCCATATCATTATGTCTTGTTCCAGGGTCCCCCAAGAAGCACCCGCAGACCCCCATATCATTATGTCTTGTTCCAAGGTCCCCCAAGAAGCACCCGCAGACCCCCATATCATTATGTCTTGTTCCAGGGTCTTGTTCCAAGGTCCCCCAAGAAGCACCCGCAGACCCCCATATCATCATGTCTTGTTCCAGGGTCCCCCAAGAAGCACCCGCAGACCCCCATATCATTATGTCTTGTTCCAGGGTCCCCCAAGAAGCACCTGCAGACCCCCATATCATTATGTCTTGTTCCAGGGTCCCCCAAGAAGCACCCGCAGACCCCCATATCATTATGTCTTGTTCCAGGGTCCCCCAAGAAGCACCCGCAGACCCCCATCTCATTATGTCTTGTTCCAGGGTCCCCCAAGAAGCACCCGCAGACCCCCATATCATTATGTCTTGTTCCAGGGTCCACCAAGAAGCACCCGCAGACCCCCATATCATTATGTCTTGTTCCAGGGTCCCCCAAGAAGCACCCGCAGACCCCCATATCATTGTCTTGTTCCAGGGTCCCCCAAGAAGCACCCGCAGACCCCCATATCATTATGTCTTGTTCCAGGGTCCCCCAAGAAGCACCCGCAGACCCCCATATCATTATGTCTTGTTCCAGGGTCTTGTTCCAGGGTCCACCAAGAAGCAAACCTTTGAGTTAAAAACATGTTCCATTTAAAAATGGATATTCAAAGACTTAAACATAATTTGCGTGATTTTTTTATTTATTTTAAATAACAGATCTACAAGCTCATAGTGACGTTAACAGTCAATCTCACTGTCGATGTCACTCAGTGTGATTTGGGTGAATTACATGTCATTGAATGACATGCACCAACTCCCTAGAATACTCCCTGCAACAACAACTGTTGAAATGACGCAGTGCTGTTATTTAATTGAAAGAAAACAAGTGTCGGGCACTCGGGTGGCCCAGGGCTAAAGTATCTGTCCAGAGGTTTGAATCCAGCGCGGTGCCATGCCCGTGTTTGGGGAGGGAAGCAGGGCACGGAGGGTGGTCTTTACCACTGCACGTTCTCTGTGTCTCCTTAGTCCTTATCAACATTGTTATAACGTGAAAAAGTATATCTCGTTAAAAACAAATTCCCCTAAACTATTATCAGTATAGAGCGTCTCAGTCCCGCCCCCTTTCAGAACGACAGTTGGCCCAGGAAATTATTCCCCATTAATTTCCCCCATAGGCTTTTCAAAAAGTAGGCTATCCTACTATAAATGCGGCACGTCTCTGCGTGCGTGCGTGCGTGCGTGCGTGCGTGCGTGCGTGCGTGCTATGACAACGTATATCATTAGGTTCCCAAGTTGCATCGTTCCCAAGTAGGCCGGTGGCCGACTGCGACGGGCACGTACAGGTCTAGTTTATTTAAAGACGTTTATGCCGCAGACAAAGCCAACTCGGTTCGTGATAAATCATGACAATAAACACAATGTTTTGGGCAGATCAAATAATTATAAAGAAGAAGGAAAAAGGCAGCAGGGTAGGCCTACAACACTTTGTGTTTTGTTTTTCTTCTTGCAAATGTTTTGATCGGCCCAAAACATTGTGTTCATTGTCATGATTTGTCACGAGCCGAGTTGTCTTTGTCCGCAGCGTAAACGTCTTTAAATAAATACTTGTTGAAAAGCCTATGGGGAAAATGAATGGGGAATTATTTCCCTGGGCCCTTGTTGTGGGATGTGGGATGCCTCCGTTAGTTTAATCACCTGAACCCTATAGCGCCCCCTATTGACCATTCACCACAAATAGTGGATCTACAAGCTCACTGTTTTTGGCAAAGATATTTTGTGTAGAGGGAAAAAAGGAGGTGTCCGAGGCTAGTATAGACGCCAGGGGGAACTCCAGTCAATGTATGTAGGGTTCTGATTAACACACTGTAATGGAACAACTACACTATCAGTTGTGTAGAAGAATATGCTTAACATTTATGTGTTGAAAAACCCTGCAGTGTTTAACCCTGTAACACCCAGCGTTGCAATAATAGCCTATACTACAACCTATGGCCTTTGACCTTTAACCCTGATAAAAGTAAGTCAAATAACTAATATATGTTTTTGTGTGATCATTAGAATGTCTAGAACATGTTTTATTTATTATTTTGAAAGATATCCCCCACATTTATTATTTTAATAATTATTATAAATGTGCATAACATTTGCTAAAAACGTTTTATTTTATTTGTTTTACATAATTTCCTCTGATAAGTCCTAGTAGTAGTAGAAATGAATGTGGGTGTTACAGGGTTAACCTGAATGTGACTTGTTTAGCAGAATGAACATGTTTCAGTGCTCTTGGAGTCTCTCTTTTGTAGAACACTCGGCACATAGTTTTTTAGGAGGAGCCCATTTTGGGCGGGAACCCCTTTTGGCGTTTCAAATGTTATACTTTAGCTATTGAAAAATAGCAGATCTACAAGCTCATAGTGCGAAAATGTGGTGCAAATCTTTGAATATTCTTTCAGCGCGAATGTTTTCAACTCAAATCTTTGCTTCTGGGGTGGTCCCTGGAACTCCATATTTTCAGATGGGGAAAATACAGATCATTTTGAAGGTACTTGACATGACATTTTGAGCACCACTGACATAGAAACATAGGTATTTCAGAAAACTGTCAGGATTAATAAGACATTTTCTAAATTTCGACATCAGGTCTAAATGGGTTAACTGGATACTAGTGTAATTGACAACAGGTATTAATTGTCTTAGTGTGTTAGGGTTGTATTTTATAATAGCATTTAAAATAGTGACAACAGGTATTAATTGTCTTAGTGTGTTAGGGTTGTATTTTATAATAGCATTTAAAATAGTGACAACAGGTATTAATTGTCTTAGTGTGTTAGGGTTGTATTTTATAATAGCATTTAAAATAGTGACAGCAGGTATTAATTGTCTTAGTGTGTTAGGGTTGTATTTTATAATAGCATTTAAAATAGTGACAACAGGTATTAATTGTCTTAGTGTGTTAGGGTTGTATTTTATAATAGCATTTAAAATAGTGACAACAGGTATTAATTGTCTTAGTGTGTTAGGGTTGTATTTTATAATAGCATTTAAAATAGTGACAGCAGGTATTAATTGTCTTAGTGTGTTAGGGTTGTATTTTATAATAGCATTTAAAATAGTGACAACAGGTATTAATTGTCTTAGTGTGTTAGGGTTGTATTTTATAATAGCATTTAAAATAGTGACAACAGGTATTAATTGTCTTAGTGTGTTAGGGTTGTATTTTATAATAGCATTTAAAATAGTGACAACAGGTATTAATTGTCTTAGTGTGTTAGGGTTGTATTTTATAATAGCATTTAAAATAGTGACAACAGGTATTAATTGTCTTAGTGTGTTAGGGTTGTATTTTATAATAGCATTTAAAATAGTGACAACAGGTATTAATTGTCTTAGTGTGTTAGGGTTGTATTTTATAATAGCATTTAAAATAGTGACAACAGGTATTAATTGTCTTAGTGTGTTAGGGTTGTATTTTATAATAGCATTTAAAATAGTGACAACAGGTATTAATTGTCTTAGTGTGTTAGGGTTGTATTTTATAATAGCATTTAAAATAGTGACAACAGGTATTAATTGTCTTAGTGTGTTAGGGTTGTATTTTATAATAGCATTTAAAATAGTGACAACAGGTATTAATTGTCTTAGTGTGTTAGGGTTGTATTTTATAATAGCATTTAAAATAGTGACAACAGGTATTAATTGTCTTAGTGTGTTAGGGTTGTATTTTATAATAGCATTTAAAATAGTGACAACAGGTATTCATTGTCTTAGTGTGTTAGGGTTGTATTTTATAATAGCATTTAAAATAGTGACAACAGGTATTCATTGTCTTAGTGTGTTAGGGTTGTATTTTATAATAGCATTTAAAATAGTGACAACAGGTATTAATTGTCTTAGTGTGTTAGGGTTGTATTTTATAATAGCATTTAAAATAGTGACAACAGGTATTAATTGTCTTAGTGTGTTAGGGTTGTATTTTATAATAGCATTTAAAATAGTGACAACAGGTATTCATTGTCTTAGTGTGTTAGGGTTGTATTTTATAATAGCATTTAAAATAGTGACAACAGGTATTCATTGTCTTAGTGTGTTAGGGTTGTATTTTATAATAGCATTTAAAATAGTGACAACAGGTATTCATTGTCTTAGTGTGTTAGGGTTGTATTTTATAATAGCATTTAAAATAGTGACAACAGGTATTCATTGTCTTAGTGTGTTAGGGTTGTATTTTATAATAGCATTTAAAATAGCTGAACAGCAACATCTGCCCCATGCAGTAGTAACTTCCTCCACTGTGTGATTCTGTACGGCTCCCTTTTCAGAACTTCTCATTTGAAGTCATTTACATATAATTATATTTAAACAGCAACTGGTATTGTCTAGATAAGTATGTAAATATCTGAAGTTGTTCCTTATCTGTTGACCTACATTTAAAGAAGTCCAAACTCAGGGATGTTTATTATTCAACTGCACATCCTGTACATTAATTTAGTTACTAAAGTGTACTCTTTATCATATGACGTACAGCGGTTTATATCAACTCCCTGGTGTCACAAACACAACATTGATGTGATCAATTGAGTACCACAGACGAAAAACAGTCTAAGTCCAAATTTCATTCTGACCCCTCCACGAAAAGGCCTCGTTGTCCTGACCCCTTATCCATCATTCATACATGATGGAATTCTACATGTTGAAATGTAACAGTAATTTACAGTGCAGTCAGTAATTAAAGTTCATGTACGGTTTTATCCATAACATTCACTGTTTTAAAGGACCACTTCACCACTTTTTAACCTATCTTCATATAATTGGTCCTCACTAATGATCATGATAAAATGGCACAATGTTTTTCTACTCAGTCTGGGCTGTGGGCAGTTCACCATGATGATGTCCACCAGTGACATCATCGATGGGGAATCCAAGCTAATATATACTGCAAAAAAAATATATCTATATATATATATTTTTTTTTTGCAAAGACGTCCACAGACTTCTTGGGCACTACATACGGGACGTTTCCCAGGACGTCTGTGGACGTCTTGGGACACAACCTGTTGTTAAAAGACCTACATTCACACAACCTGTTGTTAAAAGACCTACATTCACACAACCTGTTGTTAAAAGACCTACATTCAGAAGCCATAAACAACGCTTTTTCTGAAGGTAAACTTTATTCATCTTGTTTTCTTCATAATAATATTGGTCTTTTACATTTTAACATTTGGAAACAGCCTTAAATGGTGCAGATAAAGCAGGTAGGGATGTAGCTCTGGTCCATGAGTATGGCTATGGACCAGAGCTACATCCATACCCGCTTTCTCTGCACCATTTAAGGCCGTTTCCAAATGTTAAAATGTAGAAAACAAGATGTTAAGACCGCTAAACCAAATAGAATAAAGTTTACCTTCAGAAAAAGCGTTGTTTATGGCTTCTGAATGTAGGTCTTTTAACATTTAATGTCTATGGAGTGACATGATTTTTGAGGATTTGAAAAAGGTGAAAAGCGAAAGGCTGTAGTCCATGGTCTCGGAGGGCTTACTATAGTATGTCGTGTTTCACCATTTCGAAGGTCATCTATTCTGGTCAAGGTAATTTATACTGGTGATAGCTGGGTCCCAATTCGTCCAAAATCAACAAGATCGTGCACTTGGTGACACGTTTTTGATTTTTGGTATCGTGTTAGGTATGGTTATAAGGTTTTCAAAAACCATCGCAAACGAGTTGGGCTTACCCCCTAGTGGTCTGTTTGCAATGAATCAAATATTAAAGTATATGGTTAAAAAACAAAATAATTGATAAAAGAGATTTTCCAATGGATTCTATTAGTATTGGGTATGCTAAATAACAGTAACAATTTGGGTGAAAATAACTTCTGGAAAGGCATAATTTTCGAGATGGCGTCCAGGGTGGCCTCGGTGAGCTTAAAATGCCTATAAACTGGGATTTAATACATACAAAATCATAACAATTATGCACTTGGTGACAAGTTTTTGATTTTTGGCATGGTGTTAGGTATGGGCATAAGGTTTTCAAAAACAATCGCAGACGAGTTGGGCTCGCCCCCTAGTGGTCTGTTTGCAATGAATCCAATGTTAAATAGGCCAGCATTGGATTCATTGCAAACAGACCACTAGGGGGCGAGCCCAACTTGTTTGCGATGGTTTTTGAAAACATTATGCCCATACCTAACATCATGCCAAATATCTAAAACCTGTCACTAAGTGCATAATTGTTATGATCTGTTATGTATTAAATCCCAGTTTATAGGCATTTTAAGCTCACTGAGGCCACCGTGGACGCCATCTTGAAAATGATGCCTTTCCAGAAGTTATTTTTATCTACATTTTTAATGTTATTTAGCATAGCCAATACTAATAGAATCCATTGAATATTTTCTTTTATCCATTATTATGGTTTTTAACCATATACTGGCCCATTTAATATTAGATTAATTGCAAACGGACCACTAGGGGGCGAGCCCAACTCGTTTGCGATGGTTTTTGAAAACCTTATGCCCATCCCTAACACCATGCCAAAATTCAAGAACTTGTCATCAAGTGCACGATTATAACGAATTGGGACCCAGCAATGAAGGTCATTTACTAGTCTTATGAAGGTCATCTATACTGGTCAAGGTCATTTATACTGGTCAAGGTCATTTATACTGGTGAAGGTCATTTACTAGTCTTATGAAGGTCATTTATACAATTTAGGCATTTAGCAGACGCTCTTAATCCAGAGCGATTTACATTAGGCAGGAACAAAAGTATGGGAATACATCACATATATAAAATGCATTTATCAAGAAACATGCGTAAGCTAAGAACGTAACTAGAACATATCTATATAATGACACTATACATATTAACTATACATATATACTATACTATGCTATACATATGTACTATGATGTGCTATGACTATATACAATGCAATTATTGTGCTGTCTACATGACATGTCAAGTCTGTTTCAAATGCTATCTAAGTCTAAAAAGTGCTATCTAAGGGGGTAGGATAAGTGCTATGGGCCATGATGGAGTCTGAAAAGGTGGGTCTTCAGACTACGGCGGAAAATTGGGAGTGATGCTGCAGTTCTGATTGCAACGGGGAGTGCATTCCACAGTTTTGGGGCCAGAAGGGAGAAGAGTTTGGGACGTGTGGAGCGTTGTCCCGGCGTTTTTAGTGAGGGTACTTCCAGCTTTCCTGCGTTGGCTGATCTGAGTGCGCGGGAGGGTTTGTAGGGTTCAATCATGCTTGCAAGATATGGGGGAGCCATACCTTTGGTTGCTTTGAATGCCAGCATCAGAGTTTTGTATTCTGTGCGGGCAGCGACTGGGAGCCAGTGCAGGGAGCGGAGCAGGGGGGAGACATGTGAGAATTTTGGCTGGTTGAAGACCAGACGAGCTGCGGCATTTTGGATCATTTGGAGAGGCTTAAGTGCACATGCCGGCAGGCCAGTAAGGAGCGAATTACAATAGTCAAGTTTTGACAAGACTGTTGTCTGGATTAGGAGCTGGGCTGATTCCTGGGTGAGGAACGGTCTAATTCGTCGTATGTTATAGAGTGTGAACCTACAGGATCGAGTGACAGCTGTGATGTGAGTTTTAAACGAGAGCTGACTGTCCAGGACAACACCAAGGTTCCTGGCTGTTCAAGGTCATTTATACTGGTCAAGGTCATTTAAACTGGTGAAGGTAATTTACTAGTCTTATGAAGGTCATTTTTACTGGTCAATGTCATTGAGGGGCACGCTTTAGTGCGCGATTCTTCATCATTCTTGAGGATTTGAAAGAAAGGTGAAAATCACTGAAAATCTCTCGGAGGGCATACTATAGTACGGTATGTCGTTTTTCACGATTTCGGAGGACTTGAAAAAAAGTTGAAAATCACGGAAAAGTGAAAGGCTATAGTCCATGGTCTCAGACGGCATACTATATAGTATGTTGTTTTTCACCATTTCGGAGGTCATTTATACTGGTGAAGGTCATTTACTAATCTCATGAAGGTCATTTTTACTGGTCAAGGTCATTTATACTGGTCAAGGTCATTTATACTGGTGAAGGTCATTTACTAGTCTTACGAAGGTCATTTATAATGGTCACGGTCATTTATACTGTTCAAGGTAATTGAAACTGGTGAAGGTAATTTACTAGTCTTATGAAGGTAATTTATACTGGTCAAGGTAATTTAACGGCGCGCTTTAGTGCGTGATTCTTCATCATTGTTGAGGATTTGAAAGAAAGGTGAAAATCACGGAAAAGCGAAAGGCTGTAGTCCATGGTCTCGGAGGGCTTACTATAGTATGTCGTGTTTCACCATTTCGAAGGTCATCTATTCTGGTCAAGGTCATTTATACTGGTGATAGCTGGGTCCCAATTCGTCAACAAGATCGTGCACTTGGTGACACGTTTTTGATTTTTGGTATGGTGTTAGGTATGGTTATAAGGTTTTCAAAAACAATCGCAAACTAGTTGGGCTCGCCCCCTAGTGGTCTGTTTTCAATGAATCAAATATTAAAGTATATGGTTAAAAAACAAAATAATTGATAAAAGAGATTTTCCAATGGATTATATTATATGTATTCAATCCAAGTTTATAGGCATTTTAAGCTCAACTGAGGCCACCGTGGACGCCATCTTGAAAATGATGCCTTTCCAGAAGTTATTTTTTCCTACATTTTGAACATGTTATTTAGCATACCTAATACTAATAGAATCCATTGAATTTTTTCTTTTATCCATTATTATGGTTTTAAACCATATACTGGCCCATTTAATATTAGATTCATTGCATTTTGGAGGATTAAAAAAAAAGAAAAAAGAAGGGCATACTATAGTCTATGGTTTCGGACTGCATGACGTTTTTTATGATTTTGCAGGATTTGAGAACAAGATGAAAATAATGGACCTGTAAATTACAACAAAACAAACTAAGGCACTGGTGTGGTACTCCTGGTTTTCCAGAACGGGGTTCAAGTCCCTGCAGTGCTCTACTCAATGTGTTGTATTTACATGGTTTATTTAAATGTTCTGCTCATTGTTCATCCTTTTCATAGATGATAACCCTCAGGTTCTCTACTGTGTTTGTACTCGGTACAGTTAGGTTACCAAGTCTATTTATTACATATGATATTCTGTTCACTAGACCCAGAACAAAGTATGAGAAAGTCTCTTATTTTTGTTTGAGAAAGTTCTCACACGTATATTTCTTCTGCAAAAATTGGTGATGAAGTGATGTTTTATGAGCAACACAACACTGACTCATGAATGTTGGTTTGGGAACTTTATACATTGTGAGATACTTGAATGTGTTCTTATATTATCACTTTACCCAAATACAGCTATAGTCCATGGTCTGGGAGGGCATACTATAGCATGTCGTCTTTCACGATTTCAGAGGATTTGAAAAAAAGGCGAAAATCACGGAAAAGCTAAAGGCTATATATAGTCCATGGTCTCGGAGGGCATACTATAGTCTTATGAAGGTCATCTATACTGGTCAAGGTCATTTATACTGTTCAAGGTAATTTATACTGGTCAAGGTCATTGATACTGGTGAAGGTAATTTACCAGTCTTATGAAGGTCATTTATACTGCTCAAGGTCATTTATACTGTTCAAGGTCATTTATACTGTTCAAGGTCATTGAGTGGCGCACCTATAGTGCGCAATTCTTCATTGTTGAGGATTTGGTATCTCGGAGGGCATACTATAGCATGTCGTTTTTCCTGATTTCGGAGGATTTAAAAAAAAGATGAATATCACAAAAGCGAAAGGCACTCCGAGACCATGGGCTATAGTCCATTGTCTCGAGTGATTTCCGTCTTTTTTTCAAATCCTCAAAAATGATGAAAAGCGGCATGCTATAGTATGCCGTCTGAGATGGGCTACAGCCCATGGTCAAAAATGATGAAAAACAAGGATTTGAGAAGAAGACGGAAATCACTCCGAGACCATGGGCTATTGTCCATTGTCTCGAGTGATTTCCGTCTTTTTTTCAAATCCTCAAAAATGATGAAAAACGGCATGCTATAGTATGCCGTCTGAGATGGGCTACAGCCCATGGTCAAAAATGATGTAAATGAGGATTTGAGAAAAAGACGAAAATCACTCCGAGACCATGGGCTATAGTCCATTGTCTCGAGTGATTTCCGTCTTTTTTTCAAGTCATCAAAAATGATGAAAAATGGTATGCTATAGTATGCCGTCTGAGATGGGCTACAGCCCATGGTCAAAAATGATGAAAAACAAGGATTTGAGAAAAAGACGAAAATCACTCCGAGACCATGGGCTATAGTCCATTGTCTCGAGTGATTTTCGTCTTTTTTTCAAATCCTCAAAAATGATAAAAAACGGCATGCTATAGTATGCCGTCTGAGATGGGCTACATCCCATGGTCAAAAATGATGTAAATGAGGATTTGAGAAAAAGACGAAAATCACTCCGAGACTGTCCCCAGGGACTTGTCTCTATAGTCCATTGTCTCGAGTGATTTCCGTCTTTTTTTCAAATCTTTGTTTTTCATTTTTGACCATGGGCTGTAGCCCATCTCAGACGACATACTATAGCATGCCGTTTTTCATAATTTTTGAGGATTTGAAAAAAAGACGGAAATCACTCGAGACAATGGACTATATAGCCCATGGTCTCGGAGTGATTTTCGTCTTTTTCTCAAATCCTCATTTACATCATTTTTGACCATGGGATGTAGCTCATAATTTTTGAGGATTTGAAAAAAAGACGGAAATCACTCGAGACAATGGACTATAGCCCATGGTCTCGGAGTGATTTTCGTCTTTTTCTCAAATCCTTGTTTTTCATCCTTTTTGACCATGGGCTGTAGCCCATCTCAGACGGCATACTATAGCATACCGTTTTTCATAATTTTTGAGGATTTGAAAAAAAGACGGAAATCACTCGAGACAATGGACTATAGCCCATGGTCTCGGAGTGATTTTCGTCTTTTTCTCAAATCCTCATTTACATCCTTTTTGACCATGGGCTGTAGCCCATCTCAGACGGCATACTATAGCATGCCGTTTTTCATCATTTTTGAGGATTTGAAAAAAAAGACGGAAATCACTCGAGACAATGGACTATAGCCCATGGTCTCGGAGTGATTTTCGTCTTTTTCTCAAATCCTCATTTACATCATTTTTGACCATGGGATGTAGCCCATCTCAGACGGCATACTATAGCATGCCATTTTTCATCATTTTTGAGGATTTGAAAAAAAGACGGAAATCACTCGAGACAATGGACCATGGTCTCGGAGTAATTTTCGTCTTTTTCTCAAATCCTTGTTTTTCATCATTTTTGACCATGGGCTGTAGCCCATCTCAGACGGCATACTATAGCATACCGTTTTTCATAATTTTTGAGGATTTGAAAAAAAGACGGAAATCACTCGAGACAATGGACTATAGCCCATGGTCTCGGAGTGATTTTCGTCTTTTTCTCAAATCCTCATTTACATCATTTTTGACCATGGGATGTAGCCAATCTCAGACGGCATACTATAGCATGCCATTTTTCATCATTTTTGAGGATTTGAAAAAAAGACGGAAATCACTCGAGACAATGGACTATAGCCCATGGTCTCGGAGTGATTTTCGTCTTTTTCTCAAATCCTCATTTACATCATTTTTGACCATGGACTGTAGCCCATCTCAGACGGCATACTATAGCATGCCGTTTTTCATCATTTTTGAGGATTTGAAAAAAAGACGAAAATCACTCGAGACAATGGACTATAGCCCATGCTCTCGGAGTGATTTTCGTCTTTTTCTCAAATCCTCGTTTTTCATTTTTGACCATGGGCTGTAGCCCATCTCAGACGGCATACTATAGCATGCCGTTTTTCATCATTTTTGAGGATTTAAAAAAAAGACGGAAATCACTCGAGACAATGGACTATAGCCCATGGTCTCGGAGTGATTTTCGTCTTTTTCTCAAATCCTCATTTACATCATTTTTGACCATGGGATGTAGCCCATCTCAGACGGCATACTATAGCATGCCATTTTTCATCATTTTTGAGGATTTGAAAAAAAGACGGAAATCACTCGAGACAATGGACTATAGCCCATGGTCTCGGAGTAATTTTCGTCTTTTTCTCAAATCCTTGTTTTTCATCCTTTTTGACCATGGGCTGTAGCCCATCTCAGACGGCATACTATAGCATACCGTTTTTCATTATTGTTGAGGATTTGAAAAAAAGACGGAAATCACTCGAGACAATGGACTATAGCCCATGGTCTCGGAGTAATTTTCGTCTTTTTCTCAAATCCTTGTTTTTCATCATTTTTGACCATGGGCTGTAGCCCATCTCAGACGGCATACTATAGCATACCGTTTTTCATAATTGTTGAGGATTTGAAAAAAAGACGGAAATCACTCGAGACAATGGACTATAGCCCATGGTCTCGGAGTGATTTTCGTCTTTTTCTCAAATCCTCATTTACATCCTTTTTGACCATGGGCTGTAGCCCATCTCAGACGGCATACTATAGCATGCCGTTTTTTATCATTTTTGAGGATTTGAAAAAAAAGACGGAAATCACTCGAGACAATGGACTATAGCCCATGGTCTCGGAGTGATTTTCGTCTTTTTTTCAAATCCTCGTTTTTCATTTTTGACCATGGGCTGTAGCCCATCTCAGACGGCATACTATAGCATGCCGTTTTTCATCATTTTTGAGGATTTGAAAAAAAGACGGAAATCACTCGAGACAATGGACTATATAGCCCATGGTCTCGGAGTGATTTTCGTCTTTTTCTCAAATCCTCATTTACATCATTTTTGACCATGGGATGTAGCCCATCTCAGACGGCATACTATAGCATGCCGTTTTTCATCATTTTTGAGGATTTTAAAAAAAAGACGAAAATCACTCGAGACAATGGACTATAGCCCATGCTCTCGGAGTGATTTTCGTCTTTTTCTCAAATCCTCGTTTTTCATTTTTGACCATGGGCTGTAGCCCATCTCAGACGGCATACTATAGCATGCCGTTTTTCATCATTTTTGAGGATTTAAAAAAAAGACGGAAATCACTCGAGACAATGGACTATAGCCCATGGTCTCGGAGTGATTTTCGTCTTTTTCTCAAATCCTCATTTACATCATTTTTGACCATGGGATGTAGCCCATCTCAGACGGCATACTATAGCATGCCATTTTTCATCATTTTTGAGGATTTGAAAAAAAGACGGAAATCACTCGAGACAATGGACTATAGCCCATGGTCTCGGAGTAATTTTCGTCTTTTTCTCAAATCCTTGTTTTTCATCCTTTTTGACCATGGGCTGTAGCCCATCTCAGACGGCATACTATAGCATACCGTTTTTCATTATTGTTGAGGATTTGAAAAAAAGACGGAAATCACTCGAGACAATGGACTATAGCCCATGGTCTCGGAGTAATTTTCGTCTTTTTCTCAAATCCTTGTTTTTCATCATTTTTGACCATGGGCTGTAGCCCATCTCAGACGGCATACTATAGCATACCGTTTTTCATAATTGTTGAGGATTTGAAAAAAAGACGGAAATCACTCGAGACAATGGACTATAGCCCATGGTCTCGGAGTGATTTTCGTCTTTTTCTCAAATCCTCATTTACATCCTTTTTGACCATGGGCTGTAGCCCATCTCAGACGGCATACTATAGCATGCCGTTTTTTATCATTTTTGAGGATTTGAAAAAAAAGACGGAAATCACTCGAGACAATGGACTATAGCCCATGGTCTCGGAGTGATTTTCGTCTTTTTTTCAAATCCTCGTTTTTCATTTTTGACCATGGGCTGTAGCCCATCTCAGACGGCATACTATAGCATGCCGTTTTTCATCATTTTTGAGGATTTGAAAAAAAGACGGAAATCACTCGAGACAATGGACTATAGCCCATGGTCTCGGAGTGATTTTCGTCTTTTTCTCAAATCCTCATTTACATCATTTTTGACCATGGGATGTAGCCCATCTCAGACGGCATACTATAGCATGCCATTTTTCATCATTTTTGAGGATTTGAAAAAAAGACGGAAATCACTCGAGACAATGGACTATAGCCCATGGTCTCGGAGTAATTTTCGTCTTTTTCTCAAATCCTTGTTTTTCATCCTTTTTGACCATGGGCTGTAGCCCATCTCAGACGGCATACTATAGCATACCGTTTTTCATAATTTTTGAGGATTTGAAAAAAAGACGGAAATCACTCGAGACAATGGACTATAGCCCATGGTCTCGGAGTAATTTTCGTCTTTTTCTCAAATCCTTGTTTTTCATCATTTTTGACCATGGGCTGTAGCCCATCTCAGACGGCATACTATAGCATACCGTTTTTCATAATTGTTGAGGATTTAAAAAAATAAGGAAATCACTCGAGACAATGGACTATAGCCCATGGTCTCGGAGTGATTTTCGTCTTTTTCTCAAATCCTCATTTACATCCTTTTTGACCATGGGCTGTAGCCCATCTCAGACGGCATACTATAGCATGCCGTTTTTCATCATTTTTGAGGATTTGAAAAAAAAGACGGAAATCACTCGAGACAATGGACTATAGCCCATGGTCTCGGAGTGATTTTCGTCTTTTTTTCAAATCCTCGTTTTTCATTTTTGACCATGGGCTGTAGCCCATCTCAGACGGCATACTATAGCATGCCGTTTTTCATAATTTTTGAGGATTTGAAAAAAAGACGGAAATCACTCGAGACAATGGACTATATAGCCCATGGTCTCGGAGTGATTTTCGTCTTTTTCTCAAATCCTCATTTACATCATTTTTGACCATGGGATGTAGCCCATCTCAGACGGCATACTATAGCATGCCGTTTTTCATCATTTTTGAGGATTTGAAAAAAAGACGAAAATCACTCGAGACAATGGACTATAGCCCATGGTCTCGGAGTGATTTTCGTCTTTTTCTCAAATCCTTGTTTTTCATCATTTTTGACCATGGGCTGTAGCCCATCTCAGACGGCATACTATAGCATGCCGTTTTTCATAATTTTTGAGGATTTGAAAAAAAGACGGAAATCACTCGAGACAATGGACTATAGCCCATGGTCTCGGAGTAATTTTCGTCTTTTTCTCAAATCCTTGTTTTTCATCCTTTTTGACCATGGGCTGTAGCCCATCTCAGACGGCATACTATAGCATACCGTTTTTCATAATTTTTGAGGATTTGAAAAAAAGACGGAAATCACTCGAGACAATGGACTATAGCCCATGGTCTCGGAGTGATTTTCGTCTTTTTCTCAAATCCTCATTTACATCATTTTTGACCATGGGATGTAGCCCATCTCAGACGGCATACTATAGCATACCGTTTTTCATCATTTTTGAGGATTTGAAAAAAAGACGGAAATCACTCGAGACAATGGACTATAGCCCATGGTCTCGGAGTAATTTTCGTCTTTTTCTCAAATCCTTGTTTTTCATCATTTTTGACCATGGGCTGTAGCCCATCTCAGACGGCATACTATAGCATACCGTTTTTCATAATTTTTGAGGATTTGAAAAAAAGAAGGAATCAATCGAGACAATGGACTATAGCCCATGGTCTCGGAGTGATTTTTGTCTTTTTCTCAAATCCTCATTTACATCATTTTTGACCATGGGATGTAGCCAATCTCAGACGGCATACTATAGCATACCGTTTTTCATCATTTTTGAGGATTTGAAAAAAAGACGGAAATGACTCGAGACAATGGACTATAGCCCATGGTCTCGGAGTGATTTTCGTCTTTTTCTCAAATCCTCATTTACATCATTTTTGACCATGGGCTGTAGCCCATCTCAGACGGCATACTATAGCATGCCGTTTTTCATCATTTTTGAGGATTTGAAAAAAAGACGGAAATCACTCGAGACAATGGAAAATAGCCCATGGTCTCGGAGTGATTTTCGTCTTTTTCTCAAGTCCTTGTTTTTCATCATTTTTGACCATGGGATGTAGCCCATCTCAGACGGCATACTATAGCATGCCGTTTTTCATCATTTTTGAGGATTTGAAAAAAAGACGGAAATCACTCGAGACAATGGACTATAGCCCATGGTCTCGGAGTGATTTTCGTCTTTTTCTCAAATCCTTGTTTTTCATCATTTTTGACCATGGGCTGTAGCCCATCTCAGACGGCATACTATAGCATGCCGTTTTTCATCATTTTTGAGGATTTGAAAATAAGACGGAAATCACTCGAGACAATGGACTATAGCCCATGGTCTCGGAGTGATTTTCGTCTTTTTCTCAAATCCTCATTTACATCATTTTTGACCATGGGCTGTAGCCCATCTCAGACGGCATACTATAGCATGCCGTTTTTCATAATTTTTGAGGATTTGAAAAAAAGACGGAAATCCCTCGAGACAATGGACTATAGCCCATGGTCTCGGAGTGATTTTCGTCTTTTTCTCAAATCCTCATTTACATCATTTTTGACCATGGGCTGTAGCCCATCTCAGACGACATACTATAGCATGCCGTTTTTCATCATTTTTGAGGATTTGAAAAAAAGACGGAAATCAGTCGAGACAATGGACTATAGCCCATGGTCTCGGAGTGATTTTCGTCTTTTTCTCAAATCCTCATTTACATCATTTTTGACCATGGGCTGTAGCCCATCTCAGACGGCATACTATAGCATGCCGTTTTTCATCATTTTTGAGGATTTGAAAAAAAGACGGAAATCACTCGAGACAATGGACCATGGTCTCGGAGTGATTTTCGTCTTTTTCTCAAATCCTTGTTTTTCATCATTTTTGACCATGGGCTGTAGCCCATCTCAGACGGCATACTATAGCATGCCGTTTTTTATCATTTTTGAGGATTTGAAAAAAAGACGAAAATCACTCGAGACAATGGACTATAGCCCATGGTCTCGGAGTGATTTTCGTCTTTTTCTCAAATCCTCGTTTTTCATCATTTTTGACCATGGGATGTAGCCCATCTCAGACGGCATACTATAGCATGCCGTTTTTCATCATTTTTGAGGATTTGAAAAAAAAGACGGAAATCAGTCGAGACAATGGACTATAGCCCATGGTCTCGGAGTGATTTGCGTCTTTTTCTCAAATCCTTGTTTTTCATCATTTTTGACCATGGGATGTAGCCCATCTCAGACGGCATACTATATAGCATGCCGTTTTTCATCATTTTTGAGGATTTGAAAAAAAGACGAAAATCACTCGAGACAATGGACTATAGCCCATGGTCTCGGAGTGATTTTCGTCTTTTTCTCAAATCCTCATTTACATCATTTTTGACCATGGGATGTAGCCCATCTCAGACGGCATACTATAGCATGCCGTTTTTCATCATTTTTGAGGATTTGAAAAAAAGACGAAAATCACTCGAGACAATGGACTATAGCCCATGGTCTCGGAGTGATTTTCGTCTTTTTCTCAAATCCTCATTTACATCATTTTTGACCATGGGCTGTAGCCCATCTCAGACGGCATACTATAGCATGCCGTTTTTCATAATTTTTGAGGATTTGAAAAAAAGACGGAAATCCCTCGAGACAATGGACTATAGCCCATGGTCTCGGAGTGATTTTCGTCTTTTTCTCAAATCCTCATTTACATCATTTTTGACCATGGGCTTTAGCCCATCTCAGACGGCATACTATAGCATACCGTTTTTCATAATTTTTGAGGATTTGAAAAAAAGACGGAATCACTCGAGACAATGGACTATAGCCCATGGTCTCGGAGTGATTTTCGTCTTTTTCTCAAATCCTCATTTACATCATTTTTGACCATGGGATGTAGCCCATCTCAGACGGCATACTATAGCATGCCATTTTTCATCATTTTTGAGGATTTGAAAAAAAGACGGAAATCACTTGAGACAATGGTCTCGGAGTAATTTTCGTCTTTTTCTCAAATCCTTGTTTTCATCATTTTTGACCATGGGCTGTAGCCCATCTCAGACGGCATACTATAGCATACCGTTTTTCATAATTTTTGAGGATTTGAAAAAAAGACGGAATCACTCGAGACAATGGACTATAGCCCATGGTCTCGGAGTGATTTTCGTCTTTTTCTCAAATCCTCATTTACATCATTTTTGACCATGGGATGTAGCCAATCTCAGACGGCATACTATAGCATGGCATTTTTCATCATTTTTGAGGATTTGAAAAAAAGACGGAAATCACTCGAGACAATGGACTATATATAGCCCATGGTCTCGGAGTGATTTTCGTCTTTTTCTCAAATCCTTGTTTTTCATCATTTTTGACCATGGGCTGTAGCCCATCTCAGACGGCATACTATAGCATGCTGTTTTTCATAATTTTTGAGGATTTGAAAAAAAGACGGAAATCACTCGAGACAATGGACTATAGCCCATGGTCTCGGAGTGATTTTCGTCTTTTTCTCAAATCCTCATTTACATCATTTTTGACCATGGGATGTAGCCCATCTCAGACGGCATACTATAGCATGCCATTTTTCATCATTTTTGAGGATTTGAAAAAAAGACGGAAATCACTCGAGACAATGGACTATAGCCCATGGTCTCGGAGTGATTTTCGTCTTTTTCTCAAATCCTTGTTTTTCATCATTTTTGACCATGGGCTGTAGCCCATCTCAGACGGCATACTATAGCATACCGTTTTTCATAATTTTTGAGGATTTGAAAAAAAGAAGGAATCAATCGAGACAATGGACTATAGCCCATGGTCTCGGAGTGATTTTTGTCTTTTTCTCAAATCCTCATTTACATCATTTTTGACCATGGGATGTAGCCAATCTCAGACGGCATACTATAGCATACCGTTTTTCATCATTTTTGAGGATTTGAAAAAAAGACGGAAATCACTCGAGACAATGGACTATAGCCCATGGTCTCGGAGTGATTTTCGTCTTTTTCTCAAATCCTCATTTACATCATTTTTGACCTTGGGATGTAGCCCATCTCAGACGGCATACTATAGCATGCCGTTTTTCATCATTTTTGAGGATTTGAAAAAAAGACGGAAATCACTCGAGACAATGGACTATAGCCCATGGTCTCGGAGTGATTTTCGTCTTTTTCTCAAATCCTCATTTACATCATTTTTGACCATGGGATGTAGCCCATTACATTACATTACATTACATTACAGTCATTTAGCAGACGCTTTTATCCAAAGCGACTTACAATAAGTGTATTCAACATAGGTAGGGAACAAAAACTACTAATCACCAGAAGTTTTTAGTGCATTTTCTGCAAAAACAAGCAGCCAAGAGTATACCTAGCGCTAAGGTAAAAGTGCAATATATCAGCTACCTATTTCCTTAACCAGATGAGACAAAATAGCTAAATCAAATGAGCATGAGCTAAAACAATTAAGTGTATCGACTAAACAAGATCCAATAAACAATACAACAATAGAAAACAAGCGTTCGTACAACTAGTTAACAACAAGTAGGTCAGGCAGAGAGGAAGGGTAGTGTTTCCTGAAGAGGTGGGTTTTCAACCTGCGGCGAAATATGGGCAGTGACTCTGCTGTCCTAACATCAGTGGGGAGTTCATTCCACCACTGTGGGGCCAGAACAGAAAAGAGTCGTGACCGTGACCGTGACCATCTCAGACGGCATACTATAGCATGCCGTTTTTCATAATTTTTGAGGATTTGAAAAAAAGACGAAAATCACTCGAGACAATGGACTATAGCCCATGGTCTCGGAGTGATTTTCGTCTTTTTCTCAAATCCTCATTTACATCATTTTTGACCATGGGCTGTAGCCCATCTCAGACGGCATACTATAGCATGCCGTTTTTCATCATTTTTGAGGATTTGAAAAAAAGACGGAAATCACTCGAGACAATGGACTATAGCCCATGGTCTCGGAGTGATTTTCGTCTTTTTCTCAAATCCTCATTTATATCATTTTTGACCATGGGCTGTAGCCCATCTCAGACGGCATACTATAGCATGCCGTTTTTCATCATTTTTGAGGATTTGAAAAAAAGACGGAAATCACTCGAGACAATGGAATATAGCCCATGGTCTCGGAGTGATTTTCGTCTTTTTCTCAAATCCTTGTTTTTCATCATTTTTGACCATGGGATGTAGCCCATCTCAGACGGCATACTATAGCATGCCGTTTTTCATCATTTTTGAGGATTTGAAAAAAAGACGGAAATCACTCGAGACAATGGACTATAGCCCATGGTCTCGGAGTGATTTTCGTCTTTTTCTCAAATCCTTGTTTTTCATCATTTTTGACCATGGGCTGTAGCCCATCTCAGACGGCATACTATAGCATGCCGTTTTTCATCATTTTTGAGGATTTGAAAATAAGACGGAAATCACTCGAGACAATGGACTATAGCCCATGGTCTCGGAGTGATTTTCGTCTTTTTCTCAAATCCTCATTTACATCATTTTTGACCATGGGCTGTAGCCCATCTCAGACGGCATACTATAGCATGCCGTTTTTCATAATTTTTGAGGATTTGAAAAAAAGACGGAAATCCCTCGAGACAATGGACTATAGCCCATGGTCTCGGAGTGATTTTCGTCTTTTTCTCAAATCCTCATTTACATCATTTTTGACCATGGGCTGTAGCCCATCTCAGACGACATACTATAGCATGCCGTTTTTCATCATTTTTGAGGATTTGAAAAAAAGACGGAAATCAGTCGAGACAATGGACTATAGCCCATGGTCTCGGAGTGATTTTCGTCTTTTTCTCAAATCCTTGTTTTTCATCATTTTTGACCATGGGCTGTAGCCCATCTCAGACGGCATACTATAGCATGCCGTTTTTCATCATTTTTGAGGATTTGAAAAAAAGACGGAAATCACTCGAGACAATGGACCATGGTCTCGGAGTGATTTTCGTCTTTTTCTCAAATCCTTGTTTTTCATCATTTTTGACCATGGGCTGTAGCCCATCTCAGACGGCATACTATATAGCATGCCGTTTTTTATCATTTTTGAGGATTTGAAAAAAAGACGAAAATCACTCGAGACAATGGACGATAGCCCATGGTCTCGGAGTGATTTTCGTCTTTTTCTCAAATCCTCGTTTTTCATCATTTTTGACCATGGGATGTAGCCCATCTCAGACGGCATACTATAGCATGCCGTTTTTCATCATTTTTGAGGATTTGAAAAAAAAGACGGAAATCAGTCGAGACAATGGACTATAGCCCATGGTCTCGGAGTGATTTTCGTCTTTTTCTCAAATCCTTGTTTTTCATCATTTTTGACCATGGGATGTAGCCCATCTCAGACGGCATACTATATAGCATGCCGTTTTTCATCATTTTTGAGGATTTGAAAAAAAGACGAAAATCACTCGAGACAATGGACTATAGCCCATGGTCTCGGAGTGATTTTCGTCTTTTTCTCAAATCCTCATTTACATCATTTTTGACCATGGGATGTAGCCCATCTCAGACGGCATACTATAGCATGCCGTTTTTCATCATTTTTGAGGATTTGAAAAAAAGACGGAAATCACTCGAGACAATGGACTATAGCCCATGGTCTCGGAGTGATTTTCGTCTTTTTCTCAAATCCTCATTTACATCATTTTTGACCATGGGATGTAGCCCATCTCAGACGGCATACTATAGCATGCCGTTTTTCATAATTTTTGAGGATTTGAAAAAAAGACGAAAATCACTCGAGACAATGGACTATAGCCCATGGTCTCGGAGTGATTTTCGTCTTTTTCTCAAATCCTCATTTACATCATTTTTGACCATGGGCTGTAGCCCATCTCAGACGGCATACTATAGCATGCCGTTTTTCATCATTTTTGAGGATTTGAAAAAAAGACGGAAATCACTCGAGACAATGGACTATAGCCCATGGTCTCGGAGTGATTTTCGTCTTTTTCTCAAATCCTCATTTACATCATTTTTGACCATGGGCTGTAGCCCATCTCAGACGGCATACTATAGCATGCCGTTTTTCATCATTTTTGAGGATTTGAAAAAAAGACGGAAATCACTCGAGACAATGGAATATAGCCCATGGTCTCGGAGTGATTTTCGTCTTTTTCTCAAATCCTTGTTTTTCATCATTTTTGACCATGGGATGTAGCCCATCTCAGACGGCATACTATAGCATGCCGTTTTTCATCATTTTTGAGGATTTGAAAAAAAGACGGAAATCACTCGAGACAATGGACTATAGCCCATGGTCTCGGAGTGATTTTCGTCTTTTTCTCAAATCCTTGTTTTTCATCATTTTTGACCATGGGCTGTAGCCCATCTCAGACGGCATACTATAGCATGCCGTTTTTCATCATTTTTGAGGATTTGAAAATAAGACGGAAATCACTCGAGACAATGGACTATAGCCCATGGTCTCGGAGTGATTTTCGTCTTTTTCTCAAATCCTCATTTACATCATTTTTGACCATGGGCTGTAGCCCATCTCAGACGGCATACTATAGCATGCCGTTTTTCATAATTTTTGAGGATTTGAAAAAAAGACGGAAATCCCTCGAGACAATGGACTATAGCCCATGGTCTCGGAGTGATTTTCGTCTTTTTCTCAAATCCTCATTTACATCATTTTTGACCATGGGCTGTAGCCCATCTCAGACGACATACTATAGCATGCCGTTTTTCATCATTTTTGAGGATTTGAAAAAAAGACGGAAATCAGTCGAGACAATGGACTATAGCCCATGGTCTCGGAGTGATTTTCGTCTTTTTCTCAAATCCTCATTTACATCATTTTTGACCATGGGCTGTAGCCCATCTCAGACGGCATACTATAGCATGCCGTTTTTCATCATTTTTGAGGATTTGAAAAAAAGACGGAAATCACTCGAGACAATGGACCATGGTCTCGGAGTGATTTTCGTCTTTTTCTCAAATCCTTGTTTTTCATCATTTTTGACCATGGGCTGTAGCCCATCTCAGACGGCATACTATATAGCATGCCGTTTTTTATCATTTTTGAGGATTTGAAAAAAAGACGAAAATCACTCGAGACAATGGACTATAGCCCATGGTCTCGGAGTGATTTTCGTCTTTTTCTCAAATCCTCGTTTTTCATCATTTTTGACCATGGGATGTAGCCCATCTCAGACGGCATACTATAGCATGCCGTTTTTCATCATTTTTGAGGATTTGAAAAAAAAGACGGAAATCAGTCGAGACAATGGACTATAGCCCATGGTCTCGGAGTGATTTTCGTCTTTTTCTCAAATCCTTGTTTTTCATCATTTTTGACCATGGGATGTAGCCCATCTCAGACGGCATACTATATAGCATGCCGTTTTTCATCATTTTTGAGGATTTGAAAAAAAGACGAAAATCACTCGAGACAATGGACTATAGCCCATGGTCTCGGAGTGATTTTCGTCTTTTTCTCAAATCCTCATTTACATCATTTTTGACCATGGGATGTAGCCCATCTCAGACGGCATACTATAGCATGCCGTTTTTCATCATTTTTGAGGATTTGAAAAAAAGACGAAAATCACTCGAGACAATGGACTATAGCCCATGGTCTCGGAGTGATTTTCGTCTTTTTCTCAAATCCTCATTTACATCATTTTTGACCATGGGCTGTAGCCCATCTCAGACGGCATACTATAGCATGCCGTTTTTCATAATTTTTGAGGATTTGAAAAAAAGACGGAAATCCCTCGAGACAATGGACTATAGCCCATGGTCTCGGAGTGATTTTCGTCTTTTTCTCAAATCCTCATTTACATCATTTTTGACCATGGGCTGTAGCCCATCTCAGACGACATACTATAGCATGCCGTTTTTCATCATTTTTGAGGATTTGAAAAAAAGACGGAAATCAGTCGAGACAATGGACTATAGCCCATGGTCTCGGAGTGATTTTCGTCTTTTTCTCAAATCCTCATTTACATCATTTTTGACCATGGGATGTAGCCCATCTCAGACGGCATACTATAGCATGCCGTTTTTCATCATTTTTGAGGATTTGAAAAAAAGACGGAAATCACTCGAGACAATGGACTATAGCCCATGGTCTCGGAGTAATTTTCGTCTTTTTCTCAAATCCTTGTTTTTCATCCTTTTTGACCATGGGCTGTAGCCCATCTCAGACGGCATACTATAGCATACCGTTTTTCATTATTGTTGAGGATTTGAAAAAAAGACGGAAATCACTCGAGACAATGGACTATAGCCCATGGTCTCGGAGTAATTTTCGTCTTTTTCTCAAATCCTTGTTTTTCATCATTTTTGACCATGGGCTGTAGCCCATCTCAGACGGCATACTATAGCATACCGTTTTTCATAATTGTTGAGGATTTGAAAAAAAGACGGAAATCACTCGAGACAATGGACTATAGCCCATGGTCTCGGAGTGATTTTCGTCTTTTTCTCAAATCCTCATTTACATCCTTTTTGACCATGGGCTGTAGCCCATCTCAGACGGCATACTATAGCATGCCGTTTTTTATCATTTTTGAGGATTTGAAAAAAAAGACGGAAATCACTCGAGACAATGGACTATAGCCCATGGTCTCGGAGTGATTTTCGTCTTTTTTTCAAATCCTCGTTTTTCATTTTTGACCATGGGCTGTAGCCCATCTCAGACGGCATACTATAGCATGCCGTTTTTCATCATTTTTGAGGATTTGAAAAAAAGACGGAAATCACTCGAGACAATGGACTATATAGCCCATGGTCTCGGAGTGATTTTCGTCTTTTTCTCAAATCCTCATTTACATCATTTTTGACCATGGGATGTAGCCCATCTCAGACGGCATACTATAGCATGCCGTTTTTCATCATTTTTGAGGATTTTAAAAAAAAGACGAAAATCACTCGAGACAATGGACTATAGCCCATGGTCTCGGAGTGATTTTCGTCTTTTTCTCAAATCCTCATTTACATCATTTTTGACCATGGGCTGTAGCCCATCTCAGACGGCATACTATAGCATGCCGTTTTTCATCATTTTTGAGGATTTGAAAAAAAGACGGAAATCACTCGAGACAATGGACCATGGTCTCGGAGTGATTTTCGTCTTTTTCTCAAATCCTTGTTTTTCATCATTTTTGACCATGGGCTGTAGCCCATCTCAGACGGCATACTATATAGCATGCCGTTTTTTATCATTTTTGAGGATTTGAAAAAAAGACGAAAATCACTCGAGACAATGGACTATAGCCCATGGTCTCGGAGTGATTTTCGTCTTTTTCTCAAATCCTCGTTTTTCATCATTTTTGACCATGGGATGTAGCCCATCTCAGACGGCATACTATAGCATGCCGTTTTTCATCATTTTTGAGGATTTGAAAAAAAAGACGGAAATCAGTCGAGACAATGGACTATAGCCCATGGTCTCGGAGTGATTTTCGTCTTTTTCTCAAATCCTTGTTTTTCATCATTTTTGACCATGGGATGTAGCCCATCTCAGACGGCATACTATATAGCATGCCGTTTTTCATCATTTTTGAGGATTTGAAAAAAAGACGAAAATCACTCGAGACAATGGACTATAGCCCATGGTCTCGGAGTGATTTTCGTCTTTTTCTCAAATCCTCATTTACATCATTTTTGACCATGGGATGTAGCCCATCTCAGACGGCATACTATAGCATGCCGTTTTTCATCATTTTTGAGGATTTGAAAAAAAGACGAAAATCACTCGAGACAATGGACTATAGCCCATGGTCTCGGAGTGATTTTCGTCTTTTTCTCAAATCCTCATTTACATCATTTTTGACCATGGGCTGTAGCCCATCTCAGACGGCATACTATAGCATGCCGTTTTTCATAATTTTTGAGGATTTGAAAAAAAGACGGAAATCCCTCGAGACAATGGACTATAGCCCATGGTCTCGGAGTGATTTTCGTCTTTTTCTCAAATCCTCATTTACATCATTTTTGACCATGGGCTGTAGCCCATCTCAGACGACATACTATAGCATGCCGTTTTTCATCATTTTTGAGGATTTGAAAAAAAGACGGAAATCAGTCGAGACAATGGACTATAGCCCATGGTCTCGGAGTGATTTTCGTCTTTTTCTCAAATCCTCATTTACATCATTTTTGACCATGGGATGTAGCCCATCTCAGACGGCATACTATAGCATGCCGTTTTTCATCATTTTTGAGGATTTGAAAAAAAGACGGAAATCACTCGAGACAATGGACTATAGCCCATGGTCTCGGAGTAATTTTCGTCTTTTTCTCAAATCCTTGTTTTTCATCCTTTTTGACCATGGGCTGTAGCCCATCTCAGACGGCATACTATAGCATACCGTTTTTCATTATTGTTGAGGATTTGAAAAAAAGACGGAAATCACTCGAGACAATGGACTATAGCCCATGGTCTCGGAGTAATTTTCGTCTTTTTCTCAAATCCTTGTTTTTCATCATTTTTGACCATGGGCTGTAGCCCATCTCAGACGGCATACTATAGCATACCGTTTTTCATAATTGTTGAGGATTTGAAAAAAAGACGGAAATCACTCGAGACAATGGACTATAGCCCATGGTCTCGGAGTGATTTTCGTCTTTTTCTCAAATCCTCATTTACATCCTTTTTGACCATGGGCTGTAGCCCATCTCAGACGGCATACTATAGCATGCCGTTTTTTATCATTTTTGAGGATTTGAAAAAAAAGACGGAAATCACTCGAGACAATGGACTATAGCCCATGGTCTCGGAGTGATTTTCGTCTTTTTTTCAAATCCTCGTTTTTCATTTTTGACCATGGGCTGTAGCCCATCTCAGACGGCATACTATAGCATGCCGTTTTTCATCATTTTTGAGGATTTGAAAAAAAGACGGAAATCACTCGAGACAATGGACTATATAGCCCATGGTCTCGGAGTGATTTTCGTCTTTTTCTCAAATCCTCATTTACATCATTTTTGACCATGGGATGTAGCCCATCTCAGACGGCATACTATAGCATGCCGTTTTTCATCATTTTTGAGGATTTTAAAAAAAAGACGAAAATCACTCGAGACAATGGACTATAGCCCATGGTCTCGGAGTGATTTTCGTCTTTTTTTCAAATCCTCGTTTTTCATTTTTGACCATGGGCTGTAGCCCATCTCAGACGGCATACTATAGCATGCCGTTTTTCATCATTTTTGAGGATTTGAAAAAAAAGACGGAAATCACTCGAGACAATGGACTATAGCCCATGGTCTCGGAGTGATTTTCGTCTTTTTTTCAAATCCTCGTTTTTCATTTTTGACCATGGGCTGTAGCCCATCTCAGACGGCATACTATAGCATGCCGTTTTTCATCATTTTTGAGGATTTGAAAAAAAGACGGAAATCACTCGAGACAATGGACTATATAGCCCATGGTCTCGGAGTGATTTTCGTCTTTTTCTCAAATCCTCATTTACATCATTTTTGACCATGGGATGTAGCCCATCTCAGACGGCATACTATAGCATGCCGTTTTTCATAATTTTTGAGGATTTGAAAAAAAGACGGAAATCACTCGAGACAATGGACTATAGCCCATGGTCTCGGAGTGATTTTCGTCTTTTTCTCAAATCCTCATTTACATCATTTTTGACCATGGGATGTAGCCCATCTCAGACGGCATACTATAGCATGCCATTTTTCATCATTTTTGAGGATTTGAAAAAAAAGACGGAAATCACTCGAGACAATGGACTATAGCCCATGGTCTCGGAGTGATTTTCGTCTTTTTTTCAAATCCTCGTTTTTCATTTTTGACCATGGGCTGTAGCCCATCTCAGACGGCATACTATAGCATGCCGTTTTTCATCATTTTTGAGGATTTGGAAAAAAGACGGAAATCACTCGAGACAATGGACTATATAGCCCATGGTCTCGGAGTGATTTTCGTCTTTTTCTCAAATCCTCATTTACATCATTTTTGACCATGGGATGTAGCCCATCTCAGACGGCATACTATAGCATGCCGTTTTTCATCATTTTTGAGGATTTGAAAAAAAGACGAAAATCACTCGAGACAATGGACTATAGCCCATGGTCTCGGAGTGATTTTCGTCTTTTTCTCAAATCCTTGTTTTTCATCATTTTTGACCATGGGCTGTAGCCCATCTCAGACGGCATACTATAGCATGCCGTTTTTCATAATTTTTGAGGATTTGAAAAAAAGACGGAAATCACTCGAGACAATGGACTATAGCCCATGGTCTCGGAGTAATTTTCGTCTTTTTCTCAAATCCTTGTTTTTCATCCTTTTTGACCATGGGCTGTAGCCCATCTCAGACGGCATACTATAGCATACCGTTTTTCATAATTTTTGAGGATTTGAAAAAAAGACGGAAATCACTCGAGACAATGGACTATAGCCCATGGTCTCGGAGTGATTTTCGTCTTTTTCTCAAATCCTCATTTACATCATTTTTGACCATGGGATGTAGCCAATCTCAGACGGCATACTATAGCATGCCATTTTTCATCATTTTTGAGGATTTGAAAAAAAGACGGAAATCACTCGAGACAATGGACTATAGCCCATGGTCTCGGAGTGATTTTCGTCTTTTTCTCAAATCCTCATTTACATCATTTTTGACCATGGGATGTAGCCCATCTCAGACGGCATACTATAGCATACCGTTTTTCATCATTTTTGAGGATTTGAAAAAAAGACGGAAATCACTCGAGACAATGGACTATAGCCCATGGTCTCGGAGTAATTTTCGTCTTTTTCTCAAATCCTTGTTTTTCATCATTTTTGACCATGGGCTGTAGCCCATCTCAGACGGCATACTATAGCATACCGTTTTTCATAATTTTTGAGGATTTGAAAAAAAGAAGGAATCAATCGAGACAATGGACTATAGCCCATGGTCTCGGAGTGATTTTTGTCTTTTTCTCAAATCCTCATTTACATCATTTTTGACCATGGGATGTAGCCAATCTCAGACGGCATACTATAGCATACCGTTTTTCATCATTTTTGAGGATTTGAAAAAAAGACGGAAATGACTCGAGACAATGGACTATAGCCCATGGTCTCGGAGTGATTTTCGTCTTTTTCTCAAATCCTCATTTACATCATTTTTGACCTTGGGATGTAGCCCATCTCAGACGGCATACTATAGCATGCCGTTTTTCATCATTTTTGAGGATTTGAAAAAAAGACGGAAATCACTCGAGACAATGGACTATAGCCCATGGTCTCGGAGTGATTTTCGTCTTTTTCTCAAATCCTCATTTACATCATTTTTGACCATGGGCTGTAGCCCATCTCAGACGGCATACTATAGCATGCCGTTTTTCATCATTTTTGAGGATTTGAAAAAAAGACGGAAATCACTCGAGACAATGGAAAATAGCCCATGGTCTCGGAGTGATTTTCGTCTTTTTCTCAAGTCCTTGTTTTTCATCATTTTTGACCATGGGATGTAGCCCATCTCAGACGGCATACTATAGCATGCCGTTTTTCATCATTTTTGAGGATTTGAAAAAAAGACGGAAATCACTCGAGACAATGGACTATAGCCCATGGTCTCGGAGTGATTTTCGTCTTTTTCTCAAATCCTTGTTTTTCATCATTTTTGACCATGGGCTGTAGCCCATCTCAGACGGCATACTATAGCATGCCGTTTTTCATCATTTTTGAGGATTTGAAAATAAGACGGAAATCACTCGAGACAATGGACTATAGCCCATGGTCTCGGAGTGATTTTCGTCTTTTTCTCAAATCCTCATTTACATCATTTTTGACCATGGGCTGTAGCCCATCTCAGACGGCATACTATAGCATGCCGTTTTTCATAATTTTTGAGGATTTGAAAAAAAGACGGAAATCCCTCGAGACAATGGACTATAGCCCATGGTCTCGGAGTGATTTTCGTCTTTTTCTCAAATCCTCATTTACATCATTTTTGACCATGGGCTGTAGCCCATCTCAGACGACATACTATAGCATGCCGTTTTTCATCATTTTTGAGGATTTGAAAAAAAGACGGAAATCAGTCGAGACAATGGACTATAGCCCATGGTCTCGGAGTGATTTTCGTCTTTTTCTCAAATCCTCATTTACATCATTTTTGACCATGGGCTGTAGCCCATCTCAGACGGCATACTATAGCATGCCGTTTTTCATCATTTTTGAGGATTTGAAAAAAAGACGGAAATCACTCGAGACAATGGACCATGGTCTCGGAGTGATTTTCGTCTTTTTCTCAAATCCTTGTTTTTCATCATTTTTGACCATGGGCTGTAGCCCATCTCAGACGGCATACTATAGCATGCCGTTTTTTATCATTTTTGAGGATTTGAAAAAAAGACGGAAATCACTCGAGACAATGGACCATGGTCTCGGAGTGATTTTCGTCTTTTTCTCAAATCCTCGTTTTTCATCATTTTTGACCATGGGATGTAGCCCATCTCAGACGGCATACTATAGCATGCCGTTTTTCATCATTTTTGAGGATTTGAAAAAAAAGACGGAAATCAGTCGAGACAATGGACTATAGCCCATGGTCTCGGAGTGATTTGCGTCTTTTTCTCAAATCCTTGTTTTTCATCATTTTTGACCATGGGATGTAGCCCATCTCAGACGGCATACTATATAGCATGCCGTTTTTCATCATTTTTGAGGATTTGAAAAAAAGACGAAAATCACTCGAGACAATGGACTATAGCCCATGGTCTCGGAGTGATTTTCGTCTTTTTCTCAAATCCTCATTTACATCATTTTTGACCATGGGATGTAGCCCATCTCAGACGGCATACTATAGCATGCCGTTTTTCATCATTTTTGAGGATTTGAAAAAAAGACGAAAATCACTCGAGACAATGGACTATAGCCCATGGTCTCGGAGTGATTTTCGTCTTTTTCTCAAATCCTCATTTACATCATTTTTGACCATGGGCTGTAGCCCATCTCAGACGGCATACTATAGCATGCCGTTTTTCATAATTTTTGAGGATTTGAAAAAAAGACGGAAATCCCTCGAGACAATGGACTATAGCCCATGGTCTCGGAGTGATTTTCGTCTTTTTCTCAAATCCTCATTTACATCATTTTTGACCATGGGCTTTAGCCCATCTCAGACGGCATACTATAGCATACCGTTTTTCATAATTTTTGAGGATTTGAAAAAAAGACGGAATCACTCGAGACAATGGACTATAGCCCATGGTCTCGGAGTGATTTTCGTCTTTTTCTCAAATCCTCATTTACATCATTTTTGACCATGGGATGTAGCCCATCTCAGACGGCATACTATAGCATGCCATTTTTCATCATTTTTGAGGATTTGAAAAAAAGACGGAAATCACTCGAGACAATGGTCTCGGAGTAATTTTCGTCTTTTTCTCAAATCCTTGTTTTCATCATTTTTGACCATGGGCTGTAGCCCATCTCAGACGGCATACTATAGCATACCGTTTTTCATAATTTTTGAGGATTTGAAAAAAAGACGGAATCACTCGAGACAATGGACTATAGCCCATGGTCTCGGAGTGATTTTCGTCTTTTTCTCAAATCCTCATTTACATCATTTTTGACCATGGGATGTAGCCAATCTCAGACGGCATACTATAGCATGGCATTTTTCATCATTTTTGAGGATTTGAAAAAAAGACGGAAATCAGTCGAGACAATGGACTATATATAGCCCATGGTCTCGGAGTGATTTTCGTCTTTTTCTCAAATCCTTGTTTTTCATCATTTTTGACCATGGGCTGTAGCCCATCTCAGACGGCATACTATAGCATGCTGTTTTTCATAATTTTTGAGGATTTGAAAAAAAGACGGAAATCACTCGAGACAATGGACTATAGCCCATGGTCTCGGAGTGATTTTCGTCTTTTTCTCAAATCCTCATTTACATCATTTTTGACCATGGGATGTAGCCCATCTCAGACGGCATACTATAGCATGCCATTTTTCATCATTTTTGAGGATTTGAAAAAAAGACGGAAATCACTCGAGACAATGGACTATAGCCCATGGTCTCGGAGTGATTTTCGTCTTTTTCTCAAATCCTTGTTTTTCATCATTTTTGACCATGGGCTGTAGCCCATCTCAGACGGCATACTATAGCATACCGTTTTTCATAATTTTTGAGGATTTGAAAAAAAGAAGGAATCAATCGAGACAATGGACTATAGCCCATGGTCTCGGAGTGATTTTTGTCTTTTTCTCAAATCCTCATTTACATCATTTTTGACCATGGGATGTAGCCAATCTCAGACGGCATACTATAGCATACCGTTTTTCATCATTTTTGAGGATTTGAAAAAAAGACGGAAATCACTCGAGACAATGGACTATAGCCCATGGTCTCGGAGTGATTTTCGTCTTTTTCTCAAATCCTCATTTACATCATTTTTGACCTTGGGATGTAGCCCATCTCAGACGGCATACTATAGCATGCCGTTTTTCATCATTTTTGAGGATTTGAAAAAAAGACGGAAATCACTCGAGACAATGGACTATAGCCCATGGTCTCGGAGTGATTTTCGTCTTTTTCTCAAATCCTCATTTACATCATTTTTGACCATGGGATGTAGCCCATCTCAGACGGCATACTATAGCATGCCGTTTTTCATAATTTTTGAGGATTTGAAAAAAAGACGAAAATCACTCGAGACAATGGACTATAGCCCATGGTCTCGGAGTGATTTTCGTCTTTTTCTCAAATCCTCATTTACATCATTTTTTACCATGGGCTGTAGCCCATCTCAGACGGCATACTATAGCATGCCGTTTTTCATCATTTTTGAGGATTTGAAAAAAAGACGGAAATCACTCGAGACAATGGACTATAGCCCATGGTCTCGGAGTGATTTTCGTCTTTTTCTCAAATCCTCATTTACATCATTTTTGACCATGGGCTGTAGCCCATCTCAGACGGCATACTATAGCATGCCGTTTTTCATCATTTTTGAGGATTTGAAAAAAAGACGGAAATCACTCGAGACAATGGAATATAGCCCATGGTCTCGGAGTGATTTTCGTCTTTTTCTCAAATCCTCATTTACATCATTTTTGACCATGGGCTGTAGCCCATCTCAGACGGCATACTATAGCATGCCGTTTTTCATAATTTTTGAGGATTTGAAAAAAAGAAGGAATCAATCGAGACAATGGACTATAGCCCATGGTCTCGGAGTGATTTTTGTCTTTTTCTCAAATCCTCATTTACATCATTTTTGACCATGGGATGTAGCCAATCTCAGACGGCATACTATAGCATACCGTTTTTCATCATTTTTGAGGATTTGAAAAAAAGACGGAAATCACTCGAGACAATGGACTATAGCCCATGGTCTCGGAGTGATTTTCGTCTTTTTCTCAAATCCTCATTTACATCATTTTTGACCTTGGGATGTAGCCCATCTCAGACGGCATACTATAGCATGCCGTTTTTCATCATTTTTGAGGATTTGAAAAAAAGACGGAAATCACTCGAGACAATGGACTATAGCCCATGGTCTCGGAGTGATTTTCGTCTTTTTCTCAAATCCTCATTTACATCATTTTTGACCATGGGATGTAGCCCATCTCAGACGGCATACTATAGCATGCCGTTTTTCATAATTTTTGAGGATTTGAAAAAAAGACGAAAATCACTCGAGACAATGGACTATAGCCCATGGTCTCGGAGTGATTTTCGTCTTTTTCTCAAATCCTCATTTACATCATTTTTTACCATGGGCTGTAGCCCATCTCAGACGGCATACTATAGCATGCCGTTTTTCATCATTTTTGAGGATTTGAAAAAAAGACGGAAATCACTCGAGACAATGGACTATAGCCCATGGTCTCGGAGTGATTTTCGTCTTTTTCTCAAATCCTCATTTACATCATTTTTGACCATGGGCTGTAGCCCATCTCAGACGGCATACTATAGCATGCCGTTTTTCATCATTTTTGAGGATTTGAAAAAAAGACGGAAATCACTCGAGACAATGGAATATAGCCCATGGTCTCGGAGTGATTTTCGTCTTTTTCTCAAATCCTCATTTACATCATTTTTGACCATGGGCTGTAGCCCATCTCAGACGACATACTATAGCATGCCGTTTTTCATCATTTTTGAGGATTTGAAAAAAAGACGGAAATCAGTCGAGACAATGGACTATAGCCCATGGTCTCGGAGTGATTTTCGTCTTTTTCTCAAATCCTCATTTACATCATTTTTGACCATGGGCTGTAGCCCATCTCAGACGGCATACTATAGCATGCCGTTTTTCATCATTTTTGAGGATTTGAAAAAAAGACGGAAATCACTCGAGACAATGGACCATGGTCTCGGAGTGATTTTCGTCTTTTTCTCAAATCCTTGTTTTTCATCATTTTTGACCATGGGCTGTAGCCCATCTCAGACGGCATACTATAGCATGCCGTTTTTTATCATTTTTGAGGATTTGAAAAAAAGACGAAAATCACTCGAGACAATGGACTATAGCCCATGGTCTCGGAGTGATTTTCGTCTTTTTCTCAAATCCTCGTTTTTCATCATTTTTGACCATGGGATGTAGCCCATCTCAGACGGCATACTATAGCATGCCGTTTTTCATCATTTTTGAGGATTTGAAAAAAAAGACGGAAATCAGTCGAGACAATGGACTATAGCCCATGGTCTCGGAGTGATTTTCGTCTTTTTCTCAAATCCTTGTTTTTCATCATTTTTGACCATGGGATGTAGCCCATCTCAGACGGCATACTATATAGCATGCCGTTTTTCATCATTTTTGAGGATTTGAAAAAAAGACGAAAATCACTCGAGACAATGGACTATAGCCCATGGTCTCGGAGTGATTTTCGTCTTTTTCTCAAATCCTCATTTACATCATTTTTGACCATGGGATGTAGCCCATCTCAGACGGCATACTATAGCATGCCGTTTTTCATCATTTTTGAGGATTTGAAAAAAAGACGAAAATCACTCGAGACAATGGACTATAGCCCATGGTCTCGGAGTGATTTTCGTCTTTTCTCAAATCCTCATTTACATCATTTTTGACCATGGGCTGTAGCCCATCTCAGACGGCATACTATAGCATGCCGTTTTTCATAATTTTTGAGGATTTGAAAAAAAGACGGAAATCCCTCGAGACAATGGACTATAGCCCATGGTCTCGGAGTGATTTTCGTCTTTTTCTCAAATCCTCATTTACATCATTTTTGACCATGGGCTGTAGCCCATCTCAGACGACATACTATAGCATGCCGTTTTTCATCATTTTTGAGGATTTGAAAAAAAGACGGAAATCAGTCGAGACAATGGACTATAGCCCATGGTCTCGGAGTGATTTTCGTCTTTTTCTCAAATCCTCATTTACATCATTTTTGACCATGGGATGTAGCCCATCTCAGACGGCATACTATAGCATGCCGTTTTTCATCATTTTTGAGGATTTGAAAAAAAGACGGAAATCACTCGAGACAATGGACCATGGTCTCGGAGTGATTTTCGTCTTTTTCTCAAATCCTTGTTTTTCATCATTTTTGACCATGGGCTGTAGCCCATCTCAGACGGCATACTATAGCATGCCGTTTTTCATCATTTTTGAGGATTTGAAAAAAAGAAGAAAATCACTCGAGACAATGGACTATAGCCCATGGTCTCGGAGTGATTTTCGTCTTTTTCTCAAATCCTCATTTACATCATTTTTGACCATGGGCTGTAGCCCATCTCAGACGACATACTATAGCATGCCGTTTTTCATCATTTTTGAGGATTTGAAAAAAAGACGGAAATCAGTCGAGACAATGGACTATAGCCCATGGTCTCGGAGTTATTTTCGTCTTTTTCTCAAATCCTCATTTACATCATTTTTGACCATGGGATGTAGCCCATCTCAGACGGCATACTATAGCATGCCGTTTTTCATCATTTTTGAGGATTTGAAAAAAAGACGGAAATCACTCGAGACAATGGACTATAGCCCATGGTCTCGGAGTGATTTTCGTCTTTTTCTCAAATCCTCATTTACATCATTTTTGACCATGGGATGTAGCCCATCTCAGACGGCATACTATAGCATGCCGTTTTTCATAGTTTTTGAGGATTTGAAAAAAAGACGAAAATCACTCGAGACAATGGACTATAGCCCATGGTCTCGGAGTGATTTTCGTCTTTTTCTCAAATCCTTGTTTTTCATCATTTTTGACCATGGGCTGTAGCCCATCTCAGACGGCATACTATAGCATACCGTTTTTCATCATTTTTGAGGATTTGAAAAAAAGACGGAAATCACTCGAGACAATGGACTATAGCCCATGGTCTCGGAGTGATTTTCGTCTTTTTCTCAAAACCTCATTTACATCATTTTTGACCATGGGCTGTAGCCCATCTCAAACGGCATACTATAGCATGCCGTTTTTCATAATTTTTGAGGATTTGAAAAAAAGACGAAAATCACTCGAGACAATGGACTATAGCCCATGGTCTCGGAGTGATTTTCGTCTTTTTCTCAAATCCTCATTTACATCATTTTTGACCATGGGCTGTAGCCCATCTCAGACGGCATACTATAGCATGCCGTTTTTCATAATGTTTGAGGATTTGAAAAAAAGACGGAAATCACTCGAGACAATGGACTATAGCCCATGGTCTCGGAGTGATTTTCGTCTTTTTCTCAAATCCTCATTTACATCATTTTTGACCATGGGCTGTAGCCCATCTCAGACGGCATACTATAGCATGCCGTTTTTCATCATTTTTGAGGATTTGAAAAAAAGACGGAAATCACTCGAGACAATGGACTATAGCCCATGGTCTCGGAGTGATTTTCGTCTTTTTCCTCAAATCCTCATTTACATCATTTTTGACCATGGGATGTAGCCCATCTCAGACGGCATACTATAGCATGCCGTTTTTCATAATTTTTGAGGATTTGAAAAAAAGACGGAAATCACTCGAGACAATGGACTATAGCCCATGGTCTCGGAGTGATTTTCGTCTTTTTCTCAAATCCTTGTTTTTCATCATTTTTGACCATGGGCTGTAGCCCATCTCAGACGGCATACTATAGCATGCCGTTTTTCATCATTTTTGAGGATTTGAAAAAAAGAAGAAAATCACTCGAGACAATGGACTATAGCCCATGGTCTCGGAGTGATTTTCGTCTTTTTCTCAAATCCTCATTTACATCATTTTTGACCATGGGCTGTAGCCCATCTCAGACGACATACTATAGCATGCCGTTTTTCATCATTTTTGAGGATTTGAAAAAAAGACGGAAATCAGTCGAGACAATGGACTATAGCCCATGGTCTCGGAGTTATTTTCGTCTTTTTCTCAAATCCTCATTTACATCATTTTTGACCATGGGATGTAGCCCATCTCAGACGGCATACTATAGCATGCCGTTTTTCATCATTTTTGAGGATTTGAAAAAAAGACGGAAATCACTCGAGACAATGGACTATAGCCCATGGTCTCGGAGTGATTTTCGTCTTTTTCTCAAATCCTCATTTACATCATTTTTGACCATGGGATGTAGCCCATCTCAGACGGCATACTATAGCATGCCGTTTTTCATAGTTTTTGAGGATTTGAAAAAAAGACGAAAATCACTCGAGACAATGGACTATAGCCCATGGTCTCGGAGTGATTTTCGTCTTTTTCTCAAATCCTTGTTTTTCATCATTTTTGACCATGGGCTGTAGCCCATCTCAGACGGCATACTATAGCATACCGTTTTTCATCATTTTTGAGGATTTGAAAAAAAGACGGAAATCACTCGAGACAATGGACTATAGCCCATGGTCTCGGAGTGATTTTCGTCTTTTTCTCAAAACCTCATTTACATCATTTTTGACCATGGGCTGTAGCCCATCTCAAACGGCATACTATAGCATGCCGTTTTTCATAATTTTTGAGGATTTGAAAAAAAGACGAAAATCACTCGAGACAATGGACTATAGCCCATGGTCTCGGAGTGATTTTCGTCTTTTTCTCAAATCCTCATTTACATCATTTTTGACCATGGGTTGTAGCCCATCTCAGACGGCATACTATAGCATGCCGTTTTTCATAATGTTTGAGGATTTGAAAAAAAGACGGAAATCACTCGAGACAATGGACTATAGCCCATGGTCTCGGAGTGATTTTCGTCTTTTTCTCAAATCCTCATTTACATCATTTTTGACCATGGGCTGTAGCCCATCTCAGACGGCATACTATAGCATGCCGTTTTTCATCATTTTTGAGGATTTGAAAAAAAGACGGAAATCACTCGAGACAATGGACTATAGCCCATGGTCTCGGAGTGATTTTCGTCTTTTTCCTCAAATCCTCATTTACATCATTTTTGACCATGGGATGTAGCCCATCTCAGACGGCATACTATAGCATGCCGTTTTTCATAATTTTTGAGGATTTGAAAAAAAGACGGAAATCACTCGAGACAATGGACTATAGCCCATGGTCTCGGAGTGATTTTCGTCTTTTTCTCAAATCCTTGTTTTTCATCATTTTTGACCATGGGCTGTAGCCCATCTCAGACGGCATACTATAGCATGCCGTTTTTCATCATTTTTGAGGATTTGAAAAAAAGACGGAAATCACTCGAGACAATGGACTATAGCCCATGGTCTCGGAGTGATTTTCGTCTTTTTCTCAAATCCTTGTTTTTCATCATTTTTGACCATGGGCTGTAGCCCATCTCAGACGGCATACTATAGCATACCGTTTTTCATCATTTTTGAGGATTTGAAAAAAAGACGGAAATCACTCGAGACAATGGACTATAGCCCATGGTCTCGGAGTGATTTTCGTCTTTTTCTCAAAACCTCATTTACATCATTTTTGACCATGGGCTGTAGCCCATCTCAGACGGCATACTATAGCATGCCGTTTTTCATAATTTTTGAGGATTTGAAAAAAAGACGAAAATCACTCGAGACAATGGACTATAGCCCATGGTCTCGGAGTGATTTTCGTCTTTTTCTCAAATCCTCATTTACATCATTTTTGACCATGGGCTGTAGCCCATCTCAGACGGCATACTATAGCATGCCGTTTTTTATCATTTTTGAGGATTTGAAAAAAAGACGGAAATCACTCGAGACAATGGACTATAGCCCATGGTCTCGGAGTGATTTTCGTCTTTTTCTCAAATCCTCATTTACATCATTTTTGACCATGGGCTGTAGCCCATCTCAGACGGCATACTATAGCATGCCGTTTTTCATCATTTTTGAGGATTTGAAAAAAAGACGGAAATCACTCGAGACAATGGACTATAGCCCATGGTCTCGGAGTGATTTTCGTCTTTTTCCTCAAATCCTCATTTACATCATTTTTGACCATGGGATGTAGCCCATCTCAGACGGCATACTATAGCATGCCGTTTTTCATAGTTTTTGAGGATTTGAAAAAAAGACGGAAATCACTCGAGACAATGGACTATAGCCCATGGTCTCGGAGTGATTTTCGTCTTTTTCTCAAATCCTTGTTTTTCATCATTTTTGACCATGGGCTGTAGCCCATCTCAGACGGCATACTATAGCATACCGTTTTTCATCATTTTTGAGGATTTGAAAAAAAGACGGAAATCACTCGAGACAATGGACTATAGCCCATGGTCTCGGAGTGATTTTCGTCTTTTTCTCAAAACCTCATTTACATCATTTTTGACCATGGGCTGTAGCCCATCTCAAACGGCATACTATAGCATGCCGTTTTTCATAATTTTTGAGGATTTGAAAAAAAGACGAAAATCACTCGAGACAATGGACTATAGCCCATGGTCTCGGAGTGATTTTCGTCTTTTTCTCAAATCCTCATTTACATCATTTTTGACCATGGGCTGTAGCCCATCTCAGACGGCATACTATAGCATGCCGTTTTTTATCATTTTTGAGGATTTGAAAAAAAGACGGAAATCACTCGAGACAATGGACTATAGCCCATGGTCTCGGAGTGATTTTCGTCTTTTTCTCAAATCCTCATTTACATCATTTTTGACCATGGGATGTAGCCCATCTCAGACGGCATACTATAGCATGCCGTTTTTCATAGTTTTTGAGGATTTGAAAAAAAGACGGAAATCACTCGAGACAATGGACTATAGCCCATGGTCTCGGAGTGATTTTCGTCTTTTTCTCAAATCCTTGTTTTTCATCATTTTTGACCATGGGCTGTAGCCCATCTCAGACGGCATACTATAGCATACCGTTTTTCATCATTTTTGAGGATTTGAAAAAAAGACGGAAATCACTCGAGACAATGGACTATAGCCCATGGTCTCGGAGTGATTTTCGTCTTTTTCTCAAAACCTCATTTACATCATTTTTGACCATGGGCTGTAGCCCATCTCAAACGGCATACTATAGCATGCCGTTTTTCATAATTTTTGAGGATTTGAAAAAAAGACGAAAATCACTCGAGACAATGGACTATAGCCCATGGTCTCGGAGTGATTTTCGTCTTTTTCTCAAATCCTCATTTACATCATTTTTGACCATGGGCTGTAGCCCATCTCAGACGGCATACTATAGCATGCCGTTTTTTATCATTTTTGAGGATTTGAAAAAAAGACGGAAATCACTCGAGACAATGGACTATAGCCCATGGTCTCGGAGTGATTTTCGTCTTTTTCTCAAATCCTCATTTACATCATTTTTGACCATGGGCTGTAGCCCATCTCAGACGGCATACTATAGCATGCCGTTTTTCATCATTTTTGAGGATTTGAAAAAAAGACGGAAATCACTCGAGACAATGGACTATAGCCCATGGTCTCGGAGTGATTTTCGTCTTTTTCTCAAATCCTTGTTTTTCATCATTTTTGACCATGGGCTGTAGCCCATCTCAGACGGCATACTATAGCATGCCGTTTTTCATCATTTTTGAGGATTTGAAAAAAAGACGGAAATCACTCGAGACAATGGACTATAGCCCATGGTCTCGGAGTGATTTTCGTCTTTTTCTCAAATCCTTGTTTTTCATCATTTTTGACCATGGGCTGTAGCCCATCTCAGACGGCATACTATAGCATACCGTTTTTCATCATTTTTGAGGATTTGAAAAAAAGACGGAAATCACTCGAGACAATGGACTATAGCCCATGGTCTCGGAGTGATTTTCGTCTTTTTCTCAAATCCTCATTTACATCATTTTTGACCATGGGCTGTAGCCCATCTCAGACGGCATACTATAGCATGCCGTTTTTCATAATTTTTGAGGATTTGAAAAAAAGACGAAAATCACTCGAGACAATGGACTATAGCCCATGGTCTCGGAGTGATTTTCGTCTTTTTCTCAAATCCTCATTTACATCATTTTTGACCATGGGCTGTAGCCCATCTCAGACGGCATACTATAGCATGCCGTTTTTTATCATTTTTGAGGATTTGAAAAAAAGACGGAAATCACTCGAGACAATGGACTATAGCCCATGGTCTCGGAGTGATTTTCGTCTTTTTCTCAAATCCTCATTTACATCATTTTTGACCATGGGCTGTAGCCCATCTCAGACGGCATACTATAGCATGCCGTTTTTCATAATTTTTGAGGATTTGAAAAAAAGACGGAAATCACTCGAGACAATGGACTATAGCCCATGGTCTCGGAGTGATTTTCGTCTTTTTCTCAAATCCTTGTTTTTCATCATTTTTGACCATGGGCTGTAGCCCATCTCAGACGGCATACTATAGCATGCCGTTTTTCATCATTTTTGAGGATTTGAAAAAAAGACGGAAATCACTCGAGACAATGGACTATAGCCCATGGTCTCGGAGTGATTTTTGTCTTTTTCTCAAATCCTCATTTACATCATTTTTGACCATGGGATGTAGCCCATCTCAGACGGCATACTATAGCATGCCGTTTTTCATCATTTTTGAGGATTTGAAAAAGAGACGGAAATCACTCGAGACAATGGACTATAGCCCATGGTCTCGGAGTGATTTTCGACTTTTTCTCAAATCCTCATTTACATCATTTTTGACCATGGGATGTAGCCCATCTCAGACGGCATAGGCTACTATAGCATGCCGTTTTTCATAATTTTTGAGGATTTGAAAAAAAGACGAAAATCACTCGAGACAATGGACTATAGCCCATGGTCTCGGAGTGATTTTCGTCTTTTTCTCAAATCCTTGTTTTTCATCATTTTTGACCATGGGCTGTAGCCCATCTCAGACGGCATACTATAGCATACCGTTTTTCATCATTTTTGAGGATTTGAAAAAAAGACGGAAATCACTCGAGACAATGGAATATAGCCCATGGTCTCGGAGTGATTTTCGTCTTTTTCTCAAATCCTCATTTACATCATTTTTGACCATGGGCTGTAGCCCATCTCAGACGGCATACTATAGCATGCCGTTTTTCATCATTTTTGAGGATTTGAAAAAAAGACGGAAATCACTCGAGACAATGGACTATAGCCCATGGTCTCGGAGTGATTTTCGTCTTTTTCTCAAATCCTCATTTACATCATTTTTGACCATGGGCTGTAGCCCATCTCAGACGGCATACTATAGCATGCCGTTTTTCATAATTTTTGAGGATTTGAAAAAAAGACGGAAATCACTCGAGACAATGGACTATAGCCCATGGTCTCGGAGTGATTTTCGTCTTTTTCTCAAATCCTCATTTACATCATTTTTGACCATGGGATGTAGCCCATCTCAGACGGCATACTATAGCATGCCGTTTTTCATAATTTTTGAGGATTTGAAAAAAAGACGAAAATCACTCGAGACAATGGACTATAGCCCATGGTCTCGGAGTGATTTTCGTCTTTTTCTCAAATCCTTGTTTTTCATCATTTTTGACCATGGGCTGTAGCCCATCTCAGACGGCATACTATAGCATACTGTTTTTCATCATTTTTGAGGATTTGAAAAAAAGACGGAAATCACTCGAGACAATGGACTATAGCCCATGGTCTCGGAGTGATTTTCGTCTTTTTCTCAAATCCTCATTTACATCATTTTTGACCATGGGCTATAGCCCATCTCAGACGGCATACTATAGCATGCCGTTTTTCATCATTTTTGAGGATTTGAAAAAAAGACGGAAATCACTCGAGACAATGGACTATAGCCCTTGGACTCGGAGTGATTTTCGTCTTTTTCTCAAATCCTTGTTTTTCATCATTTTTGACCATGGGCTGTAGCCCATCTCAGACGGCATACTATAGCATGCCGTTTTTCATAATTTTTGAGGATTTGAAAAAAAGACGGAAATCACTCGAGACAATGGACTATAGCCCATGGTCTCGGAGTGATTTTCGTCTTTTTCTCAAATCCTTGTTTTTCATCATTTTTGACCATGGGCTGTAGCCCATCTCAGACGGCATACTATAGCATGCCGTTTTTCATCATTTTTGAGGATTTGAAAAAAAGACGGAAATCACTCGAGACAATGGACTATAGCCCATGGTCTCGGAGTGATTTTCGTCTTTTTCTCAAATCCTCATTTACATCATTTTTGACCATGGGATGTAGCCCATCTCAGACGGCATACTATAGCATGCCGTTTTTCATCATTTTTGAGGATTTGAAAAAGAGACGGAAATCACTCGAGACAATGGACTATAGCCCATGGTCTCGGAGTGATTTTCGTCTTTTTCTCAAATCCTCATTTACATCATTTTTGACCATGGGCTGTAGCCCATCTCAGACGGCATACTATAGCATGCCGTTTTTCATCATTTTTGAGGATTTGAAAAAAAGACGGAAATCACTCGAGACAATGGACTATAGCCCATGGTCTCGGAGTGATTTTCGTCTTTTTCTCAAATCCTCATTTACATCATTTTTGACCATGGGATGTAGCCCATCTCAGACGGCATACTATAGCATGCCGTTTTTCATCATTTTTGAGGATTTGAAAAAGAGACGGAAATCACTCGAGACAATGGACTATAGCCCATGGTCTCGGAGTGATTTTCGTCTTTTTCTCAAATCCTCATTTACATCATTTTTGACCATGGGCTGTAGCCCATCTCAGACGGCATACTATAGCATGCCGTTTTTCATCATTTTTGAGGATTTGAAAAAAAGACGGAAATCACTCGAGACAATGGACTATAGCCCATGGTCTCGGAGTGATTTTCGTCTTTTTCTCAAATCCTCATTTACATCATTTTTGACCATGGGATGTAGCCCATCTCAGACGGCATACTATAGCATGCCGTTTTTCATCATTTTTGAGGATTTGAAAAAGAGACGGAAATCACTCGAGACAATGGACTATAGCCCATGGTCTCGGAGTGATTTTCGTCTTTTTCTCAAATCCTTGTTTTTCATCATTTTTGACCATGGGCTGTAGCCCATCTCAGACGGCATACTATAGCATACCGTTTTTCATCATTTTTGAGGATTTGAAAAAAAGACGGAAATCACTCGAGACAATGGACTATAGCCCATGGTCTCGGAGTGATTTTCGTCTTTTTCTCAAATCCTCATTTACATCATTTTTGACCATGGGCTGTAGCCCATCTCAGACGGCATACTATAGCATGCCGTTTTTCATCATTTTTGAGGATTTGAAAAAAAGACGGAAATCACTCGAGACAATGGAATATAGCCCATGGTCTCGGAGTGATTTTCGTCTTTTTCTCAAATCCTTGTTTTTCATCATTTTTGACCATGGGCTGTAGCCCATCTCAGACGGCATACTATAGCATGCCGTTTTTCATCATTTTTGAGGATTTGAAAAAAAGACGGAAATCACTCGAGACAATGGATTATAGCCCATGGTCTCGGAGTGATTTTCGTCTTTTTCTCAAATCCTCATTTACATCATTTTTGACCATGGGATGTAGCCCATCTCAGACGGCATACTATAGCATGCCGTTTTTCATCATTTTTGAGGATTTGAAAAAGAGACGGAAATCACTCGAGACAATGGACTATAGCCCATGGTCTCGGAGTGATTTTCGTCTTTTTCTCAAATCCTCATTTACATCATTTTTGACCATGGGCTGTAGCCCATCTCAGACGGCATACTATAGCATGCCGTTTTTTATCATTTTTGAGGATTTGAAAAAAAGACGGAAATCACTCGAGACAATGGACTATAGCCCATGGTCTCGGAGTGATTTTCGTCTTTTTCTCAAATCCTCATTTACATCATTTTTGACCATGGGCTGTAGCCCATCTCAGACGGCATACTATAGCATGCCGTTTTTCATCATTTTTGAGGATTTGAAAAAAAGACGGAAATCACTCGAGACAATGGACTATAGCCCATGGTCTCGGAGTGATTTTCGTCTTTTTCTCAAATCCTTGTTTTTCATCATTTTTGACCATGGGCTGTAGCCCATCTCAGACGGCATACTATAGCATGCCGTTTTTCATCATTTTTGAGGATTTGAAAAAAAGACGGAAATCACTCGAGACAATGGACTATAGCCCATGGTCTCGGAGTGATTTTCGTCTTTTTCTCAAATCCTCATTTACATCATTTTTGACCATGGGATGTAGCCCATCTCAGACGGCATACTATAGCATGCCGTTTTTCATCATTTTTGAGGATTTGAAAAAGAGACGGAAATCACTCGAGACAATGGACTATAGCCCATGGTCTCGGAGTGATTTTCGTCTTTTTCTCAAATCCTCATTTACATCATTTTTGACCATGGGCTGTAGCCCATCTCAGACGGCATACTATAGCATGCCGTTTTTCATCATTTTTGAGGATTTGAAAAAAAGACGGAAATCACTCGAGACAATGGACTATAGCCCATGGTCTCGGAGTGATTTTCGTCTTTTTCTCAAATCCTCATTTACATCATTTTTGACCATGGGATGTAGCCCATCTCAGACGGCATACTATAGCATGCCGTTTTTCATCATTTTTGAGGATTTGAAAAAGAGACGGAAATCACTCGAGACAATGGACTATAGCCCATGGTCTCGGAGTGATTTTCGTCTTTTTCTCAAATCCTCATTTACATCATTTTTGACCATGGGATGTAGCCCATCTCAGACGGCATACTATAGCATGCCGTTTTTCATAATTTTTGAGGATTTGAAAAAAAGACGAAAATCACTCGAGACAATGGACTATAGCCCATGGTCTCGGAGTGATTTTCGTCTTTTTCTCAAATCCTCATTTACATCATTTTTGACCATGGGCTGTAGCCCATCTCAGACGGCATACTATAGCATACTGTTTTTCATCATTTTTGAGGATTTGAAAAAAAGACGGAAATCACTCGAGACAATGGACTATAGCCCATGGTCTCGGAGTGATTTTCGTCTTTTTCTCAAATCCTCATTTACATCATTTTTGACCATGGGCTATAGCCCATCTCAGACGGCATACTATAGCATGCCGTTTTTCATCATTTTTGAGGATTTGAAAAAAAGACGGAAATCACTCGAGACAATGGACTATAGCCCTTGGACTCGGTGTGATTTTCGTCTTTTTCTCAAATCCTCATTTACATCATTTTTGACCATGGGCTGTAGCCCATCTCAAACGGCATACTATAGCATGCCGTTTTTCATAATTTTTGAGGATTTGAAAAAAAGACGAAAATCACTTGAGACAATGGACTATAGCCCATGGTCTCGGAGTGATTTTCGTCTTTTTCTCAAATCCTCATTTACATAATTGTTTACCATGGGCTGTAGCCCATCTCAGACGGCATACTATAGCATGCCGTTTTTCATAATGTTTGAGGATTTGAAAAAAAGACGTAAATCACTCGAGACAATGGACTATAGCCCATGGTCTCGGAGTGATTTTCGTCTTTTTCTCAAATCCTCATTTACATCATTTTTGACCATGGGCTGTAGCCCATCTCAGACGACATACTATAGCATGCCGTTTTTCATCATTTTTGAGGATTTGAAAAAAAGACGGAAATCACTCGAGACAATGGACTATAGCCCATGGTCTCGGAGTGATTTTCGTCTTTTTCTCAAATCCTCATTTACATCATTTTTGACCATGGGCTGTAGCCCATCTCAGACGGCATACTATAGCATGCCGTTTTTCATCATTTTTGAGGATTTGAAAAAAAGACGGAAATCACTCGACAATGGACTATAGCCCATGGTCTCGGAGTGATTTTCGTATTTTTCCTCAAATCCTCATTTACATCATTTTTGACCATGGGATGTAGCCCATCTCAGACGGCATACTATAGCATGCCGTTTTTCATAATTTTTGAGGATTTGAAAAAAAGACGAAAATCACTCGAGACAATGGACTATAGCCCATGGTCTCGGAGTGATTTTCGTCTTTTTCTCAAATCCTTGTTTTTCATCATTTTTGACCATGGGCTGTAGCCCATCTCAGACGGCATACTATAGCATACCGTTTTTCATCATTTTTGAGGATTTGAAAAAAAGACGGAAATCACTCGAGACAATGGACTATAGCCCATGGTCTCGGAGTGATTTTCGTCTTTTTCTCAAATCCTCATTTACATCATTTTTGACCATGGGCTATAGCCCATCTCAGATGGCATACTATAGCATGCCGTTTTTCATCATTTTTGAGGATTTGAAAAAAAGACGGAAATCACTCGAGACAATGGACTATAGCCCTTGGACTCGGAGTTTTTTTCGTCTTTTTCTCAAATCCTCATTTACATCATTTTTGACCATGGGCTGTAGCCCATCTCAAACGGCATACTATAGCATACCGTTTTTCATCATTTTTGAGGATTTGAAAAAAAGACGGAAATCACTCGAGACAATGGACTATAGCCCATGGTCTCGGAGTGATTTTCGTCTTTTTTTCAAATCCTCGTTTTTCATCATTTTTGACCATGGGCTGTAGCCCATCTCAGACGGCATACTATAGCATGCCGTTTTTCATCATTTTTGAGGATTTGAAAAAAAGACGGAAATCACTCTAAAGCCTTTTGCTTTTCCGTGATTTTCGCCTTTTTTTCAAATCCTCCGAAATCGTGAAAGACGACATGCTATAGTATGCCCTCCCAGACCATGGACTATAGCTGTATTTGGGTAATATAAGAACACATTCAAGTATCTCACAATGTATAAAGTTCCCAAACCAACTTTGATGAGTCAGTGTTGTGTTGCTCATAAAACATCACTTCATCACCAATTTTTGCAGAAGAAATATACGTGTGAGAACTTTCTCAAACAAAAATAAGAGACGTTCTCATACTTTGTTCTGGGTCTAGTGAACAGAATATCATATGTAATAAATAGACTTGGTAACCTAACTGTAGGGAGTACAAACACAGTAGAGAACCTGAGGGTTATCATCTATGAAAAGGATGAACAACGAGCAGAACATTAAAATAAACCATGTAAATACAACACATTGATCAGAGCACTGCAGGGACTTGAACCCCGTTCTGGTAAACCAGGAGTACCACACCAGTGCCTTAGTTTGTTTTGTTGTAATTTACAGGTCCATTATTTTCATCTTGTTCTCAAATCCTGCAAAATCATGAAAAACGTCATGCAGTCCGAAACCATGGACTATAGTATGCCCTTCTTTTTTCTTTTTTTTTAATCCTCCAAAATCATGAAAATCACACCTGTGTGAAGTAAGTGGTGCAACTCCGTTGGGTTGCACCACGGCATACTATAGAGCGTCGCAGTCCCGCCCCCTTGAGAGACCCGGAAAATAAATCCCTGTTCATTTTCCTCATAGACTTCAGAAAGTATTTATTTAAAGCCCTCCGAGACCTTGGACTATAGCCTTTCGTATTCCAGGATTTTCACATTTTTTTAAAATCCTCAACAATGATGAAGACTCGCGCACTATAGCGCGTCGCTCAATGACCTTGAGAGTATAAATTACATTGACTAGTATAAATAACCTTCATAAGACTCGTAAATGACCTTGACCAGTATAAATTATCTTGACCAGTATAGATGACCTTGACCAGTATAAATGACCTTCACCAGTATAAATGAAAGGATTTTCAATTTTTTTTTCAAATCCTCCGAAATCGTGAAAAACGACATACTATAGCATGCCCTCTGACCATGGACTATAGCCTTTGGTTTTTCCTTGATTTTCACCTTTTTTCAAATCCTCAACAATGATGAAGAATCGCGCACTATAGCGCGCCGCTCAATGACCTTGACCAATATCAATGACCTTGAGCAGTATAAATGACCTTCATAAGACTAGTAAATGACCTTGACCAGTATAAATGACCTTGACAATTATAAATGACCTTGACCGGTATAAATGACCTTGACCAGCATAAATGACCTTGACCAGTATGCGGTCCGTGACCATGGACTATAGCCTTTCGCTTTTCCGCGATTTTCACCTTTTTCTCTGAAATCGTGCAAAACAACATACTATATAGATGGGTCCCAATTCGTTATAATCGTGCACTTGGTGACAAGTTTTTGTTTTTTGGCATGGTGTTAGGTATGGTTATAAGGTTTTCAAAAAGCATCGCAAACGAGTTGGGCTCGCCCCCTAGTGGTCCGTTTGCAATGAATCTAATATTAAATGGGCCAGTATATGGTTAAAAACCATAATAATGGATAAAAGAAAAAAATCAATGGATTCTATTAGTATTAGGTATGCTAAATAACATGTTCAAAATGTAGGAAAAAATAACTTCTGGAAAGGCATCATTTTCAAGATGGCGTCCACGGTGGCCTCAGTTGAGCTTAAAATGCCTATAAACTTGGATTGAATACATAACAAAATCATAACAATTATGCACTTGGTGACAGGTTTTAGATATTTGGCATGATGTTAGGTATGGGCATAATGTTTTCAAAAACCATCGCAAACAAGTTGGGCTCGCCCCCTAGTGGTCTGTTTGCAATGAATCCAATGCTTGCCTATTTAACATTGGATTCATTGCAAACGGACCTGAGGAACCGAGACGCGAAAAAATAACTGAGCGTCACTTGGGATGGTCACAAACTCTCCAACCATACCCTCCCCATGTATCTTGGAGTTACACTGGACAGGACACTCTCCTTCAAAAAACACCTGGAGAACACAAAAGCCACGGTCAACACCCCCAATAACATCCTGTGAAAACTAGTGAACTCCAAGTGGCGCGCAGACCCACAAACAATCCGTGCAACTGCCATGGATGGCCCTGTCTTTCTCTACAGCAGAGTATGCCTGCTCAAGCTGGAGCCGATCATGTGCCTTTATGCGCTAGCCGGCACCTCCCCCCCCCCGCACATCAGACGACTGTGTATCGCTCAAGATGAATGGAGAACACAGGAGATAGACAGTGAAGTTGGGGATGAACGGAGGAAAGTCTGGAAGGAAATGATAGAGAACACCAACATGACAATAAACAGCAGGAAGGCATGGGCCACAATCCGCCTTCTTGGCAAAGACCACACCACCCATAATCACAATGGTCACAGCAAACTCTGTTGCAACACAACTGGTGGCCAAAAGTCGTAACAAACACCGCTGCCGACCCACAGGAGAACACCATCACACAGTGGCATCAGACCAAACACAATCAGCCAGCCCTCAAACCAAACCCTTCGACCTAGAAGAACTCGAAACTGCAATGGGAAAGTTGAAATCTGGAAAAGTAGCAGGGATTGATGACATAATGGCAGAATGATACAGCACCTGGGACCTAACGCAAAGACCTGGCTCCTGGGGATGCTGAACACATGCATGGCACAGAAAACCATCCCTTCTGTCTGGAGAAATGCCAAAGTGGTTGCAATCCCCAAACATGGCAAAGACCCATCATCCCCAAAGAGCTACCGACCCATTTCCCACCTCTGCATCACCTACAAGCTCTATGAGAGGCTGCTACTCCAACGCCTCATGCCACTCATAGACACCAAGCTTACTAAAGACCAAGCTGGTTTCCGTCCCGGCCGCTCCTGTGCTGGACAGAGCTCAACCTCACCCAACACATTGAGGATGGGTCTGAGGGAAAACAAATAACTGGAGCAGCATTCATAGATCTCTCTGCTGCCTACAACACTGTCCAACACCGCACAATGGTCAGGAAACTACTGGACATGACTGGTGACCTGGACCTGTGTCAAGTCATCAAAAGCCTCCTCAACAACAGGTGCTTCTATGTCCAGTTAAATGACCAGAGGAGTAAATGGAAATCCCAAAAGAACGGCCTCCCACAAGGTAGCCTGCTCACCCCCCTCCTTTTCAATATCTACACAAACGACCAGCCACTACCCACAGAATGCCAGCGTTTAATCTACGCCGATGACCTCTGCATTACCACCCAACAAGCAGACTTCCAGAAGATTGAGTCACCCATCAAAAACCCAACTATGCAGCTTCCACCTGAGGAACCGAGACGCGAAAAAAGAACTGAGCGTCACTTGGGATGGTCAAAAACCTAACCATACCCACCCCATGTAACTTGGAGTTACACTGGACAGAACACTCTCCTTCAAGAAACAACTGGAGAACACAAAAGCCACGGTCAACACCCACACCCGTAAAATAAGTGTTTACACACCTCATTCAAGTTGCAGGCAGGCAGGCAGGACGAGACAGGCAAGCATTCAGGCAAGCAAGCAAGCAGGCCGAGGCAGGCAAGCAGGTAGGCCGGCCGAGGCAGCCAAGGGTTAGGGTTAGTCAGCTCAGCCAGGCCTCTCTCGAGGCCTGGCTCTCTGTCTGCCTGGCCCGGTCTGCCCCGCCCTGCCTTGCAGCAACAGAACCAGCCGGCCTGGGCCCTGGCAAGCCAGCCAGCTAAAAATGCGAGCTCAGCAAGCCAGCGCAGCGAACATTTTTACAAGCCCAGACTCAGAAAAAAACAGTTTCAGGCCAGGACAGGACAGACAGTTTGTGGCAGACCTTGGCAAGCAGGAAGGGTCGCAGGAAAGCATTGGCAGCTGGCAGGAGGCCCGGGCAGTCAAACCCTACCCTTTGGCTTGGATGACTAATCAAGGGCACTGCACTGGGCCCGGGCAGTCAACCCCTACCCTTTGGCTTGGATGACTAATCAAGGGCACTACAGGCCTGGGCAGTCAAACCCTACCCTTTGGCTTGGATGACTAATCAAGGGCACTACAGGCCTGGGTAGTCAAACCCTACCCTTTGGCTTGGATGACTAATCAAAGGCACTGCACTGTTAGGGCTGAGAGCCTGGCTTGCTGCAAATGCGGGTCTGGTCTGGCTGACTGTTGGCTGTCAGGTAGGAGACCCTGGCTGTCTGCTGGGCATCCTGAGTCTGGGCTTGTAAAGATTTTCGCTGCACTGGCTTGCTGAGCTCGCATTCTGAGCTGGCTGGCTTGCCAGGCCAGCTGGTTCTGTTGCTGCAAGGCAGGGCGGGGCAGACCGGGCCAGGCAGACAGAGAGCCAGGCCTCGAGAGAGGCCTGGCTGAGCTGACTAACCCTAACCCTTGGCTGCAATGGCTGAAGTGTGCTGGCTTGGCAGCCTGACTTTCTACACTGGCTGACTGGCGGGGCTGGCTGGCTGCGTTGGCTGACTGAGCGGGCTTGCTGGCTAGAGCCTTCCAACGGTGTCTACCTTGATCTCCGTCCTAAGAAAGAAAGACAGAAAAAGAAACACACATAAATTCAGAACGACTTAAACCCTCTATATTTAATAAAACAATTCTGGACAGGAATCCTGTATTGCAGGGGTGCCCAAAAGGTACATCATGATCTACCAGTAGATCACAAAGGCTGTGCAGGTAGACCACATGGCATGCCCCTGTATATAATCTATCACTTGAATTAAGGTGACTTTATTGATTGACATAAATAAGGCCTGTCAGCTCAAATGTTGCACACAAACATCAGTAGCATTACAAAGTTATTGTGACAGTAATAATTGATATAGTGTGTGTAACAGTGTAACAGTGTTAAATAGTTCTATATTATGGCAGTAATGATTGCTATAGTGTGTGTTCAGTAAGTGTTAAATAACTATATTGTGACAGTAATCATTGCTATAGAGTATGTGTTCAGTAACAGGAATATTCCTGTCTCTCCAGCTCTTTAATAAAATGAAAAGGGCTTAAAAAAAAGAATGTTCAAGTAGGTGACACATTTTCAGCCAATCAGGAGAAAGTAGCTATTGGTGAGCTTAATGTTCCAGTTCTAATTTTGTCTGTTACATTACAATTCCAGATGTTTAATCTGTATCCTGACTGCGTTCCTGATGCAATGATTACGGTCACACTATAGAGCTATTTAACACTGTTACTGAACACACACTATAGCAATGATTACTGTCACAATACAGAGCTATTTAACACTGTTACTGAACACACACTATAGCAATGATTACTGTCACAATACAGAGCTATTTAACACTGTTACTGAACACACACTATAGCAATGATTACTGTCACAATACAGAGCTATTTAACACTGTTACTGAACACACACTCTATAGCAATGATTACTGTCACAATACAGAGCTATTTAACACTGTTACTGAACACACACTATAGCAATGATTACTGTCACAATACAGAGCAATTTAATTTAGGTAACCAAATGGACCCCAATAGATCTTTACACTCTCAGCATTTGATTCACGGACCACCATTTGATGGCATTTAGCCTCTCAGACCCATTTGAGCCACTGACTGACTGACCACCATTGTGAGAGGCTCAAATGCTGAATAAATAATCGACTAGATGTGAAAAGAGTATTGTTTGTTGTTTGGTTGGTAAAGGGACAAACATTGTTTGAAATTGGCGTCATGTAAACAGACCGCCGACACCAACAAATCGGCCAAAGTAACATAAATAAACTAATTTGGCAGATTATACACAAATTCTTCTGCATTCTCTAATTGTGATGTTACTTAAGTTATTCATACTACTGCCTTATTGAACCGTGTTCCTATAGTCGAATTCTCGGCCCAGTCTTTTTCCCTTTTACCAAACAAACAAACATCATACCCATTTGAGCCACTGACCACCATTGTGAGAGTCTATAAATGTCATCATATGGATGGTCCGTTGCTCAAATGCTGAATAAAAATGGACCTTTTGACCAGATGTGAAATGTATTTTGTTTGTTTGGTACAAAGGAGAAAGACTAATGTCTCGACCGGGACGAGAACCCCAGCCTGGTGTTTACAAAGCGGCAACTCTAACCACTCCACCACAGGAACTCTGGTCAACAGTGGTCTACAGATATAAGATATATAAACAACATAGTAAGTAACAACAACAAAAAGCGTTAAGTATTAAAGTAACATTATTGTTTACCTGCAGACGGAGAGCACGATGGGTGACGTGGCACTGATCAAACCCGCATCAATGCGTCTGCACCATATTTGAGGGGGGCGTCACTTCTTTCCGGTGTGAGGCTCCGCCCACGATTTTTTCCCGCGAGTTTGTTGTAGTCCTACTACGTTACATCCGGGTCCTAGTCCGCACCAGCTCCCGTCCGCTTCTCATTGTAAATACTAGCAACGCGTGATTCTTTTTACAATTACGTTATTTTTCAAAAAGGAAGCCATTGATGGTTAAAATGGGTCTTAATGCTTCCAACCCGAGTAGAATTATTAATGTAACTGTGTCCATGACAAATAAAATATATGATGTGGAAGCTGCCTTTGAGTAAGACCCGGAAGTGGCTCTGGAAGAGCGGGTTACGTCACGGCGTAAATAGTCAATACAGACATTGATGCTTCATCCTTGCAGCGTCCTCAGTGGTCTAGCGGTCTCGACACCCGACTTTGAATCCGAACTTCATAACTTCATGGGTTCAAACCCCTCTGATGTTTTTCCAACAAACACGGATTACTTGTTTTTGTGAGGTTACGGTCAGGGCTAGTTTGACATGAATTAGTCCACGGACCACCATTTAATTGCATTTCTATCTCTGGGACCCCCAGTTTATATTGTAAAATCAAGGTTAATTTAACTCTGAGGGTGTACAAATGGAACATTCTGGCGGATTCTTTAGCTCAACGGCCCTAGTGCTGATGAACCACTACGGAGGTAATGACATTTCTCAACGCGCTGTGGCACTGTTCTGATTTTCACTGCCAACTGACTTTTGTGTTTTTTCCTCTGCTGTGCTTCTTCGTCACCTTTTAGTTCCTTTATCACAGCGAACAATCAAACCAAGCCAATGACTAGCTGACTATATATATCTCGCGTTTTTTGGAGTTTTATATTTTTTGGACGACATTAAGACCTGGATTTATATTTATGCCCCAGTGTTTACTCCACATACATTCAATTAAGACCCGAGCAGCAGCAGCACTGACAGGTAAAATATATTTTCTTCACCACAGAAACGCCACTAAAGACACGGTATAAAGTAGTGTGTAGAATGTAACCCCTAGAGGGAGGCAGAGGTTAAGTGACAAGGGTATTAAAAGGCTTTCTGAGCAGGCAGGTAGCAGGTCTGAAAGCTGTGGGGCCTCACAACACTGCCAGTAGTGTGTTGTTGAGAGAGGGGATGTTTGACTGCTGAACTGTCACTCGGTAAGCCTGTCCACTTGTTTTTTGTATTGTATATTTGTTTTATTCGTTTCTTTGTATGATCTACAATGAAAGTATTTTTATATTGTCAGGTCTGCACTACTCGTATGTTGCTGTCTAGAATTGTCTAGACAGCAACATACGAGTCCTGTCTAGAATTGTTTGGGGTGTGGCCTCCCCAAATGTGTAGGCATTTAAACTGGAGAATTGTAAGTATATAGATTAGGTTTATGCAAAGCTGAACCAAGACATGGGCTATTTTGATATTTTCTGTAACATATGCAATGGTGTCACTGTCTCTAACCTGCATGGTTTATGTCATTTAACAGCTACAGGTGGAGACAGGGCGCTGGTTTTCCTGTGTGACCAGTGAGAGACTGATGTGTTTAACTTAAAGCTGTATTTGGTAAGGGGATCCTTTTATTAGTTTGTGGATTATATTGGGGTTATAGATAGGACATGCAATATTAATTTGTGACGTTGGTGCATTACATTGTATTATGATCTGTGTAGTTTTGCCTTGGTCAATGCTATTGTGCTCTGCGTAACTTTGTTTGTCATTGCCTTATAGGTTCATGTTGAACAAGCGACCCCTAAAGGGCTGCTGTTCCTTTCCTTTCCATTGTAGTTTTGATGTGTTTTGTGAAACAACCATTCTTCCCCATTTTAAGTATCATCTCAAACTACTTTTAACAATTTTTGATATAGGCTACAAATAAAAGCCTTTTGTACCATTTTTATAAATAAAACTATTGTTATGCTTGTACCATACTTCTGTATCCTGTCCAATCTATTTATTTAGCGGGGTTACAATAAATTGGCATTCCAAAGGAAATGTTTTAATGCTTTGTCTGTCTTGGTGATTTGGTGAATATAGTGCTGTAACACCACCCGCCCACCACCAGAGGGCGCAGCTGTATCACACACGCACGCACGCACGCACGCACGCACGCACACACACACAAAAAACTTAACTTAAAAAAAAAACTTAAAGGAAAAATGCACACACACAAACTTAACTTAAAAAAAATTAACTTAAAAAAAAACTTAAAAAAGAAGCACACATACACACACTAAAAAAATAACTTGAAAAAAACCTTAAAGTACGTAATTTATTCTAATTGTTATTGCAATTTACGAGCTGCGTTCGCTTCCCGCGTTTGCGCGTCTTACTTGTGACTCGTAGGACTATATCAGTGTTTACTATAGACCCTACCAATGTTTTATTTCATATGATTTTAAATGTATTTGACTGAGTTTAAATGTCTGATTTGTTGAAAATAGCTGATCAACAATTGCTCGTAGATTGGCTAGTTTCAAATAGCCGATGAGCCCAGTCTGAGACTCGCTGTGCTATTATTGTTACTATAGGTCAGTCAGTAAACACTGAAGTTGGTGCTTTCATGAAAGTAAGGATAGCTCTCAATCCATTGATTCACAATACCAGAATGCACATTCTGCACACAATTACAGAATGTAATTATATTACATGAAGCAGACAGCCCTGTGATTAAACCTTTAATTATAATGCATGAAGCAGACAGCCCTGTGATTACACCTTTAATTATAATACATGAAGCAGACAGCCCTGTGATTAAACCTTTAATTATATTACATGAAGCAGACAGCCCTGTGATTACACCTTTAATTATAATACATGAAGCAGACAGCCCTGTGATTACACCTTTAATTATAATACATGAAGCAGACAGCCCTGTGATTACACCTTTAATTATAATACATGAAGCAGACAGCCCTGTGATTAAACCTTTAATTATAATGCATGAAGCAGACAGCTCTGTGATTACACCTTTAATTATAATACATGAAGCAGACAGCCCTGTGATTAAACCTTTAATACATGAAGCAGACAGCCCTGTGATTAAACCTTTAATTATAATACATGAAGCAGACAGCCCTGTGATTAAACCTTTAATTATAATGCATGAAGCAGACAGCCCTGTGATTAAACCTTTAAAACATGAAGCAGACAGCCCTGTGATTAAACCTTTAATTATAATACATGAAGCAGACAGCCCTGTGATTAAACCTTTAATTATATTACATGAAGCAGACAGCCCTGTGATTAAACCTTTAATTATAATGCATGAAGCAGACAGCCCTGTGATTAAACCTTTAAAACATGAAGCAGACAGCCCTGTGATTAAACCTTTAATTATAATACATGAAGCAGACAGCCCTGTGATTAAACCTTTAATTATAATGCATGAAGCAGACAGCCCTGTGATTAAACCTTTAATTATATTACATGAAGCAGACAGCCCTGTGATTAAACCTTTAATACATGAAGCAGACAGCCCTGTGATTAAACCTTTAATTATATTACATGAAGCAGACAGCCCTGTGATTAAACCTTTAATACATGAAGCAGACAGCCCTGTGATTAAACCTTCAGCATTACACTGCAACCACACTGTGGCTACCTTTTTATTCACAATGCAAAGTATATAAATGCAAATATATCATGGTGTAGTCTAGCTCTGGTCTGGTTTCGGACGGAAGGCTATAGCATGTAGCATGAACACTAATGGAACACTAATGAAACACTAATGAAACTGTGGAATGCACTCCCCGTTGCAGTCAGAACTGCAGCATCACTCCCAATCTTCCGCCGTAGTCTGAAAACCCACCTTTTCAGACTCCACCATGGCCCATAGCACTTACCCTACCCCCTTAGACAGCACTTTTTAGACTTAGATAGCATTTGATACAGACTTATAGCATGTTATGTAGACAGCACAATAATTGCATTGTATGTAGTCATAGCACTTCATAGTATATATGTATAGTTTATATGTACAGTGTCATTATATAGATATGTTCTAGCTACGTTCTTAGCTTACGCATGTTTCTTGATAAATGCTTTTTATATATGTGATGTATTCCCATGCTTTTTGTTCTTGCTTAATGTAAATCGCTCTGGATTAAGAGCGTCTGCTAAATGCCTAAATTGTAATTGTAAATTGAAACACTAATGAACACTAATGAAACACTAATGGACCACTAATGAAACACTAATGGACCACTAATGAAACACTAATGAACACTAATGGAACACTAATGAACCACTAATGAAACACTAATGAAACACTAATGAAACACTAATGAAACACTAATGAACACTAATGGACACTAATGGAACACTAATGAAACACTAATGAACACTAATGAACACTAATGAACACTAATGAACACTAATGGAACACTAATGGAACACTAATGAAACCTAATGAACCACTAATGAACCACTAATGAACACTAATGAACACTAATGAACCACTAATGAACCACTAATGAAACACTAATGAAACACTAATGGAACACTAATGAACACTAATGAACACTAATGAAACACTAATGATGAGATGATGAGATGAGATGAACACTAATGAACACTAATGAAACACTAATGATGAGATGATGAGATGAGATGAACACTAATGAACACTAATGAAACACTAATGAACACTAATGATGAGATGAGATGAACACTAATGAACACTAATGAAACACTAATGAACACTAATGATGAGATGAGATGAACACTAATGATGAGATGAGATGAACACTAATGAACACTAATGAAACACTAATGAACACTAATGGAACACTAATGAAACACTAATGAACACTAATGAACACTAATGAACCACTAATGAACCACTAATGAACACTAATGAAACACTAATTATGAGATGATGAGATGAGATGAACACTAATGAACACTAATGAAACACTAATGATGAGATGATGAGATGAGATGAACACTAATGAACACTAATGAAACACTAATGAAACACTAATGAACACTAATGATGAGATGAGATGAACACTAATGAAACACTAATGAACACTAATGAAACACTAATGAACACTAATGAAACACTAATGAACACGTAAGGAACACTAATGAAACACTAATGAACACTAATGAAACACTAATGAAACACTAATGTATCCTTCTCTCAAAACCTCAAAAATCGAGAAAAACGACATGCGACATGCCTTCCGTCCGAAACCGTGAACTATAGTATGTCGTTTTTTCTCGATTTTCATCTTTCTCTCAAAACCTAAAAAAAAAATCGAGAAAAACGACAGGCTATAGCCTTCCGTCCGAAACCATGAACTATAGTATGTCGTTTTTTCTCGATTTTCATCTTTCTCTTGAAACCGCTATGCGTTCTGAGATGGACCCATGGTAAAAAATGATGAAAAACGAGGATTTGAAAAAAGACGAAAATCAAGACCATGGGCTATAGTCCATTGTCTCTTGTGATTTTCGTCTTTTTTTTCAAATCCTCAAAAATGATGAAAAACGGAATGCTATAGTATGCCGTCTGAGATGGGCTACAGTCCATGGTCAAAAATCCTCGGAGGATTTTAAAAAAAGGTGAAAATCGCGGAAAAGCGAAAGGCTATAGTCCATGGTCTCGGAGGGCATGCTATAGCTGTATAGCATGTCGTTTTTCACAATTTCTGAGGATTTGAAGAAAAGGTGAAAATCGCGGAAAGCAAAAGGCTATAGCCCATGGTCTCGGAGGGCATGCTATAGCATGTAGTTTTTCATGATTTCGGAGGATTTGGAAAAAAGGTGAAAATCGCGGAAAAGCGAAAGGCTATAGTCCATGGTCTCGGAGGGCATGCTGTAGCTGTATAGCACGTTGTTTTTCACGATTTCGGAGGATTTGAAAAAAGGTGAAAATCGCGGAAAAGCGAAAAGCTATAGCCTCCCATGGTCTCGGAGGGCATGCTATAGCATGTCTTTTTTCACAATTTCGGAGGATTTGGAAAAAAAGACGAAAATCACTCGAGACCATGCTATAGTATGTCGTTTTTCACGGTTTCGGAGGATTTGAAAAAAAAGGTGAAAATCACGGAAAGCGAAAGGCTATAGTCCATGGTCTCGGAGGGCATGCTATAGTATGACGTTTTTCACGGTTTCGGAGGATTTGAAAAAAAAGGTGAAAATCACGGAAAGCGAAAGGCTATAGTCCATGGTCTCGGAGGGCATGCTATAGTATGTAGTTTTTCACGATTTCGGAGGATTTGAAAAAAAAAGGTGAAAATCCTTTCATTTATACTGGTGAAGGTCATTTGCTAGTCTTATGAAGGTAATCTATACTGGTCAAGGTCATCTATACTGGTCAAGGTCATTTACAAGTCTTATGAAGGTCATTTATACTCTCAAGGTCATGTATACTGGTAAAGGTCATTTATACTGGTCAAGGTCATTGAGCGACGCGCTATAGTGTGCAATTCTTCATCATTGTTGAGGATTTGAAAAAAAAGGTGAAAATCCCGGAATACGAAAGGCTATAGTCCAAGGTCTCGGAGGGCTTTAAATAAATACTTTCTGAAAAGTCTGAGGAAAATGAACAGGGATTTATTTTCCGGGTCTCTCGAGGGGGCGGGACTGTGACGCTCTATAGTATGCCGTGGTGCAACCCAACGGAGTTGCACCACTTACTTCACACGGGTGTGATTGCATGATTTTGGAGGATACGAAAAAAGGGCATACTATATAGTCCATGGTTTCGGACTGCATGCCGTTTTTCATGATTTTGCAGGATTTGAGAACAAGATGAAAATAATGGACCTGTAAATTACAACAAAACAAACTAAGGCACTGGTGTGGTACTCCTGGTTTACCAGAACGGGGTTCAAGTCCCTGCAGTGCTCTGCTCAATGTGTTGTATTTACATGGTTTATTTAAATGTTCTGCTCATTGTGTTGCCTTTTCATAGATGATAACCCCCAGGTTCTCCGTTTGTACTCCCTACAGTTAGGTTACCAAGTCTATTTATTACTTATGATTTCTGTTCACTCCGAGACCATGGACTATAGCGGAGTTAGCTGTTAATATAGCAGGTGTGGAGACTACCCATGGGGTCTCCTGTAGACAGACAGGGCTGGGGAGTTAGCTGTTAATATAGCAGGAGGAGAGACTACCCATGTGGTCTCCTGTAGACAGACAGGGGGAGTTAGCTGTTAATATAGCAGGAGGAGAGACTACCCATGAGGTCTCCTGTAGACAGACAGGGCTGGGGAGTTAGCTGTGTGCCATTTTTTGCTATAGTCCATTGTCTCAAGTGATTTTCGTCTTTTTTTCAAATCCTCAAAAATGATGAAAAACGGCATGCTATAGTATGCCGTCTGAGATTGGCTACAGCCCATGGTCAAAAATGATGAAAAACAAGTTCCGTCACGCTTTTTCGTCACGCTTTTCCCCACACACACACACACACACCTATAGTTTTTTTCAGGCTGCTGCCCTCGGGGAAGAGGTACCAGAGTATCAAAGCCAACACAAGCAGACTGAAGAACAGTTTTGTCAGGCTGCTGCCCTCGGGGAAGAGGTACCAGAGTATCAAAGCCAACACAAGCAGAGTGAAGAACAGTTTTCTCCCCCAGGCTGTAAGACTGCTTAACAAGCCTAAATGAACATTATCATGGTATGATCCGAGTTCTTTTAAACTTAAACTTTTTATGCTATAGTATGCCGTCTGAGATGGGCTACAGCCCATGGTCAAAAATGATGAAAATCACTCCGAGACCATGGGCTATAGTCCATTGTCTCGAGTGATTTTCGCTTTTTTCCAAATCCTCAAAAATGAAAAACGGCATGCTATAGTATGCCGTCTGAGATGGGCTACAGCCCCTGGTCAAAAATGAAAAACGACGATTTGAAAAAAAGACGAAAATCCCTCCGAGACCATGGGCTATAGTCCATTGTCTCGAGTGATTTTCGTCTTTTTTTCAAATCCTTCAAAATCATGAAAAACGGCATGCTATAATATGCCGTCCGAGACCATGGACTATAGTATGTCGTGATTCTCATGAATTTCATCTTTTTTCAAATCCTCAAATCATGAGCTTGTAGATTTGATTTGCTTTGCTAATGTTCCTCAGAATAGTGATTCTAGGGTTCATGTCATTAATGTAATAAATAAATACATAAAATAAAAATGGATGGATGTATTTATTTATTACATTAACGATATGAACGAATGAATGAATACTAAATGAAAAAAGTTGCAATCACAAAGATTTGGAACTCCTCTGTTGTAACACTGAGGAAGCCCTATAGCCTACTAGGGGTCCGAGAACCATGTGATCAGAACCATCACTGGCTCCTGGTTAAATACAGAAGAGTTCAAAATCCTCCTCACCTATAAAGCGCTCAATGGTCAGGCAGCACAATATCTAAAGAACTCATCGATCCCTACAATCCTGGTCCTAATTTAAACCGGTCCCAATATAAAACCGTGTGGAAGAGCCTGGAGTCTGATTGATGATGGATGCAGGCGGGGCAGATGAGCGGAGACACACAGATTGACTGCATTGAATTCAGGCGGTGTCGGACGCCAGTAAAAAAAAGTGACACTTGGATGTTTGTACAGCATCGGAGCGGCACGGCACCCTGGGGACGGGAGGGGCCGTTCGCTGGGCCGACGGCGAAGACAGACAGCGGGGGGGGGGGGGGGGGGCTGGGGGGGGGGGGGGGGGAGTTAGCTGTTAATATAGCAGGAGGGGAGACTACCCATGAGGTCTCCTGTAGACAGACAGGGCGAGTTAGCTGTTAACACATTATGTGCCCTTTTATTCGTTCAAAATGGCGACCCAGGGTGCCCACTTTTAGACCCAAACATTTTGAAAGAACTTAAAAAAATGGAGTTATGAGGTTTACTCTCGACAGCAACGATATATGAAATGTCTTGTCGTAGTTTATCACCGTTTGGCCTCATATTTACTTTAATAAAGATTGCTCTGTTATATATTTAAAACCCTAGTCTGTGGTCCTTCCAGGTTCTGACATAACTCCAGTTTGTAGTAAATATAGTAAACCCACAAATATTACAATGTCATTTTTGTGTGACTTCTTTTTTTTCTCCAAAATCATGAACGGCATACAAGAGTTATGCCTGTTAAAAGTAAGTGGCCGTTATTGCTGCTTGCAGCTATATTTTTTGTACATATAGTACAAACACAGTAAAGAACCTGGGGTTATCATCTATGAAAAGGAAACACAATGAGCAGAAAATGAACCATGTTGTAAATACAAATTGAGGGCACCGCAGGGAGTTGAACCCCGTTCTGGTAAACCAGTAGTACCACACCAGTGCCTTATTTTGTGTTTTGTAATTTACAGGTCCAAAATCAGTCACATTACAACAGTAATTTACATTGTAGGCAATGTAAAAGAGATTACAGAAGCTAACATTTCAAATTTGCTAAATATGCCTCCCACGGCAAGATCATTTGATTAAAAAAAGAAAAGTCCTTAATAGCCTACTTCAAAATTCAAATAACAGACTATGAATGATAGCCATGATTATGACTTTACTCACTCCACAAATACCTTAAAAAACTCCTCAGGCATAAACTAAGAAAATATATTTTCTCACGCTCATAAAGTGCTGCAAAGTGCAAAAAGTGAAAAGTGCAGCAGAAAACGTTTGAGTCATAGGCCCAGCGTCAATACCTCGCCTACTGACCGGCAGGGATGAAGTTTTAGCTGCAAATGGAAGCATAGATAAATCACACCAATACACACCACATAATGTGATCTGAACTGATGCAATGAAACTTCACTCGCACATTATAAAAGACATACATCACATCAATCCACATCACATCCCTAACCTCATTATGTGATGTGGGATGACGTGATGAAGCCTTACTCACAAATGTGAAATGATACGAGACATAAACACACATCACATACCGGGCCTGTGTTCATATGTGATGTGGGCTTACATAATGAAGCTTTACTCACAAATTAGATCTGATAATATAGCACCGACAATAGTCTTATGACCTAGATGTTTGCTGCTGCACTTCAAACACTTGGGAGCACTTTATGAACATGAACAAAATAGATTTTCTTGGTCTCCGCCCAAGCAGTTGGCCTTAGGTTTTCGTGGCGCGAGTATTTTTTCCAGCCAGTTGTCCCATGTTTCCTACATAATGTCAATTTTAATATAAAACATGCAATGGCAGCATTCTTCTTTGCTTAATGTCCTTTGTGCCCCAGTATTTGTCAGCAATACAGCAACACTATGACCATTAGAACACTACAGCAATACTATGACCATTAGAACACTACAGCAATACTATGACCATTAGAACACTACAGCAATACAGCAACACTATGACCATTAGAACACTACAGCAACACTATGACCATTAGTACACTACAGCCAACACTATGACCATTAGTACACAACATACAACACTATGACCATTAGTACACAACATACAACACTATGACCATTAGTACACAACATACAACACTATGACCATTAGTACACAACATACAACACTATGACCATTAGTACACAACATACAACACTATGACCATTAGAACACTACAGCAATACTATGACCATTAGTACACAACATACAACACTATGACCATTAGAACACTACAGCCAACACTATGACCATTAGTACACAACATACAACACTATGACCATTAGAACACTACAGCAATACTATGACCATTAGTACACAACATACAACACTATGACCATTAGAACACTACAGCCAACACTATGACCATTAGTACACAACATACAACACTATGACCATTAGAACACTACAGCAATACTATGACCATTAGTACACAACATACAACACTATGACCATTAGTACACAACATACAACACTATGACCATTAGTACACAACATACAACACTATGACCATTAGTACACAACATACAACACTATGACCATTAGTACACAACATACAACACTATGACCATTAGTACACAACATACAACACTATGACCATTAGTACACAACATACAACACTATGACCATTAGTACACAACATACAACACTATGACCATTAGTACACAACACACAACACTATGACCATTAGAACACTACAGCAATACTATGACCATTAGTACACAACATACAACACTATGACCATTAGAACACAACATACAACACTATGACCATTAGTACACAACATACAACACTATGACCATTAGAACACTACAGCAATACTATGACCATTAGTACACAACATACAACACTATGACCATTAGAACACTACAGCCAACACTATGACCATTAGTACACAACATACAACACTATGACCATTAGAACACTACAGCAATACTATGACCATTAGTACACAACATACAACACTATGACCATTAGTACACAACATACAACACTATGACCATTAGTACACAACATACAACACTATGACCATTAGTACACAACATACAACACTATGACCATTAGTACACAACATACAACACTATGACCATTAGTACACAACATACAACACTATGACCATTAGTACACAACATACAACACTATGACCATTAGTACACAACATACAACACTATGACCATTAGTACACAACATACAACACTATGACCATTAGAACACTACAGCAACACTATGACCATTAGAACACTACAGCAATACTATGACCATTAGAACACTACAGCAATACTATGACCATTAGAACACTACAGCAATACAGCAACACTATGACCATTAGAACACTACAGCAACACTATGACCATTAGTACACTACAGCAATACAGCAACACTATGACCATTAGAACACTACAGCAATACTATGACCATTAGAACACTACAGCAATACTATGACCATTAGAACACTACAGCAATACAGCAACACTATGACCATTAGAACACTACAGCCAACACTATGACCATTAGTACACTACAGCCAACACTATGACCATTAGTACACAACATACAACACTATGACCATTAGTACACAACATACAACACTATGACCATTAGTACACAACATACAACACTATGACCATTAGAACACTACAGCAACACTATGACCATTAGTACACTACAGCCAACACTATGACCATTAGTACACAACATACAACACTATGACCATTAGAACACTACAGCAACACTATGACCATTAGTACACTACAGCCAACACTATGACCATTAGTACACAACATACAACACTATGACCATTAGTACACAACATACAACACTATGACCATTAGTACACAACATACAACACTATGACCATTAGTACACAACATACAACACTATGACCATTAGTACACAACATACAACACTATGACCATTAGTACACAACATACAACACTATGACCATTAGTACACAACATACAACACTATGACCATTAGTACACAACATACAACACTATGGATGACATTAGAACACTACAGCAATAAACAAAATTTGTATGGCATGAACGATGTGCCTACATCACTTCCTGTTCTGAACGCAACAGTGTACCTCACCTAAATAAAATGAGGCCGACCGACGTGAATGACGAGCTATCCGCAATTGCTGTGAAATAATCTCATTTTTTTTTTTTTTTTTAATCACATAAATGCACATCACATACAGGGCCCGTCTTCATATGTGATGTGAACTGACGTGATGGCGCTTTACCGGCAAATGACGCAACGCAAATTAGGTGAAACGTGTACAGCTCCAATCAAATGAGAAACTGTACACGACACGACCCGAATCACGCACCACATGCACTAGTGAAGAACCAGTGCGATAGATGGGCAAGAAAGAAGAAATTACTTTAAAAAAAAAAATTAAGCAAAATGCGATTAAAAACTCTGAGACAACAAAAACAAATAACTTTATTAAAGCAAAGAATGAAGAGAAAAGATAAAGGTCGGGCAGAAACCTTGTATGTCCAAAACAATTACTTTTCTAGACAAAAAAAAAAAAAAGGAACCTGTGATCCAATGATATTTATTATTAATATAATAATCTGTTGTTTCATTGTTATTATTTAGTTACAAGCTCTTGTTGATACTTCACCGGTTTAATATAAAAAAATACAACATATACAATATGTTATATTAAAAAACAAAATATTCAATAATGGATTATCTTTGCATCGTGAGCTTGTAGATCGGCTATTTTTGCTACTTTAGTGTGTGACACTGTAGCATGACCAAGTAAGGAAATTCATTTACAAAAGAAGGTTGAACTATGGAGATACAAGGTTTCTGCCCGACAGCCAAAGATAATAAACTACGCCACTTACCTTCAATATCAGCCACTAAACTCAAAACACACACTAAACTCTACACACAAAAATGTAGTATTGATAAAATTGATTAATTGCATAGCAAAACGATACATAGGCAATGTTGCCATTTCGATATGCTTTGATTCTTGAAATTAAAATCGATTTTTCAATGCAGTTACTATATCGTTACACCCCTAGTAAACAGTGTTTAGCAGGCTACATGCTACCATAATGATACCAGACATAAATCACATACCTCCACATCACACAAAGTCCACTAGTGAAGAACTAGGGCAATAGATAGGAAAGAAGAAGAAATTACTTCTAAAAAAAATAAAGCGAAATGCGATTAAAAACTCTGAGACAACAAAAATAAATAACTTTATTAAAAGAATAGCGTAGAAAAGATGAAAGACACTAGAATCGGCCTGGCATTACACACCCACACAAATGGTGTGAAACGATACATGGCGCGAATGACAACATACGGTATGGTAGCATGTAGCCCACTTACACAAGCAGCAGGAATCAAACGGTGAAAAACTAACCTTCACTGCTAACAACAAGCAGCAGCAGCAGCCGACATCGGTATTAAGGTACAAACTCTGTCAGCATCACGTTCTGCAATGACAGGAAAAAAAGAAAAAAGTTGTTTTAGTTGTCGACCTACAGGATGACATTTTGGAAGTCATAACAGTCACTGACAGGGCTGTGTCACCATTAATTTACTGTATTAATAAAAGTCACTGACAGGGCTGCGTCATTATTTTACTGTATTAATAAAAGTCACTGACAGGGCTGCGTCATTATTTTACTGTATTAATAAAAGTCACTGACAGGGCCGTGTCACCATTAATTTACTGTATTAACAAAAGTCACTGACAGGGCTGTGTCACCATTAATTTACTGTATTAATAAAAGTCACTGACAGGGCTGTGTCACCATTCATTTACTGTATTAATAAAAGTCACTGACAGGGCCGTGTCACCATTAATTTACTGTATTAACAAAAGTCACTGACAGGGCTGTGTCACCATTATTTTACTGTATTAATATTGTCAGACAAATTGTGATTAAGGGCCACTTCTCCCTTTTGCAACCAGAGCTCATTTTAATGTTTAGGACACAATAAACACTTTCCTGGGGTTTTTATGTGCGCAATACGTTTTTTTTGTTATGATGCCATGTTCATGACCAAAAACATGGCATGAAAATGTAGTCTCACTTCCTTCCTGGACTACAAATTCACACCATTCAGCCTCTGCCCTCTCCACAAGGAGGGGAAGTGCACTAAAGCATTATAGGAATTCAGCAATCCAGTCAAACACACTCTGGCAATAGCGCACAAATTTCAAATTGTGCTATGGTCATCTACTAAATATACTATTCACAGCTGGAAGAAACTCCAGTCACTCAATGTAAGGGACAATTTTCATTTAATTGAGACACCAAATGGACCCGTAACATTGTTCCATTTGTACACTGAGAGTTACAGACCTGTGGTTCAATTTGTATGCTCTGAATGACAAGCCTTAAAGGCAAGGTATTCTCAAACATTAAAAACAAAAAAAATGGAAATAGCAGATCTACCCGCTCAAGTTTTCAGCCATTTCCACTCAGCTAATTTGACTATATTCAGACCGCTGCCATCTTGCCAGCAAGGTGCAACTTCCCATTGACAGCCCATTCATCCAAACATAAGTCCCATCTAATTGTATTAAACATCAAACTCATCAACATTGCAGCTGTGCTGCAAAGTGTTTGCTTCATAAAATCCACCATAGACACCATAGATTTCCTGTCAAAATTCCTTGCATATGATTATTTTCTAAGTATCAGAGTTTGGAAGCACTCGTTATCAGTAGAGCAACCTCCTGCTGCCTCCTGCATGATGTGCAAATTCAAAACGGGTGGTACGCCTGGGCAGTTGAGTGATATTCAACGACCGCCTCCAAACTCCAACACACAAAAAAAAAATCACATGCAAGGAATTTATTGACGGGAAGTAGCTCATAACATGTCTACAGTGGATTTTTATGAAACAAACACATTGCAGATAGAAAGAGGATAATTCAAGCTTTTCGTACAGCTGCAACGTTGGAGAGTTTGACGTTGTTTAATACAATTACATGTGACTTTTCTGTTTGGATGAATGGGCTGTCATTGGGAAGTTGCACCTAGTTAGCACCTTGCTGGCAAGATGGCCACGGTCTGAATAAGGTCAATTGGGACACTCGACCCCTTTTGCAACCAGATCTTATTTTAATGTTTGGGAGACAAGAAACACTTTCCCAGGGTTTTTATGGGGGTAATATGTCTTTTTAGATATTTCAGTATCCATGATGTCATGGACACTGGGCTCACTTACTTTCTGGACTACATGTTGTCTCAGTAAGACCCCCCCCCCCCCCTCCCTATCCACAAGGAGCAGTGCACCAAAGGCAAAGCATTATGGGAATTGTAGTCCGGGAAGGAAGTGAGTCCAGTGTCCATGACATTATGGACACATGACCCACATAAAAACCCCAGGAAAGTGTTTGTCTCCCAAACATCACGAAAATAAGATCTGGTTGCAAAAGTGTCCCTTTAATTTATTTTTGGAAAAGTAAAAATGTAATTAAGGCATATAATTAGTCATATCTGCTATTTTTTATGAAGCCTATAAATCCATAAAGAAATGTAAACTTTGTATTCATGTGTTTAACATCAAACACAATTAAGTATGACAATGAATCATCAACTAACATAATGGTGACACAGCCCTAGTTTCTACTACAGCCACATGTAATCCACCTGGATTACATGTGGCTGTAGTAGCTCGGTTGAAGATAAGCTGGTATTAATAGAGCCGCGAAGGTTGTATAGCACATATGTCTCGAGCACCGTTCGCCTCGTAATCTCAGGCAGAGCGTTCGTTGGCACCGTTATACGTTTCAGCTCTCGGGGGCTCGCTGCTGCATCGACTCCGTCCAGGTTCCATCTCCACGCCCCCTTTCCTGAGTAGACACTCTATTATACCAGCCATCTCCTGATGACGGCATCCAAGGTCACCGCATGACACCAAGGTCACATGATTACCCTGTAAGACACATAAATATACCAACATTAGTCTTTTATCCAGATGTTATACATGGTAGAATTCATCCAATATTAAAAAAAATCACACCTGTGTGAACTGAGTGGTGCAGTGACATCACACACTAACCATAGCAACCATGCTCACCTGTACATGGCCCCACGTACAGGTACAAACCTGGTACACAGGTACAGACAAAGCTGGTTATTGGAGTGGTTTGCACCACTCAAAAAACCAGGGTAAAAATCTACATTATTATTTCTACATACCATTTTTGAGTGGTGCAAACCACTCCAACAACTGGCTTTGTACCCGTGTACCCATGTTGGTTCGTACCAAAAAAAGCGAGCATGGTTGCTATGGTTAGCAACCAAAAAAACGAGCATGGTTGCTATGGTTATTATGTGACGTGATCAGTAACTATAACAATAAATGTGTAGTTGCACCACTCAGTTCACACAGGTGTGATTTTTTATTTACCATTTACAATTTGTTAATTTAAAAAAAATCTAGGTGTTGTATTTAATAGTTATCATTACAATTATTATTACTATATTTTCCCATTTTTGTCAATGGTGGTTGGTGCGGGGGTCGGATTTTAAAAACGAGGCAAGCCACTTACTGTAATTGGAATCTGAATTAAGTTTTGTGCATTTTTTTGTATGCCCGTCCCTTTAATCTTAAAATGAAATAAAAACAAATAAAAAAAAGTATATATATATATATATATATATATCTTTAATAAAAGTAAAAAAGGTATTGGCATCAAAATGACAAAGTATGCAGATTGTCCCATTTGAAATGTTGATTAAAAAAAACATTTGAAAATGGCAGATCTACAAGCTCACAATGTGTCACATCACAATGCATTGTGAGCTTGTAGATCAGCCATTTTCAAATGGCTGAAATATGTCTGTAGTGGTAAATGACAATGTAGGCTGGTAGGTTTTGTAATTATAATAATCCAATTCTACAAATAACTAGTTAAGTTTCCAAATAGAGTACAAAAGTACAATATTTTCCAGAAATTTCCACAATGTAATGATCTACTTTCCAGTTTCCACCACTGTGACAGGTTTGTTTAGTTTATTTGTTTGCTTCCTTCTCTAAAAGGACAAACATTCCTCTCATTGTTGTCCATTTAGTGTCTCAATAAACAACCAACAGTGCTATGAAAACACTCATGTTTAAACAATAACCTCAATCTCAAACAAGCCTTTCCAACATACCTTTCTGCCGCATGGCCCCAAACAGCTGCTATGCCTGCGTCTGTCACTTCCTATTTAAATCATAAGCCCCGCCCACTGGATCCGGGTCTGTTCAATTACGTCACATGAAAGTCCGGCCGTCATTGGTCCGTCAGAGTAAATGGATTATTGGCTTGGCTGCACCTGGGCCGAGTTAGCAAGCCGCACGCACGCACGCACGCACGCACGCACGCAAGCACGCACGCACGCACGCACGCACACACGCACACACGCACACACACACGCACACACGCACACACACACACACACACACACACACACACACACACACACACACACACACACACACACACACACACACACACACACACACACACACAGGCGAGTGGTGGATCTTGGAATAGCCTACACTCAATTTTTTTTTTATATTAAATTAAATTATCATGAATAAATGATAAACGTTATTATAGACAGACAGACAGACAGACAGACAGACAGACAGACAGACAGATAGATAGTTTGGACAATGGACATACAGCAATGCTATGTGATTCTTGCTATACAAATTGTAGCCTATATTTCATGCATTTTAAGGGTATAACTATTTGAATAAATGGTCTATTTAAAACCAGTATCAATGGACACAACATAATGTTCAGTTGGGGGTCCCTGGTACAACATAATGTTCAGATGGGGGTCCCTGGTACAACATAGTGTTCAGATGGGGGTCCCTGGTACAACATAGTGTTCAGATGGGGGTCCCTGGTACAACATAGTGTTCAGATGGGGGTCCCTGGTACAGCATAGTGTTCAGTTGGGGGTCCCTGGTACAACATAGTGTTCAGATGGGGGTCCCTGGTACAACATGAAATGCCCTTGAACAAGGCATCAACCACTACGATGAAATGTGTTCTATGAGCAGGGCCTGGCTGGAAACAAGTTCTTGAGCTTAGCCCAGATACCCTGGGTAAATATAGATTTCATTTCATTTCATTACATAGTGTTCAGATGGGGGTCCCTGGTACAACATAGTATTCAGATGGGGGTCCCTGGTACAACATAGTGTTCAGTTGGGGGTCTCTGGTTAAACATAATGTTCAGATGGGGGTCCCTGGTACAACATAATGTTCAGATGGGGGTCCCTGGTACAACAGTGTTCAGATGGGGGTCCCTGGTACAACATAGTGTTCAGATGGGGTCCCTGGTACAACATAGTGTTCAGTTGGGGGTCCCTGGTACAACATAGTGTTCAGTTGGGGGTCTCTGGTTAAACATAATGTTCAGATGGGGGTCCCTGGTACAACATAATGTTCAGATGGGGTCCCTGGTACAACATAGTGTTCAGATGGGGGTCCCTGGTACAACATAATGTTCAGATGGGGGTCCCTGGTTCAACACATGTTCAGATGGGGGTCCCTGGTACAACACATGTTCAGATGAGGGTCCCTGGTTCAACACATGTTCAGATGAGGGTCCCTGGTTCAACACATGTTCAGATGGGGGTCCCTGGTTCAACATAATGTTCAGATGGGGGTCCCTGACATTAATTTTGGGGTCCCTGGTTCAACATAATGTTCAGATGGGGGTCCCTGGTTCAACATAATGTTCAGATGGGGGTCCCTGACATTAATTTTGGGGTCCCTGGTTCAACATAATGTTCAGATGGGGGTCCCTGACATTAATTTTGTGGTCCCTGGTTCAACATAATGTTCAGATGGGGGTCCCTGGTTCAACATAATGTTCAGATGGGGGTCCCTGACATTAATTTGGGGGTCCCTGGTTCAACATAGTGTTCAGATGGGGGTCCCTGACATTAATTTGGGGGTCCCTGGTTCAACATTATGTTCAGATGGGGGTCCCTGGTACAACACAGTGTTCAGATGGGGGTCCCTGGTACAACATAGTGTTCAGATGGGGGTCCCTGGTACAACATAGGGTTCAGATGGGGGTCCGACATTAATTTGGGGGTCCTCCTTAACATGAAAAGCTTTGAGAAGCATTGATTTTCAGCACCCATAATAATCTTCAGACACATGCAGTGTCGAACACTAGATGGCAGCAAAACGTCGGTTTTCCAGTCTGTGCAGCGACACATGACTTTAAACCATTATGTAGTTTCACCTGCTTCATCTCTCCCTCTCTCTCTCTCCTCCCCCCCCCCCCTCTCTCTCTCTCCTCCCCCCCCCCCCTCTCTCTCTCTCCTCCCCCCCCCCCCCCTCTCTCTCTCTCTCCTCCTTGACATGTCACATGCTACTTAAAGCATAATGAAAATGTGAAAATCTTGCCTTATATAGGATGTTAATGGTATGGTCACAATTTACAATTTACAATTTAGGCATTTAGCAGACGCTCTTAATCCAGAGCGACTTACATTAGGCAGGAACAAAAGTATGGGAATACATCACATATATAAAATGCATTTATCAAGAAACATGCGTAAGCTAAGAACGTAACTAGAACATATCTATATAATGACACTATACATATTAACTATACATATATACTATACTATGCTATACATATGTAGGCTACTATGATGTGCTATGACTATATACAATGCAATTATTGTGCTGTCTACATGACATGCTATAAGTCTGTTTCAAATGCTATCTAAGTCTAAAAAGTGCTATCTAAGGGGGTAGGATAAGTGCTATGGGCCATGATGGAGTCTGAAAAGGTGGGTCTTCAGACTACGGCGGAAGATTGGGAGTGATGCCGCAGTTCTGACTGCAACGGGGAGTGCATTACATTCACATTATATAAACCCCTATTAACCCATTTAGACCTGAGGACGATTCTACCAGTGTTTTCTAAATCAGTTTTCTGAAAAAACCCGTGTTTTTATGTCAGTGATTCTCAAACTATTTCATGTCAAGGACCCCCAGAATTATATGTATTTGGCCACCCATCTGAAAATATGTTGTTCCAGGGACCTCCCCAGAAGCAAAGATTGTTCGCTCTGAAAGAATATATATTCAAAGATTTGCGCCACATTTTCACGATTGTTCAAAAATAGCAGACCTACAAGCTGGTAGCGCGGCACTTGGTGCCGCACTATGAGCTTGTAGATCTGCTATTTTTGAGTGGTGTAAACCACTCCTACGACTGGCTTTGTTAGTTTACGTGTCTGTCTGTCTGTCTGTCTGTTCGTACCAAAAAATGAGCACGGTTGCTATGGTCACCCAGTTCACACGGGTGTGATTTCATTACGTCAGACATTACGTCAGACCACAGCTGATCAGTCTATATAAGACCTTACACCACTCAGTTCACACGGGTGTCATTTTTTCGTTAGGTCTCACTACTTTCATGGCTCACTTTCGCTCACTGAATGGACTCATTGGACAGATGACAGACCCGGGCCGTAGTTCTGTCAGGTTCACTTCTACCATCAGACCCAGGCCGTAGTTCTGTCAGGTTCACTTCTACCATCAGACCCAGGCCGTAGTTCTGTCAGGTACACTTCTACCATCAGACCCAGGCCGTAGTTCTGTCAGGTACACTTCTACCATCAGACCCAGGCCGTAGTTCTGTCAGGTTCACTTCTACCATCAGACCCAGGCCGTAGTTCTGTCAGGTACACTTCTACCATCAGACCCAGGCCGTAGTTTTGTCAGGTACACTTCTACCATCAGACCCAGGCCGTAGTTCTGTCAGGTACACTTCTACCATCAGACCCAGGCCGTAGTTCTGTCAGGTACACTTCTACCATCAGACCCAGGCCGTAGTTCTGTCAGGTTCACTTCTACCATCAGACCCAGGACGTAGTTCTGTCAGGTTCACTTCTACCATCAGACCCAGGCCGTAGTTCTGTCAGGTTCACTTCTACCATCAGACCCAGACCGTAGTTCTGTCAGGTACACTTCTACCATCAGACCCAGGCCGTAGTTCTGTCAGGTTCACTTCTACCATCAGACCCAGGCCGTAGTTCTGTCAGGTACACTTCTACCATCAGACCCAGGCCGTAGTTTTGTCAGGTTCACTTCTACCATCAGACCCAGGCCGTAGTTCTGTCAGGTTCACTTCTACCATCAGACCCAGGCCGTAGTTCTGTCAGGTTCACTTCTACCATCAGACCCAGGCCGTAGTTCTGTCAGGTACACTTCTACCATCAGACCCAGGCCGTAGTTCTGTCAGGTACACTTCTACCATCAGACCCAGGCCGTAGTTCTGTCAGGTACACTTCTACCATCAGAGGACACTGGCATGAGTGCCTCTCCTAGAGCAGAGGGGTTCTCAACGTTTTTGGCTGGGGACCCCCGGAAATGCTTTGGCCGTGTCTCGTGACCCCGGTAGGGGGCGGGACTGCGACGCTCTATTGGCTGAAGCCATAGCCGGCCGCTACACTCCCGCTCCCGTGCTTCTCTTCTCTCTCGCAGTAGCGGCAACCTTCTGTCGCACACGGCCGGCGTGATAGGGCGTCCGCATTGGAGTGGCGAGCCCCTGGCCGGCGCTCTATCTTTGAAGTCGTATTCCTGCAGCTCCTCCAACCACCTGGCAACCTGCCCCTACAATTTACAATTTAGGCATTTAGCAGACGCTCTTAATCCAACATGCGTAAGCTACAACTATACTTATACTGTATACTATACTATGCTATACATATGTACTATGACATGCTATGACTACATACAATGCAATTCTAGTGCTGTCTACATAACATGCTATAAGTCTGTATGAAATGCTATCTAAGTCTACAAAAGTGCTATCTAAGGGGGTAGGAAGATTGGGAGTGATGCTGCAGTTCTAAATATGACGTAATTGAAACATCAAAAAAATTAAACGCCATTGACATTGAAGGGATAATTTATACGTCATATGTAAATGAGCAAATCAGCCAACCAATCACAGGCAACAGGCATTCTGATTGGCCAGTATGAGATGATTCATGATGATGTATGATGATAAGAGCTGATAATTCCGCTATATATGACGTAAATTAAACATCAAAACATTAAAAGCCGTTGACATTTGAAGGAAAAACTTACGTCATGCGCAAATGAGCAAATCAGCTAAACAATCACTTGATGGTGGGAGGAGCGCTTGGCCAATAAGGGACCACCTTATGTGCCTTATATGTAGCAATGTCAAATGTCCGCTAACATAAATTGACGTACGATGACAGGAGCACGCCTCATTTTGCACGGGTGTGATTTTATGTATAAACATGTATTCATTTTTTACATTGTTGAGTTTGAAGCAGTAAATGTATGGTCGTAATGCAATAATGGTTAAAAAGCGTGTCGCGCGTGGCTACGCTCATACGCAGACAACGGAAAAAAGACCAGAGAGCACCTTCCTGAAGGCCTGGGAGAGAATTAGCCATACAGTCGGTCAGGCTTTCACCAAGACGAAGAACAAACGTTGGACGAGGAAAGACACGCGAGACAACCACAAAGACCTCGAGGAGGAGAGGAGGGAGACCAGAGGAATCACTGAGGTCCCAAAAACGGAGAAGAGGTCGCAGAAGGACCAGGAAGAACAGACGACGACGACAACCTACCGCCCGACGTCCGCAGAGCAGGCGGCGACAACCTACCGCCCGACGTCCGCAGAGCAGGCGGCGACAACCTACCGCCCGACGTCCGCAGCCCTCAAGGAAGAACGGAGGAGGGAGGACACAGAAGAAGAAGAGTCTTTGTCACACACGTTTCTCCCTGCAGCGGAGAACAAGGTAGAAGAGACAGAAGCAGTGAAAGAAAGGGTAGAACATGTGAGGGATGTTCAACTGGAGACGACCGGAGAGCGGACGAATAATCGCTTCTGGTCAGACGACGACGCGTGTGAACTCACGGCGAACCCAAATACGGCGAACGGAAACGTCTCTCTGTCCGAGAACGACAGGAAGGTGACGTGCGTGGCGGAGAAGCGGCTGTACGCTCCGCACCCGGAGCGGTTCGGCCACTGGGAGCAGGTCCTGTGCGGGCAGGCGCTGACCGGACGCCGTTGCTACTGGGAGGTGGAGCTGAGCGGATGGGTGTCCGTGGCCGTGGCCTACGGAGGGATCGACAGGAGAGGGCTGCACGACGACAGTCTGTTTGGATACAACGACCAGTCCTGGAGTCTGGAGTGTGACCATCACCACCACCGCGGCCCGCGTGCAGGGTACGCTTACAGCGCACGGCACAACGGCAAGGCGACGGAGCTCCCCGTCGGGCCGTCCGACTCCACCAGAGTAGGGGTGCATCTGAACTGGCCCGCCGGCTCGCTGTCCTTTTACGGGGTCTGCGCCGACTCGTCACGGACACACCTGTACACCTTCCAGTCCAGGTTCACCGAACCCCTCTACCCTGGGTTTGGGTTCTTGTCGTATGGCTCCTCAGTGTCTCTGTGACAGATGAACCCCTCTATACCCTGTGTTTGGGTTCTTGTCCTATGGCTCCTCGGTATGGCTCCTCGGTGTCTCTGTGACAGATGCGAGGAGGTACAGTCAAACAGTTGTAACATCTAGAGTGGAAAACCACCCACCGCATTCCCTTTTTGAGTGGTGCAACCACTCCAAGGAACAGCTTTGTCCCTATGTCCTAACCTATGTGACTGTGTCCTGATGTTTAGAGTACCAATAGGGGGTGCTGTTGCACCACTCGCTTCAGGCTGGTCTGATTTTTACCCCTTCTTCCCGGGTGGGTGGGGCCTGTTGTATGTTTAGATTAATCGAAAACACCCCTCCTTTTTTCTGGTGACTGATGAGAATCACACCCGTGTGAAGTGAGGGGCTGCTCTTAATATCATACATCATCATACATCATCTCATCCTGGCCAATCACAATTTACGTCCTTCCTTTTTGTCTTCAGTGTAAAAACACTCAAAGCTGGACATAGGAGGGGCTAGCGCTGCTCAAAAGAGTTAATAAATACAACCTTCCCAGCATAAAATTAAAAACTATTGAAATTTTGCAACCAAGAACGAAAATGCATCGCTTGGATGCACCTGGGACGTATCCTCAGTGATGTATCCCATGGGATACATCAGTAGCTATGAACCACCATGGTGGCATGAAACAGACTTCCAATCAGATGTGTTTTTTTGAGCATGCCCAGAAGTGCTTTGGTAGTATGTAAATGTACGTTTTCTTCATGCCAATAAAGCTCCATTGAATTGGGAGGGGGTTGTGGGGGGTGGGAGGGGGTTGTGGGGGGTGGGAGGGGATTCTTGCCCAAGAGGTGTGACTAGGAAGCAGCCACAGCAGGGGGCCTTGCATATTTAAGTTGGTACAATTCGGACCTCTACATACCGGTAGATTTGCTGATTACAGGCTGGTAAACAACCGTAATCACCCGTAAATTTACTGGATTTACATGGCCTCTACATGTAGTATATCTGCCTGTAATCCTTGTTTTTTGCGCAGTGCCAAGGTCATCGGGGTTTTCGGGTCTCGCGAACATCATACCCCTCACTCGGGTGACCCAGCCGGGGTGATCAAGTCCCGACTTACGTCCCAGTAGCTACCCTCGATCAGACCCACTAGGGAAAGACCAGGGCCACACAGTAGCTACCCTCGATCAGACCCACTAGGGAAAGACCAGGGCCACACAGTAGCTACCCTCGATCAGACCCACTAGGGAAAGACCAGGGCCACACAATCCGTTGGATCCACTCCGGAACTATACTCTGCCGGGACTGGGAGGCACAATTCTGGCAATTAGAAATTCACCCATTCACACACACACATTCACACACACACATTCACACACACACATTCACACACACACACACACATTCACACACACACATTCACACACACACATTCACACACACACACATTCACACACCGATGGCGGCGGAAACCATGCAAGGCAGCAACCTGCACACTGGGAGCAATTAGGGGTTCAGTGTCTTGCTCAAGGACACTTCGACACTAACTCTGGGGGAGCCCGGGTTCGAACTGGGAACCGCAACCGGCCACTCTACCCCTAAGCCACCGCCGCCAAAAAAACTTGACACGTAATTTTGAATTGCTATATGTTTTGTTTTATCTCGAAAGTGTGAGAACTGCTGATTTAGCGTGCAGGCATCCGTAGAATGGGCCTCCGGTCTTAAACATTGGTTTTCTGATTGATGGAATCTCTTTGATTTGACTTGATTTGACTTGATTTGACTTTCAGAGCGAATGTTTTGAACTCAAATCTTTGCTTCTTGGAGGTCACTGGAACAACATATTTTCAGATGGGGGTCGGCGGTAACCTGACTCCGCCAGATGGGGCAGCAGAGAGTACACTGGGTTAAACTCTCTGCTGCCCCATCTGGCGGAGTCAGGTTAGGTCGGCGGCTAAACTCATATAATTTTGGGGGTCCTTCACATGTAATAGTTTGAGAACCACTGATACAGAAACATAAGGTTTTTCTGAAAACTGTCATGATTTAGAAGACATTTTGTAGAATCGGCCTCAGGTCTTAAGACATCACTTCCCCTTGACTATAGAGGATATGCGCGTGACATCATCGTACCTGGAAGTTATGCGGGAACGCCCACTGAGTGGCAAAAAACTACTTTCTGGCCTTGCCAGCCCATTCATCCAAACAGAAAAGTCCTGTCTGATTGCATTAAACAATGTTAAACTCACCAACATTGCAGCTGTACGAAAAGCTTGAATTATCCTCTTTCTATCTGCAAAACAAAGTTTTTGTTTCATAAAAATCCACCATAGAAACGTTATGAGCTACTTTCTGTCAAGAAATGCCCTGCATTTGATTATTTTTCTATGTGTCAGAGTTTGGAAGTGCTTGTTTTCAATAACACAACATTTTGCTGCCTCCTGCATTATATGACATTTAGAAACAGGTGGTACGCAGCAGGACGGTTGAGTGATTTCCAACGAGCGCTTCCAAACTCCAACACTCCATGCTGCTCAATGTTTTGCCACTCAGAAGAATTAATCCAAGGTTTGTCATATATTATGGTTTAGTAGGCATACACTTTAGCTGGTCAGTCAGTGTGTGCAGACTCAGAGAGAGAAGCAGCACTGCTCTGCTCATTAAATTGATATGACGCATATGCGCATCTGATCAAGATAATTAGTTATTTGGCAACACCTGTGTGAAATACCAACGCTTTCATATAGCCTACTTTTAGAATAAAGGTCATTACACACTGGCGAATTAGCGACGCGAATTATTCGTGCAAATAATTCGCCTTTTTTTAAAACCAATTGAAGTCAATGCAAGCTTCCACATCAGTGGCGAATGTGCGAATGTGCGAAAATGCGACCGTTTTCGCTCTTTACTTGTTCGCTCCGGTGTTCGCTCCGGTGTCAAATTTTTAATTCGCGTCGCTAATTCGCCAGTGTGTAATGACCTTAAGCCTTTTCTTTTTTTTTTGTGGCCATCTACAGGCCAGCCATGTGTACTGCATCTTTATCTTGAAAACGAAGCAGTTTACCGGTCTCGAGTGGACGTCGTACATAATTAACATAACCGCAATGTAGACGCAGTAAAGTTTTATATCGTTCGCAAAATTAGGCGGGGAACAGCCCGCGACGTCCTCGTGTACCCGGCACATCAGTCTAGATGAGGGGGGGGGGGGGCGTGTCCTGATGGGGATACTCTCTATAACTTCAACGTGATTGATGTCCTGACAGGTGACAGCTAGCATTCATAGACAGGATGATCATCACAGCTGCTCCTAAACTTGATCCCGCCTCCGTCTCTTGCTCAAGGTGTGTACGCTCTCGCTCTCTGTCTCTCCCTCTCTCTCTCTCTCTCTCACACTCACACACACACACACACACACACACACACGCACACACACGTGCACTTCATTCATTTGTTGTGACTTGTGAGTAAACAGGGATCTCCGCTGCATCTGTCTGTGTGGACTCATGGAGATTGACAACATGGTAGCAAATAGTGCTCTTATCAGAGCCAGGGAAGGTAAAGAACAAACCTCTATTTTTTTTTTTACATACTATTTAATGTGTAATGCAAAAAAATATAGATTTTTTTTTGGTTTAATGCTTTCGCTCACCTGACATCCTTAAATGCCTTTAACCACCTTCACCCTGCATGTCACTAAACACTAATAAGAATGTGTGCACGGTAGTTAAAAACTGGGCATACAGTGGTTGAAACTACTTTTGTTCCCCCCTCAACTGTATGTTTTGGTTTTGGTTTACATTTGCAGTCACACTTTAAATGTTCCATCTCGTCAGCTGACACTGTTAAAAGCAAAAAGCTTATTCAATGTAGGCTACACTTAAATATAACAGGTCAAGACTTCAAGGTGCAGTGCATTTGTATTCTTTTCTTTTTTATCGTATGATCAGGAATGTAACCCAGAGAGGAATAAGGAAATGATTGGTCATGAAATAAGCTCTACTTTCTCCTGCATTTCCTCCTCAATGCATGCAAACATTCCGCCTTTACTGAGTTAAGACTGCCTTTCTCACAAGGGAGTGACGGCATCGCAGAACGTATAGGGGTGATGCTCTCGAGCTTGACAGTTTCAGTAGAAAGCGCCATGTGCGAGATAGACTCTAGTCTCTTATTCGCTTGTGTCAGTGGTTCATGAAAATAATACTCAGTAGGCTACTTATGAGTAAATGTAACTTATAGTCAGTGCAGGTGCAAAACAGTTCTGACATGTTTTACTTAACAGTAAAAGTATGAATACTGCAATGTAAAAAAGTAAAGCTCCGGAATTAAAAATTGTGTCCACAATTCAATGCCGTTGGCAAAACGTTGATCAAAACATATAACAATTCTTCTACATTCTCTATAATTGTGCAGACTTCTTGTAAATGAACTGATGCCGATCTGTTTAACAAGAATAATTTAATTGGAGGGGAAAGGAACTGGTTGGAATAACGTGTTCCTTCCACGCGCTACGTCCAACCAGGGAAACTCCCCCCTGTCAGGTGCAAAGGAGCGACTTGGGACACTCATGCATGAAGGAAGCATGAGTTCAAGTCCGTTGCTCTCCCCAGGTTGGCGGAGGGCGTGTAGAGCCCAGGATCACATTAGATAATTGACACAGGGGTGAACAATGGGTTACAAAATCGTGGGATAAAATTTATAAAAACGAAAATAATAATAATTTAATTTATTTTATGCTCTCAAGAGTTAAAGATCTAAAGTATAAGGGTCCATTTGGTTACCAATACCAACATATGGAATGTAATTTAGCTGGGGACCGCCTGGCCATGGAACCCCCTCAAGGGTGGACCCCTGGTGGTCCCCGGACCCCCGCTGGTCCCCGGACCACTACTTTCCACCACTGCTCGTAGTTACCTTCCAGCAGCACTGGCTCTTGTCCTGGTGTGCATCATGTGAGTGTAAGTGTGTAAAGGCCTCAGTCACATAGGAAAGACAGCTGTCTTCTCTGTGTCTCTTGGGGAAAGGGGGCGTTGTTTTGACAAGGCAAGCTTGCTCCATGATGAGGGGAGGAGGGCAGAAGACAGCCATTGAGCAAGCTTGTCTCGTCAAAACCACCTCACTCCCATTGGAAATGTATTGAGAGCTGCTCTGCTGCCCCCCACCCCCTCTCCCCCAGAGACAACGAGAGAGCACCCTGTCATATGTGAGCGAGGCCTATGTATGCTGACAGCAATGTAGTCCCACAGGCTTCTATATATAGCTCATTGTAGTGCTCAACTGAGATGTGGAACCAGATAGGCAGGCCAAACACACACACACACACACACACACACACACACACACACACACACACACACACACACACACACACACACACACACACACACACACACACACACACACACGCGCACGCTAGGTGATAGTGATGATGATTGATGACATGACAAATTAGCAACCCTGATTTGTCGACCAACTTCGTTACACGAACAACAAAAACAGCCAGACTTTTCAAGAGAGGGATTTGAATAAACAAATAAATACCGTGCAGCAGATCTTCTTGAAAAGCTTTTGAAATATTGTGAGAATTGTTTTGCCCATGAGGACAACATGCCGGAAATATGGATGCCCGGTTGTAAAGAGGTTGACCCATTCTGGGCGGGAACCCCTTTTGGTGTTAGCATTATGTTATGCTTTAGCTGTTGAAAAATAGCAGATCTACAAGCTCGTACGAGCTTGTAGGTCTGCTATTTAAAAAAAATCGAAGAACCGCTGACATAGAAACATAGCTTTTTCAGAAAACTGTCAGGATGTAGAAGACATTTTTAGAATCTGATCTCAGGTCAAAATGGGTTAAGTGTGCTCTTTATGACAGGGTTTGACACTTCTGGTCCGCCTTCATATCACAAAAAGGGATGTTTGCATGGATTCAAGTTGATTTCAGTCGTCTGGATTCCATAGAAGCCATGAATGTCTTCTATGTGAAAGCATGTTGCACACCAAAAATAGATTGCACACATCTATATTAACACATTTTGGGCACATACGGTCTTCACCAACGAACGCCAATGCTGTCTGTCTTCTGCCCAATGTTGCAGTTGGCCCCAGGTCCATCCCAACTCCTTCATTTCTCTCTCCACTGATCTTCTCCAGGCAGGGCCGGTTCTAGGGGGGGGGGCAGGGGTGGGCATAGCCCACCCAAACGTGCGTCCTGCCCACCCAATGTGGGTTTGACACCCCACCTGCGCCGGCGGAGTCGCCCCCCCTTACAATTCTGTCTGCCCACCTGAGTGGGGCTGGCTAAATCCGGCCCCGTCTCCAGGTCTCTTTGGGCCTGCCTCTATTTCTTTTCCCAGGTGGTGTCCATCTCATTGCTTTCAGTGTTAGCATTATGTTGTGCTTTAGCTATTGAAAAATAGCAGATCTACGAGCTTGTAGATCTGCTATTTTTGAAAAATCGAAGAACGACTGACATAGAAACATAGCTTTTTCAGAAAACAGACATTTTTAGAATCTGATCTCAGGTCGAAATGGGTTAAGATCAATCTACAAGCTTATACAATGCATGTGCGACTAAAGGCTGTTTTCAGTTATTATTTAAAGTAATCAAACTAGTAATAGAATGAAGTGTTAGAATTGAACTGGCATGTTCAGAACAGATGCATCTTCGATAAAAGGTCTCGGATATTTCAATGAAAGCAATGGTTAAAGCCTCAATCAGCAATTTATTCAGCTTTGTTGACTGTAGAACGGCAAGGACAGAGAGGTGTAAAATGATAACACCACCTAATCCTACATAATTGTTTAGGAAACAGTCTAGTGTTAGTGCATGCGTGTGTCTGTGTCTGTGTGTGTGTGCGTGTGCATGCGTGTCTGTGTGACTTGACCTGGCAAAGAAATATATATATAAAATAGTGGTGAGATTTTATTTTTGCTTTATTCCATGTGCCTGTGGCTTGTTTCTGCAGGTGGTGGATCAAAAGGCCGGAGCTGGAAATGGAAGGAGATGCTTCGCTTCCCACATATTAGCCAGTGTATGGAGCTAGCCAATAATATAGGTGTGTAGCCTATTGTGTGTTTATTTAATTTCCTATTTTATTTAACCTGTCTGTCTGTCTGTCTGTCTGTCTGTCTGTCTGTCTGTCTGTCTGTCTGTCTGCGTGCGTGCGTGCGTGCGTGCATGCGTGCGTGCGTGCGTGCGTGCGTGCGTGCGTGCGTGCGTGCGTGCGTGCGTGCGTTTGATTGAATATCTTATTGCAAAAAGTACAGAGGTACATTTGTACAATAATGCTAAAAAAACAAAACACAAAAAGCCCTGGGGGCTTCCATTGTGGTTCTTACAACGATATGACAAAATCAAATACAGTATCATAATATACAGACCGTCAAACCTTAGTCAAACACACACACTTCATTATGTTTCTGGCCATAGGATGCAAATTTAAAATTGTGCTGCTGTTATCTACTACCAATACTATGTCCCTTTAACCTTATCTACTACCAATACTATGTCCCTTTAACCTGTTATCTACTACCAATACTATGTCCCTTTAACCTGTTATCTACTACCAATACTATGTCCCTTTAACCTGTTATCTACTACCAATACTATGTCCCTTTAACCTGTTATCTACTACCAATACTATGTCCCTTTAACCTTTAACCTGTTATCTACTACCAATACTATGTCCCTTTAACCTTCTACTACCAATACTATGTCCCTTTAACCTGTTATCTACTACCAATACTATGTCCCTTTAACCTGTTATCTACTACCAATACTATGTCCCTTTAACCTGTTATCTACTACCAATACTATGTCCCTTTAACCTGTTATCTACTACCAATACTATGTCCCTTTAACCTTTAACCTGTTATCTACTACCAATACTATGTCCCTTTAACCTTTTATCTACTACCAATACTATGTCCCTTTAACCTTTAACCTGTTATCTACTACCAATACTATGTCCCTTTAACCTGTTATCTACTACCAATACTATGTCCCTTTAACCTGTTATCTACTACCAATACTATGTCCCTTTAACCTGTTATCTACTACCAATACTATGTCCCTTTAACCTTTAACCTGTTATCTACTACCAATACTATGTCCCTTTAACCTTTTATCTACTACCAATACTATGTCCCTTTAACCTTTAACCTGTTATCTACTACCAATACTATGTCCCTATACTACGTGGCAGCGGTGGCCGAACGGATAGCGGCGCGGTCTAGATACCGGAAGGTTCCCAGTTCGAATCAGCCGTCCGACACGTTAAAATTACCACCGCTGAAATGCCCTTGAACAAGGCATCAACCACTACGATGAAATGTGTTCTATGAGCAGGGCCTGGCTGGAAACAAGTTCTTGAGCTTAGCCCAGATACCCTGGGTAAATATAGATTTCATTTCATTTCCCTTTAACCTGTTATCTACTACCAATACTATGTCCCTTTAACCTGTTATCTACTACCAATACTATGTCCCTTTAACCTGTTATCTACTACCAATACTATGTCCCTTTAACCTGTTATCTACTACCAATACTATGTCCCTTTAACCTTTTATCTACTACCAATACTATGTCCCTTTAACCTGTTATCTACTACCAATACTATGTCCCTTTAACCTGTTATCTACTACCAATACTATGTCCCTTTAACCTGTTATCTACTACCAATACTATGTCCCTTTAACCTGTTATCTACTACCAATACTATGTCCCTTTAACCTTTTATCTACTACCAATACTATGTCCCTTTAACCTGTTATCTACTACCAATACTATGTCCCTTTAACCTGTTATCTACTACCAATACTATGTCCCTTTAACCTTTTATCTACTACCAATACTATGTCCCTTTAACCTGTTATCTACTACCAATACTATGTCCCTTTAACCTGTTATCTACTACCAATACTATGTCCCTTTAACCTTTTATCTACTACCAATACTATGTCCCTTTAACCTGTTATCTACTACCAATACTATGTCCCTTTAACCTTCTACTACCAATACTATGTCCCTTTAACCTGTTATCTACTACCAATACTATGTCCCTTTAACCTGTTATCTACTACCAATACTATGTCCCTTTAACCTGTTATCTACTACCAATACTATGTCCCTTTAACCTGTTATCTACTACCAATACTATGTCCCTTTAACCTGTTATCTACTACCAATACTATGTCCCTTTAACCTTTTATCTACTACCAATACTATGTCCCTTTAACCTGTTATCTACTACCAATACTATGTCCCTTTAACCTGTTATCTACTACCAATACTATGTCCCTTTAACCTGTTATCTACTACCAATACTATGTCCCTTTAACCTGTTATCTACTACCAATACTATGTCCCTTTAACCTGTTATCTACTACCAATACTATGTCCCTTTAACCTGTTATCTACTACCAATACTATGTCCCTTTAACCTGTTATCTACTACCAATACTATGTCCCTTTAACCTGTTATCTACTACCAATACTATGTCCCTTTAACCTTTTTATTGCCATCTACGTTTATAAACGTAGATGGCGCTTTGGAATGGGGGGTCAGATCAACATATCTGCCTGGGTGACAGCAGACTGCTGGGCGAGCGCTGGCGCTTTGGAATGGGGGGTCAGATCAACACATCCGCCTGGGTGACAGCAGACTGCTGGGCGAGCGCTGGCGCTTTGGAATGGGGGGTCAGATCAACACATCCGCCTGGGTGACAGCAGACTGCTGGGCGAGCGCTGGCGCTTTGGAATGGGGGGTCAGATCAACACATCCGCCTGGGTGACAGCAGACTGCTGGGCGAGCGCTGGCGCTTTGGCATGGGGGGGAAAAAAAGAAAAATCGAAATGTTCGAGCCTATTAAGAACTTGAAGTCTAGTTTTCGCCGGCTGCCGGGTGTGGCTGCACTAATAACTTTGGGGCAGGCCTGTCTAGAGTTTAAATAGACAGGTATCAGTCAAAAGGGAGACAACGAAGGGGAAGGATCAACATATGGAATATTCAGAACAGGTCTGCTCCATATATGGAGATCTAAGGGTTTGTGGTCAGATGTAGAGTTGCTGGCCAATATTGATGACATCAGGGATCTGATATGGGCTTAATATTGACGACATCAGCTGGGGTCTCCATCCCTGATGATGTCACGTGCTCCATCGCTGATGATGTCACGTGATGTCACATGCTTTCTGACCCCGACCGACAAACCAACCAACCAACACACACACTGACGTGAGTGTGTGTGTATATATAAGGAGCATTCAGTGATTTGGGTGATTTGGAAAACCACCCAGTTCGCCCCGGTAACAAAAAGTGCACATGCACACGCTCTACAGTGGGGGGAAGTGCAACAGGCCAACAGCATGTGCACCAAGGCCCGCCCCCACTCGATCATGATTGGAGGAAGGCCCCACTCTTCCTGATTGGATGAAGGCTTTGCCACCCGCCACCAAAACTAGCGTTTTTTGACCCCAGGGGCTCACTGGGGACAGGGAGGAACTCCTAAATATGGTCAGCACACTCTTTAGTAGGGAGGATTGTCCAAAAAAAAAGAAAAAATTTGATATTTGAATGAAGTGAAATCACTGAATATACCTTTAAAACTCTTTGGGTGCCAGGGGGTTGACACCAGTTGTGGTCCTGGGTGCCACTTTTCCCATTATAAATAAAAGAAAGAAAATGTAATGATATTGTGCATGTAATGTGCATGTCATAACCTGATCACCAGATTAGAGGAATTTTCAAAAACATGGATTCAATTTTTTTTTGCTCGTCTTAACGTCCCTGGCAATCAGTACATATTGAAAACGGACTCGTCTTAACGTCCCTGGCACTTAAACTGTAAATGTGACCTTCGGCTGCAATGATATGGACATGTTGGCCATGCCTGACGTTTGACGCTGTGTTCTCTGACAGAGCGGGACTACTACGGCCTGTGTGTGAAGCAGCCTATTGGCAGAGACCTCTTCTATCAGTTCTGTCGTAGCAGACCGGATCTACGCAACTGCATCTGCTTGCTGGAGGCAATGGTACACGCTCACCTGAAACACTATTAACCAGGGGTGGGGCAACTTTGACCATGGAGAGGGCCAATATATTTCCACACTCACTCCAGAGGGCCAATATATTTCCACACTCACTCCAGAGGGCCAATATATTTCCACACTCACTCCAGAGGGCCAATATATTTCCACACTCACTCCAGAGGGCCAATATATTTCCACACTCACTCCAGAGGGCCAATATATTTCCACACTCACTCCAGAGGGCCAATATATTTCCACACTCACTCCAGAGGGCCAATATATTTCCACACTCACTCCAGAGGGCCAATATATTTCCACACTCACTCCAGAGGGCCAATATATTTCCACACTCACTCCAGAGGGCCAATATATTTCCACACTCACTCCAGAGGGCCAATATATTTCCACACTCACTCCAGAGGGCCAATATATTTCCACACTCACTCCAGAGGGCCAATATATTTCCACACTCACTCCAGAGGGCCAATATATTTCCACACTCACTCCAGAGGGCCAATATATTTCCACACTCACTCCAGAGGGCCAATATATTTCCACACTCACTCCAGAGGGCCAATATATTTCCACACTCACTCCAGAGGGCCAATATATTTCCACACTCACTCCAGAGGGCCAATATATTTCCACACTCACTCCAGAGGGCCAATATATTTCCACACTCACTCCAGAGGGCCAATATATTTCCACACTCACTCCAGAGGGCCAATATATTTCCACACTCACTCCAGAGGGCCAATATATTTCCACACTCACTCCAGAGGGCCAATATATTTCCACACTCACTCCAGAGGGCCAATATATTTCCACACTCACTCCAGAGGGCCAATATATTTCCACACTCACTCCAGAGGGCCAATATATTTCCACACTCACTCCAGAGGGCCAATATATTTCCACACTCACTCCAGAGGGCCAATATATTTCCACACTCACTCCAGAGGGCCAATATATTTCCACACTCACTCCAGAGGGCCAATATATTTCCACACTCACTCCAGAGGGCCACTATATTTCCACACTCACTCCAGAGGGCCAGGTTGCATATTACTGTCGTAGCAAAAATAGCCGATCTACAAGCTCAAAACGCGTCGCAATGCGACACGTTTTGAGCTTGTAGATCAGCTACTTTTTATATATATTTGAATTGAAAACCTGAATCATTTTTTGATATTTTTGATTTGGAATCCTGAAAAGTAACCTTTTTATTGAATTCCAAATGCATTTAGTAGTCATGTTAACTTTATGAACTGTTAACATAACACATAATATAACACAAAAAGACAATAACATTTTAATACTAGTCATTAAGTACTATAGTCATTTAATACTAGTCATTAAGTAATTAAAGCGGGTTTGGAATAGTAACAGCTGAAATCAATACTATATTCTGATATTAACACGCGGGCCGCATTAAGTGAAGTCATGTGGCCCCCAAAAAATATTTTTTGTTGCCAAAAAAAAAAAAAAAATGTAAATTTAGTCGACGAAAATCGCATGACATTTAGTCGACTAAAACTAGACTAACACTAAAACATTCCAGGTGACTAAAATGTGACTAAAACTAAATGAAGTTTCATTCCAAAGACTGTCTATGACTAGACTAAAATAGAAATTTGCTGCCAAAAACCACACTGGTACATATTGTGTTTAATATTATGTTTCTAATTATGGCTTCATCAGGAAAACTTTGACACCAAGCCAGATGAGGAGAGGAGGGACTACGGCATGAATATCATTCACGCATTTCTCAGAAGTCAGGTCAGGCCCCGTCACAATCATTACACAATCGTCTGATTGCAATCTTTTTTTTGTTTCGTCACCAACACAAACATTAAGTGCCATTAACAATGAACAGAGTTTATTGTTTGTTTCGTCACTAACACAAACATTACATGCCATTAACAATGAACAGAGTTTAATGTTTGTTTTGTCCATGTTTGTTTGTTTCGTCATGTTTATTGTACATGGTGTATATACCTCATACTAAGCATTGAAGTATGAGGTATAAAGTACAGCAGCCTTGTGTTCCTAAAACAGAAAGATTGGGTATTGGGTAAGACTGACGTTATGTATCTTTCAGGACCTTTCACTGCTTTGTCTCAACCATTACTATATGGCTCTGGTCTCAGCCACCGCGGTGGATATTTTGACATTCCGTTTTTTTTTTTTTTTGGAATGTTGCCACTACTGTTGGAGCAGCCATAAACTACACAGGTTCATCCCGATGTTCTGGGCATCTTTGTAATGTTAGTGTTAGTAAAAGGCAGGTAAAGAGTAACGTTTGAGGCAGACTAACATCAGTCACTTTTCCATTCACTGTAGTAGAAGAGGTGCGGGTTTAAACCTGTAGTCTCCGCCTACAGGAAATCTGTTGCCTGCGACCATGAGAACCGTTTCTGAATCGGTCTATAGTGATATATTTCTCAGTCTTACTCTGAACAGTGTGTGGAGGTGTATAGTGATATATTTCTCAGTCTGAACAGAGATGTATAGTGATATATTTCTCAGTCTGAACAGTGCGTGGAGGTGTATAGTGATATATTTCTCAGTCTGAACAGTGCGTGGAGGTGTATAGTGGTATATTTCTCAGTCTGAACAGTGCGTGGAGGTGTATAGTGATATATTTCTCAGTCTGAACAGTGCGTGGAGGTGTATAGTGGTATATTTCTCAGTCTGAACAGTGCGTGGAGGTGTATAGTGATATATTTCTCAGTCTGAACAGTGCGTGGAGGTGTATAGTGGTATATTTCTCAGTCTGAACAGTGCGTCGAGGTGTATAGTGATATATTTCTCAGTCTGAACAGAGGTGTATAGTGATATATTTCTCAGTCTGAACAGTGCGTGGAGGTGCTACAGGACTGTCAACAGACCTGCAGGCAGAGTCTGGAGGAGGATCCGTGTGGAGACGTGTTTGAACGATGCAGACGGTAAGTTGTCACGCGCCGTGAACGTGTGCGTGCGTGTGTGCACGCTCACACTGTGTGTGTGCGTGTGTCAGTGCGCGTACGTGCGTGTGTGTATGTATGTATTCACGTGTGCAATGACACATTCAGTAACGTGTGCGTGTGTGCATGTGTGTGTTAGGAAGCTTAATGCACACCTGTGTGGATCTCCGTTCCATCAGTACCAGGAGAGCATGTTCTTTGATCGCTTTCTACAATGGAAGATGCTAGAGAGGTCAGTACTGTTTGCCTGTGTGTGTGTGTGTATGCACGTGTGTGTGTGTGTGTGTGTGTGTGCACGTGTATGCGCACGCTGTATGCGTGCGTGCGAGAGAGAGAGATATGAGGTTGCATGTCGATAATGTATTGTTAGTCGCTAATCCATTCATGTAAAATTGTGATTAAGTTACATTTCTTTTTCTTCCTCCTCTGCACTGTTTTCCTCTTTGTTTTATGCATCCTAATGACATTTCATAATTTCTGCTGCTTGTTTTGTGTAAAGAACATTGAATTGCCTTGTTGTTGAAATGTGCTATACAAATAATTATTACAAAAATAACAATTCAAATTAGTTTTAAGTATTTCAATGGATTAAAAAAAAAAGAAAATCAAGTAAGAAATTCCATTTAAAAGAAATAGCTGATTTTCAAGCTCACAACGAGGTTGTGGGAACCACTGACCTATACATAACATCAGTTGTCTGTCTTGTCTATGAGTGACATAAATGTGTCACGTGGTTGTCTTCCAGTCTAGGAACATTAAAGGAGAATTCCATGCTAGAAGGCTTTCTTACCTTTATTTGTAGTTGTTACGTCCCCACCGTGTTATTTTGTGCAAAAGGGCATTATTGGCTATTTCATAAGCCCTCAATGAATTGCATTGCATTGAATCATAATGTAAATAGTATCCCAAGCGGCACACTTTACTACTTATTTCGATGGAAATAAGCGAATTAGCACAAAAACCCAACCCCCATTGAGGGCTTATATTAGTGGAAATAGCCAATAATGCACTTTTGCACAAAATAACACCTGGACCTCTTTGTTGGGGACGTAACAACTACAAATAAAGGTAAGAAAGCCTTCTAGCATGGAATTCACCTTTAAGAAGATGCACGGGGGCGTGGCACGGTCTCCTGCGGGAGGTTTGCACATGCTCAGTGTAAACAGGAACTGCGACGATGGAGTGTTCCAGCAGAGGTGCTACTGTAGATAGAAAGCTCTAACTTGTGATGTAAATAATGAGATCCAGAACAGTTGAGAATTAAACAGCAGTAACCCTTCCCTTTTCAAATGTCCATGTTCCTTTGTCATTTCACAAAAATAAAAGTTTAACACATGTACTACAATCAAAGCGAGCATCAAAAGAACATGGGAAATCCACAAAGGAAAAATATACAAAAACAGTAACTAAATGTACTTGTCCTTTGTCTTTCAGTCTGTTATACACAACATTCTTTCCACACAGTTATGAAATAGATTTTCTCTTTTCCTCTATTTTTTTATATTTTTATTATTTCAGTTCAGGGTCAGCAACTCTCATGCACCTCTAGCACCTCTGCTGGAACACTCCATCGTCACAGTTCCTGTTTACACTGAGCATGTGCAAACCTCCCGTAGGAGACTGTCCCACGCCCCGTGCATGTTCCTTCTTAATGTTCCTAGCTTCCAGGCAGCCTATCACCATTTTCTTTTTTTTTAATTATAATCTTTATCCCACAATTTTGTAACCCATTTTTCACCCCTGTGTCAATTATCTAATGTGATCCTGGGCTCTACACACCCTCCGCCAACCTGGGGAGAGCAACGGACTTGAACTCATGCTTCCTTCATGCATGAATGTCCAAGTCGCTCCTTTACACCTGACAGGGGGGAGTCGTAGCGCGTGGAAGGAACACGTTATTCCAACCAGTTCCTTTCCCCTCCATCAGGCGCCCTGGCTGGCCAGGGGGAGGCAGTTTAGAGACCAGGATTACTGCATGTCTTTGTGAGGGTACCTACCCTAGGGGACACGGGGAGAACATGCAAACTCCACACAGAAAGGCCCTTTCGCCAACCCCGCCTCGGGTATGGCCACTGACGACGTGGAGGAGAGGACACGCCCACAGCGCCCACAGCGCCCACAACTGCCCATAGATCCGATGTCCCGTTAGTCCGAACATGCATTAAGGTTGGCGAACATGGACTGCTCCCGTGCTTGCGGTTATGTTTAGGTTAGGGTTAGAGATAGGGATAGTAATTTTGTCTTCCAGTCAGCCTATCACCATTAAACATGTCCCGTGTTTGTCTTCCAGTCAGCCAATCACCATTAAACATGTCCCGTGTTTGTCTTCCAGTCAGCCAATCACCATTAAACATGTCCCGTGTTTGTCTTCCAGTCAGCCAATCACCAAGAAGACCTTCAGACACTACCGCCTACTGGGGAAGGGCGGCTTCGGAGAGGTCAGAGGTCACTCACTGAAACCACACAACATTCATCCTGAATTCAAAGTTGTGACGCAGAAACATCCGGACCGCGTGGGGGTTGAACATCCGGACCGCGTGGGGGTTGAACATCCGGACCGCGTGGGGGTTGAACATCCGGACCGCGTGGGGGTTGAACATCCGGACTGCGTGGGGGTTGAACATCCGGACCGCGTGGGGGTTGAACATCCGGACTGCGTGGGGGTTGAACATCCGGACTGCGTGGGGGTTGAACATCCGGACTGCGTGGGGGTTGAACATCCGGACCGCGTGGGGGTTGAACATCCGGACCGCGTGGGGGTTGAACATCCGGACCGCGTGGGGGTTGAACATCCGGACCACCTGGGGGTTGAACATCCGGACCGCGTGGGGGTTGAACATCCGGACCGCGTGGGGGTTGAACATCCGGACCGCGTGGGGGTTGAACATCCGGACCGCGTGGGGGTTGAACATCCGGACTGCGTGGGGGTTGAACATCCGGACCGCGTGGGGGTTGAACATCCGGACTGCGTGGGGGTTGCTCTGATCCGCGCCAACCAATTGGCACCAGTGTTGTTTTTGGCAGCAAATTTAGATTTTAGTCATATAGTCTCTTAGTTTCAGTCACATTTTAGTCACCTGGAATGTTTTAGTGTTAGTCTAGTTTTAGTCGACTAAATATCATGAGATTTTAGTCGACTGTATCTACAGTTGATTTAGTCGAACAAAATGTGTTTTGGCAGGCCTTGATGCCGTCGTTTTTACTGTTTTTACAATTGCTGAAAATAGCCGATCTACAATCGGCTATTTTCAGCATTTTCACCAAGTGTAAAATGACTTATATTGGATCTCGTTGAGTCCCGTTGGGAAAAAAGTCCCTTTGGGGGAAAAGTCCCAAAAGTCCCTTTGGGGGAAAAGTCCCGTTGGGGAAAAAGTCCCAAAAGTCCCTTTGGGGGAAAAGTCCCTTTGGGGGAAAAGTCCCAAAAGTCCCTTTGGGGAAAAAGTCCCTTTGGGGAAAAAGTCCCTTTGGGGGAAAAGTCCCTTTGGGGGAAAAGTCCCTTTGGGGAAAAAGTCCCTTTGGGGAAAAAGTCCCAAAAGTCCCTTTGGGGAAAAAGTCCCTTTGGGGAAAAAGTCCCTTTGGGGAAAAAGTCCCTTTGGGGGAAAAGTCCCTTTGGGGGAAAAGTCCCTTTGGGGAAAAAGTCCCTTTGGGGAAAAAGTCCCAAAAGTCCCTTTGGGGAAAAAGTCCCTTTGGGGAAAAAGTCCCAAAAGTCCCTTTGGGGAAAAAGTCCCTTTGGGGAAAAAGTCCCAAAAGTCCCTTTGGGGAAAAAGTCCCAAAAGTCCCTTTGGGGAAAAAGTCCCTTTGGGGAAAAGTCCCAAAAGTCCCTTTGGGGAAAAAGTCCCAAAAGTCCCTTTGGGGAAAAAGTCCCAAAAGTCCCGTTGGGGTAAAAGTCCCGTTGGGGAAAAAGTCCTGTTGGGGAACAAGTCCTGTTGGGGAAAAAGTCCCAAAAGTCCCGTTGGGGAAAAAGTCCCGTTGGGGAACAAGTCCTGTTGGGGAAAAAGTCCCGTTGGGGAACAAGTCCTGTTGGGGAACAAGTCCCAAAAGTCCCGTTGGGGAAAAAGTCCCGTTGGGGAACAAGTCCCAAAAGTCCCGTTGGGGAAAAAGTCCCGTTGGGGAAAAAGTCCTGTTGGGGAAAAAGTCCCGTTGGGGAAAAAGTCCTGTTGGGGAAAAAGTCCCAAAAGTCCCGTTGGGGAAAAAGTGCCGGTGGTGGAAAAAGTCCCAAAAGTTCCGTTGGGGAAAAAGTCCCGTTGGGGAAAAAGTCCCAAAAGTCCCGTTGGGGAAAAAGTCCCAAAAGTCCCGTTGGGGAAAAAGTCCCAAAAGTCCTGTTGGGGAAAAAGTCCCAAAAGTCCCGTTGGGGAAAAAGTCCTGTTGGGGAAAAAGTCCCGTTGGGGAAAAAGTCCCGTTGGGGAAAAAGTCCCGTTGGGGAAAAAGTCCTGTTGGGGAAAAAGTCCCGTTGGGGAAAAAGTCCCGTTGGAGAAAAAGTCCTGTTGGGGAAAAAGTCCCGTTGGGGAAAAAGTCCCAAAAGTCCCGTTGGGGAAAAAGTCCCGTTGGGGAAAAAGTCCCAAAAGTCCCGTTGGGGAAAAAGTCCCGTTGGGGAAAAACTCCCGTTGGGGAAAAAGTCCTGTTGGGGAAAAAGTCCCGTTGGGGAAAAAGTCCCGTTGGGGAAAAAGTCCCGTTGGGGAAAAAGTCCCGTTGGGGAAAAAGTCCTGTTGGGGAAAAAGTCCCGTTGGGGAAAAAGTCCCCAACGGGACAGTGTTGTTTTTGGCAGCAAATTTAGATTTTAGTCATATAGTCTCTTAGTTTCAGTCACATTTTAGTCACCTGGAATGTTTTAGTGTTAGTCTAGTTTTAGTCGACTAAATATCATGAGATTTTAGTCGACTGTATCTACAGTTGATTTAGTCGAACAAAATGTGTTTTGGCAGGCCTTGATGCCGTCGTTTTTACTGTTTTTACAATTGCTGAAAATAGCCGATCTACAATCGGCTATTTTCAGCATTTTCACCAAGTGTAAAATGACTTATATTGGATCTCGTTGAGTCCCGTTGGGAAAAAAGTCCCTTTGGGGGAAAAGTCCCAAAAGTCCCTTTGGGGGAAAAGTCCCGTTGGGGAAAAAGTCCCAAAAGTCCCTTTGGGGGAAAAGTCCCTTTGGGGGAAAAGTCCCAAAAGTCCCTTTGGGGGAAAAGTCCCTTTGGGGAAAAAGTCCCTTTGGGGGAAAAGTCCCTTTGGGGGAAAAGTCCCTTTGGGGAAAAAGTCCCTTTGGGGAAAAAGTCCCAAAAGTCCCTTTGGGGAAAAAGTCCCTTTGGGGAAAAAGTCCCAAAAGTCCCTTTGGGGAAAAAGTCCCTTTGGGGAAAAAGTCCCAAAAGTCCCTTTGGGGAAAAAGTCCCAAAAGTCCCTTTGGGGAAAAAGTCCCTTTGGGGAAAAGTCCCAAAAGTCCCTTTGGGGAAAAAGTCCCTTTGGGGAAAAAGTCCCAAAAGTCCCTTTGGGGGAAAAGTCCCTTTGGGGGAAAAGTCCCTTTGGGGAAAAAGTCCCTTTGGGGAAAAAGTCCCAAAAGTCCCTTTGGGGGAAAAGTCCCTTTGGGGAAAAAGTCCCAAAAGTCCCTTTGGGGAAAAAGTCCCAAAAGTCCCTTTGGGGAAAAAGTCCCTTTGGGGAAAAAGTCCCAAAAGTCCCTTTGGGGGAAAAGTCCCTTTGGGGAAAAAGTCCCAAAAGTCCCTTTGGGGGAAAAGTCCCTTTGGGGAAAAAGTCCCAAAAGTCCCTTTGGGGAAAAAGTCCCAAAAGTCCCGTTGGGGAAAAAGTCCCAAAAGTCCCTTAGGGGAAAAAGTCCCAAAAGTCCCTTTGGGGAAAAAGTCCCTTTGGGGAAAAAGTCCCAAAAGTCCCGTTGGGGAAAAAGTCCCAAAAGTCCCTTTGGGGAAAATGTCCCTTTGGGGAAAAAGTCCCTTTGGGGAAAAAGTCCCAAAAGTCCCAAAAGTCCCTTTGGGGAAAATGTCCCTTTGGGGAAAAAGTCCCTTTGGGGAAAAAGTCCCAAAAGTCCCGTTGGGGAAAAAGTCCCAAAAGTCCCGTTGGGGAAAAAGTCCCGTTGGGGAACAAGTCCCAAAAGTCCCGTTGGGGAAAAAGTCCCGTTGGGGAAAAAGTCCTGTTGGGGAAAAAGTCCTGTTGGGGAAAAAGTCCTGTTGGGGAAAAAGTCCCAAAAGTCCCGTTGGGGTAAAAGTCCCGTTGGGGAAAAAGTCCTGTTGGGGAACAAGTCCTGTTGGGGAAAAAGTCCCAAAAGTCCCGTTGGGGAAAAAGTCCCGTTGGGGAACAAGTCCTGTTGGGGAGCAAGTCCTGTTGGGGAAAAAGTCCTGTTGGGGAAAAAGTCCTGTTGGGGAAAAAGTCCTGTTGGGGAAAAAGTCCCAAAAGTCCCGTTGGGGTAAAAGTCCCGTTGGGGAAAAAGTCCTGTTGGGGAACAAGTCCTGTTGGGGAAAAAGTCCCAAAAGTCCCGTTGGGGAAAAAGTCCCGTTGGGGAACAAGTCCTGTTGGGGAAAAAGTCCCGTTGGGGAACAAGTCCTGTTGGGGAACAAGTCCCAAAAGTCCCGTTGGGGAAAAAGTCCCGTTGGGGAACAAGTCCCAAAAGTCCCGTTGGGGAAAAAGTCCCGTTGGGGAAAAAGTCCTGTTGGGGAAAAAGTCCCGTTGGGGAAAAAGTCCTGTTGGGGAAAAAGTCCCAAAAGTCCCGTTGGGGAAAAAGTGCCGGTGGTGGAAAAAGTCCCAAAAGTTCCGTTGGGGAAAAAGTCCCGTTGGGGAAAAAGTCCCAAAAGTCCCGTTGGGGAAAAAGTCCCAAAAGTCCCGTTGGGGAAAAAGTCCCAAAAGTCCTGTTGGGGAAAAAGTCCCAAAAGTCCCGTTGGGGAAAAAGTCCTGTTGGGGAAAAAGTCCCGTTGGGGAAAAAGTCCCGTTGGGGAAAAAGTCCCGTTGGGGAAAAAGTCCTGTTGGGGAAAAAGTCCCGTTGGGGAAAAAGTCCCGTTGGAGAAAAAGTCCTGTTGGGGAAAAAGTCCCGTTGGGGAAAAAGTCCCAAAAGTCCCGTTGGGGAAAAAGTCCCGTTGGGGAAAAAGTCCCAAAAGTCCCGTTGGGGAAAAAGTCCCGTTGGGGAAAAACTCCCGTTGGGGAAAAAGTCCTGTTGGGGAAAAAGTCCCGTTGGGGAAAAAGTCCCGTTGGGGAAAAAGTCCCGTTGGGGAAAAAGTCCCGTTGGGGAAAAAGTCCTGTTGGGGAAAAAGTCCCGTTGGGGAAAAAGTCCCGTTGGGGAAAAAGTCCTGTTGGGGAAAAAGTCCCGTTGGGGAAAAAGTCCCAAAAGTCCCGTTGGGGAAAAAGTCCCAAAAGTCCCGTTGGGGAAAAAGTCCCGTTGGGGAAAAAGTCCTGTTGGGGAAAAAGTCCCGTTGGGGAAAAAGTCCCAAAAGTCCCGTTGGGGAAAAAGTCCCAAAAGTCCTGTTGGGGAAAAAGTCCCAAAAGTCCCGTTGGGGAAAAAGTCCTGTTGGGGAAAAAGTCCCAAAAGTTCCGTTGGGGAAAAAGTCCCGTTGGGGAAAAAGTCCCAAAAGTCCCATTGGGGAAAAAGTCCCAAAAGTCCCGTTGGGGAAAAAGTCCCAAAAGTCCCGTTGGGGAAAAAGTCCCAAAAGTCCTGTTGGGGAAAAAGTCCTGTTGGGGAAAAAGTCCCGTTGGGGAAAAAGTCCTGTTGGGGAAAAAGTCCCGTTGGGGAAAAAGTCCTGTTGGGGAAAAAGTCCCGTTGGGGAACAAGTCCTGTTGGGGAAAAAGTCCCGTTGGGGAACAAGTCCTGTTGGGGAACAAGTCCCAAAAGTCCCGTTGGGGAAAAAGTCCCGTTGGGGAACAAGTCCCAAAAGTCCCGTTGGGGAAAAAGTCCCGTTGGGGAAAAAGTCCTGTTGGGGAAAAAGTCCCGTTGGGGAAAAAGTCCTGTTGGGGAAAAAGTCCCAAAAGTCCCGTTGGGGAAAAAGTGCCGGTGGTGGAAAAAGTCCCAAAAGTTCCGTTGGGGAAAAAGTCCCGTTGGGGAAAAAGTCCCAAAAGTCCCGTTGGGGAAAAAGTCCCAAAAGTCCCGTTGGGGAAAAAGTCCCAAAAGTCCTGTTGGGGAAAAAGTCCCAAAAGTCCCGTTGGGGAAAAAGTCCTGTTGGGGAAAAAGTCCCGTTGGGGAAAAAGTCCCGTTGGGGAAAAAGTCCCGTTGGGGAAAAAGTCCTGTTGGGGAAAAAGTCCCGTTGGGGAAAAAGTCCCGTTGGAGAAAAAGTCCTGTTGGGGAAAAAGTCCCGTTGGGGAAAAAGTCCCAAAAGTCCCGTTGGGGAAAAAGTCCCGTTGGGGAAAAAGTCCCAAAAGTCCCGTTGGGGAAAAAGTCCCGTTGGGGAAAAACTCCCGTTGGGGAAAAAGTCCTGTTGGGGAAAAAGTCCCGTTGGGGAAAAAGTCCCGTTGGGGAAAAAGTCCCGTTGGGGAAAAAGTCCCGTTGGGGAAAAAGTCCTGTTGGGGAAAAAGTCCCGTTGGGGAAAAAGTCCCGTTGGGGAAAAAGTCCTGTTGGGGAAAAAGTCCCGTTGGGGAAAAAGTCCCAAAAGTCCCGTTGGGGAAAAAGTCCCAAAAGTCCCGTTGGGGAAAAAGTCCCGTTGGGGAAAAAGTCCTGTTGGGGAAAAAGTCCCGTTGGGGAAAAAGTCCCAAAAGTCCCGTTGGGGAAAAAGTCCCAAAAGTCCTGTTGGGGAAAAAGTCCCAAAAGTCCCGTTGGGGAAAAAGTCCTGTTGGGGAAAAAGTCCCAAAAGTTCCGTTGGGGAAAAAGTCCCGTTGGGGAAAAAGTCCCAAAAGTCCCATTGGGGAAAAAGTCCCAAAAGTCCCGTTGGGGAAAAAGTCCCAAAAGTCCCGTTGGGGAAAAAGTCCCAAAAGTCCTGTTGGGGAAAAAGTCCTGTTGGGGAAAAAGTCCCGTTGGGGAAAAAGTCCTGTTGGGGAAAAAGTCCCGTTGGGGAAAAAGTCCTGTTGGGGAAAAAGTCCCGTTGGGGAAAAAGTTCCGTTGGGGAAAAAGTCCCAAAAGTCCCGTTGGGGAAAAAGTCCCGTTGGGGAAAAAGTCCTGTTGGGGAAAAAGTCCCGTTGGGGAAAAAGTCCCAAAAGTCCCGTTGGGGAAAAAGTCCCAAAAGTCCCGTTGGGGAAAAATTCCCAAAAGTCCTGTTGGGGAAAAAGTCCCAAAAGTCCCGTTGGGGAAAAAGTCCCGTTGGGGAAAAAGTCCCGTTGGGGAAAAAGTCCCAAAAGTCCCGTTGGGGAAAAAGTCCCGTTGGGGAAAAAGTCCCGTTGGGGAAAAAGTCCCGTTGGGGAAAAAGTCCCGTTGGGGAAAAAGTCCCGTTGGGGAAAAAGTCCCGTTGGGGAAAAAGTCCCAAAAGTCCCGTTGGGGAAAAAGTCCCGTTGGGGAAAAAGTCCCGTTGGGGAAAAAGTCCCGTTGGGGAAAAAGTCCCGTTGGGGAAAAAGTCCCGTTGGGGAAAAAGTCCCGTTGGGGAAAAAGTCCCAAAAGTCCCGTTGGGGAAAAAGTCCCAAAAGTCCCGTTGGGGAAAAAGTGCCGTTAGGGAAAAAGTCCCAAAAGTTCCGTTGGGGAAAAAGTCCTGTTGGGGATAAAGTCCCAAAAGTCCCGTTGGGGGAAAAAGTCCCGTTGGGGAAAAGTCCCGTTGGGGAAAAAGTCCCATTGGGGAAAAAGTCCCGTTGGGGAAAAAGTCAGAAAAATTCATAGTTATCAATAATTATCGGTCAATTGTCGTTCTGGTCCGCGGCAGAATTCCGTGGAAACACTCGCTCCACAGCTGGGGGTAATCATACCCTCGATCCCTCCATCACCCTAAATCAGCACGTTGTGAGCTTGTAGAATGTATTTTTTTCCTTTTTTTTAAAGATTTTGACAGATAAAAAAGGAAATATAGCTGCTTCTTTGGCTTACTGGCAGTGTCCACGACACATTTGCTGATCGGTCCTGCGGTTTGCGAGATTAGCTCAGAAAAAACAGAGAGACAGACAGACCAGACAGATTATAGACTCCACCTATGCTTTCTATGGCATATAGGCAGCTCCCGGCAGGATCCGCCGGGAGAATCTAGACGCAGCTGCGCGACATGAGACTACAATTTACAATTTAGGCATTTAGCAGACGCTCTTAATCCAGAGCGACTTACATTAAGCAAGAACAAAAAGCATGGGAATACATCACATAAAAAAGCATTTATCAATGCTAATTAATTAGACTAATTAATTAGAGCGACAGAGAGAGAGAGAGGAGTGTGTGTATGTACGTGTGTGCGTCAATTTAACAAAGGTGCAGACGATGAGAAATCAGCAGAGAGTGATCGACGTTTGTGCTAGCCTACTGTATGCGGAATTGAAGTGGACTCTGTCCCAGACTTTTTTTTTCTCCATGGAAATAAAAACGTCTGGGTTTCCGAGGCTAACAAACCTATAGACTATTAAAAAGTAAAAAAATTCAGATGACTAAAATATGAAATTTTACTCAAAAGACTATGACTGAAACTAAATCAAAATTTGCCGTCGAAATCACCAATGCCACCATCTGTGTTTGCCTCGCCATGCAGGTGTGGGCGGTTCAGGTGCGCGCCACAGGACAGATGTATGCCTGCAAGAAGCTGCAGAAGACCCACGTGAAGAAGATGAAAGGAGAATGGTTGGCTCTCAGTGAGAAACAGATCCTGGAGAGTCTTCACAGTAGGTTTGTGGTAAGACTGATAGATTGTTTGCAAAGCGAAAGAGAGCTCAACCAGGTGCCAAATGGACCAAATGGAACCAAATGGACCCGTCCATTTGGTTCCATTTGTACACTCTCTGAGTTACAGACCCATAAGGGTCCATTTGGTTTCTATCTCTAATTGAGCTAGGTACCCCCTGGAACTCCCTCAAGTACCCCCAGGGGTCCCCGGACCCCACTTTGGGAACCCATGCTGTAAGACACAGGACTCAAGACAGGGGCTGATGTCACGTGATGTCACGTGATGTCACGATGACCTGCGGGTTTGTTCAGTGACGGGGAGAGTGGGTTGTTAGGTTACAGGGAAAGTTTCATAGTTAAAACACATTTTGTGCCCATGACATCTCCACACGTCTTTGTAGTATAAGTTCCTGTGGTGCCCAAAGACGTCTGGAGACTATCTGGAAAGAAAATACAAAATACAAATACAATTTGCTTCTTTTTTTTATTTTTAAAAATCGTCCAAAAAAGGCTGGGTACTCTACTGAACTCTACTATGGGTATATTTTGTGTTGAAAAATCATCCAATTAACTCCACGTCGCTATTCTGAAAGAAAAAAAGATATATATATATATATTTAAAAGAATATTGGATATAACTGCTATTTTGGCTACTTTCGCACTGTAATGAGACAAAGCAAAAAATAAATAAATAGGGTATTCATTCATGAAAAAATAAATAATAATACAAGTTGAAATATAGCGCTCAGGTGGTACAGTGGTAAAATATGCACATCTTACCGTTTGTCTTTGTTTTGAGGTGAGTCTGGCGTATTCGTACGAGAGCAAGCACTCGCTGTGCATGGTGATGACCATCATGAACGGAGGAGACCTGCGGTTCCACATCTACAGCATGGCCTCTCCGGGTTCCCCAGGCCTGGATGGAGAACGGGTGTGTTTCTACGCCGCGGAGGTGTGCTGCGGCCTGGACCACCTGCACCAACAGGGCATCGTGTACAGGTAAAGTGTTGTATTGGATTCGATTTAACATTTAGACCTGGGAACGATTCTACAAATCTTCTTCTAAATCCTGATAGTTTTCTGAAAAACCCTATTGTTTCTATGTCAGTCGTTCTCAAACATTTTCATGTCAAGGACGCCCAGAAATTATCTGTATTTGGCCGCCGACCCCCCATCTGAAAATATGTTGTTTCAGGGACCCCCCCCCCCCCCCCAGTAGCAAAGATTTGAGTTAAAAACGTTCGCTCTGAAAGAATATATATTCAAAGATTTGCACTACATTTTCACGATTTTTAAAAAATAGCAGACCTACGGCTACGAGCTTGTAGCGCGGCACTCGGTGCCGCGCTACAAGCTCGTAGATCTGCTATTTTTCAATAGCTAAAGTGTAACATAATGCTAAAAACACCAAAAGGGGTTCCCGCCCAAAATGGGTTAATTCAGTGGTTTTTCAACCCTTTTCAGATCAACAAGGCCCCATTATTTAGTCTGCATTTGAGCCACGGACAGACACCCATTTGATGAGATTTAGGGCTATATTTTGCGTGTCTTAAGTACCAGGTCTTATGACTTAATTTAAGACCTGGAGGCGTGGTCAATGCTCTTTGGCCACTCAGAATAGCCAAATGGCATTGATCACGCCTCCAGGTCTTAAGTTAAGTAATAAGACCTGGTACTTAAGACAAAATATACGCAAAATATAGCCCTTAGCCTCTCAGACCCAAAACTTAGAATATGTTGTTATCGTTGGATAAGATTTTGTACACAATTCATTGCTATATTGAATGTTCTACATTCTGTAAATAGTGTACACTTCGTGAAAATTAAGTAATGCAGATGTTTAACAATAATTTAACTCTTGAGAGAAAACTGTCAGGATGTAGAAGACATTTTTAGAATCTGATCTCAAGTCAAAATGGGTTAATTGAATCCTTCCTTAGTCAGAAACGTAAACAGCGCGTGGTAGCGTGCATTAAACAACACGTGGTAGCGTGCATTAAACAACACGTGGTAGCGTGCATTAAACAACACGTGGTAGCGTGCATTAAACAACACGTGGTAGCGTGCATTAAACAACACGTGGTAGCGTGCATTAAACAACACGTGGTAGCGTGCATTAAACAACACGTGGTAGCCGTGCATTAAACAACACGTGGTAGCCGTGCATTAAACAACACGTGGTAGCGTGCATTAAACAACACGTGGTAGCCGTGCATTAAACAACACGTGGTAGCGTGCATTAAACAGAGCGTGGTAGCGTGCATTAAACAGCGCGTTGTAGCGTGCATTAAACAACACGTGGTAGCGTACATTAAACAACGTGTGGTAGCGTACATTAAACAACACGTGGTAGCGTACATTAAACAGTGTGTGGTAGCGTACATTAAACAGAGCGTGGTAGCGTGCATTAAACAGCGTGTGGTAGCGTGCATTAAACAGCGCGTTGTAGCGTGCATTAAACAACACGTGGTAGCGTACATTAAACAACACGTGGTAGCGTACATTAAACAACGTGTGGTAGCGTACATTAAACAACACGTGGTAGCGTACATTAAACAGTGTGTGGTAGCGTACATTAAACAGAGCGTGGTAGCGTGCATTAAACAACGCGTGGTAGCGTACATTAAACAACGTGTGGTAGCGTACATTAAACAGAGCGTGGTAGCGTACATTAAACAGAGCGTGGTAGCGTACATTAAACAGAGCGTGGTAGCGTACATTAAACAGAGCGTGGTAGCGTGCATTAAACAGCGCGTTGTAGCGTGCATTAAACAACACGTGGTAGCGTGCATTAAACAGAGTGTGGTAGCGTACATTAAACAGAGCGTGGTAGCGTACATTAAACAGCGTGTGGTAGCGTACATTAAACAGAGTGTGGTAGCGTACATTAAACAGCGTGTGGTAGCGTACATTAAACAGAGTGTGGTAGCGTACATTAAACAGAGCGTGGTAGCGTGCATTAAACAGCGCGTGGTAGCGTACATTAAACAGCGCGTGGTAGCGTACATTAAACAGCGCGTGGTAGCGTACATTAAACAGAGCGTGGTAGCGTGCATTAAACAGAGCGTGGTAGCGTACATTAAACAGCGCGTGGTAGCGTACATTAAACAGCGCGTGGTAGCGTACATTAAACAGCGCGTGGTAGCGTACATTAAACAGAGCGTGGTAGCGTACATTAAACAGCGTGTGGTAGCGTACATTAAACAGCGCGTGGTAGCATACATTAAACAGAGCGTGGTAGCGTACATTAAACAGCGCGTGGTAGCGTACATTAAACAGCGCGTGGTAGCGTACATTAAACAGCGCGTTGTAGCGTACATTAAACAGCGCGTGGTAGCATACATTAAACAGAGCGTGGTAGCGTACATTAAACAGCGTGTGGTAGCGTACATTAAACAGAGCGTGGTATCGTACATTAAACAGAGCGTGGTATCGTACATTAAACAGAGCGTGGTAGCGTGCATTAAACAGAGCGTGGTAGCGTACATTAAACAGCGTGTGGTAGCGTACATTAAACAGAGCGTGGTATCGTACATTAAACAGAGCGTGGTATCGTACATTAAACAGAGCGTGGTAGCGTACATTAAACAGAGCGTGGTATCGTACATTAAACAGAGCGTGGTATCGTACATTAAACAGCGTGTGGTAGCGTACATTAAACAGCGCGTGGTAGCGTACATTAAACAGCGCGTGGTAGCGTACATTAAACAGCGCGTGGTAGCGTACATTAAACAGCGCGTGGTAGCGTACATTAAACAGCGCGTGGTAGCGTACATTAAACAGCGCGTGGTAGCGTACATTAAACAGCGCGTGGTAGCGTACATTAAACAGCGCGTGGTAGCGTACATTAAACAGCGCGTTGTAGCGTACATTAAACAGCGCGTGGTAGCATACATTAAACAGAGCGTGGTAGCGTACATTAAACAGCGTGTGGTAGCGTACATTAAACAGAGCGTGGTATCGTACATTAAACAGAGCGTGGTATCGTACATTAAACAGAGCGTGGTAGCGTGCATTAAACAGAGCGTGGTAGCGTACATTAAACAGCGTGTGGTAGCGTACATTAAACAGAGCGTGGTATCGTACATTAAACAGAGCGTGGTATCGTACATTAAACAGAGCGTGGTAGCGTACATTAAACAGAGCGTGGTAGCGTACATTAAACAGCGCGTGGTAGCGTACATTAAACAGCGCGTGGTAGCGTACATTAAACAGCGTGTGGTAGCGTACATTAAACAGCGTGTGGTAGCGTACATTAAACAGCGTGTGGTAGCGTACATTAAACAGCGTGTGGTACCGTGCATTAAACAGAGTGTGGTAGCGTGCATTAAACAGCGCGTGGTAGCGTACATTAAACAACGCGTTGTAGCGTACATTAAACAGAGCGTGGTAGCGTACATTAAACAGAGCGTGGTAGCGTACATTAAACAGAGCGTGGTAGCGTACATTAAACAGCGCGTGGTAGCGTACATTAAACAACGCGTTGTAGCGTACATTAAACAGCGCGTGGTAGCGTACATTAAACAACGCGTTGTAGCGTACATTAAACAACGCGTGGTAGCGTACATTAAACAGCGCGTGGTAGCGTACATTAAACAGAGCGTGGTATCGTACATTAAACAGCGCGTGGTAGCGTACATTAAACAGAGCGTGGTAGCGTACATTAAACAGCGCGTGGTAGCGTACATTAAACAGCGCGTGGTAGCGTACATTAAACAGCGCGTGGTAGCGTGCATTAAACAGAGCGTGGTAGCGTACATTAAACAGAGCGTGGTATCGTACATTAAACAGAGCGTGGTATCGTACATTAAACAGCGCGTGGTAGCGTACATTAAACAGAGCGTGGTAGCGTACATTAAACAGAGCGTGGTAGCGTACATTAAACAGAGCGTGGTAGCGTACATTAAACAGAGCGTGGTAGCGTACATTAAACAGAGCGTGGTAGCGTGCATTAAACAGCGCGTGGTAGCGTACATTAAACAGCGCGTGGTAGCGTGCATTAAACAGCGCGTGGTAGCGTGCATTAAACAGCGCGTGGTAGCGTACATTAAACAGAGCGTGGTAGCGTACATTAAACAGCGTGTGGTAGCGTACATTAAACAACGCGTGGTAGCGTACATTAAACAACGCGTGGTAGCGTACATTAAACAGCGCGTGGTAGCGTGCATTAAACAACGCGTGGTAGCGTACATTAAACAGAGTGTGGTAGCGTACATTAAACAGAGCGTGGTAGCGTGCATTAAACAGCGCGTGGTAGCGTACATTAAACAGAGCGTGGTAGCGTACATTAAACAGCGCGTGGTAGCGTACATTAAACAGAGCGTGGTAGCGTGCATTAAACAGCGCGTGGTAGCGTACATTAAACAGAGCGTGGTAGCGTACATTAAACAGCGCGTGGTAGCGTACATTAAACAGCGCGTGGTAGCGTACATTAAACAGCGTGTGGTAGCGTACATTAAACAGCGCGTGGTAGCGTACATTAAACAGAGCGTGGTAGCGTACATTAAACAGCGCGTGGTAGCGTGCATTAAACAGCGCGTGGTAGCGTACATTAAACAGAGCGTGGTAGCGTACATTAAACAGCGCGTGGTAGCGTACATTAAACAGCGCGTGGTAGCGTACATTAAACAGCGTGTGGTAGCGTACATTAAACAGCGCGTGGTAGCGTACATTAAACAGCGCGTGGTATCGTACATTAAACAGCGCGTTGTAGCGTACATTAAACAGCGTGTGGTAGCATACATTAAACAGCGCGTTGTAGCGTACATTAAACAGCGTGTGGTAGCATACATTAAACAGCGTGTGGTAGCGTACATTAAACAACGTGTGGTAGCATACATTAAACAGCGCGTGGTAGCGTACATTAAACAGCGCGTGGTAGCGTACATTAAACAGCGCGTGGTAGCGTACATTAAACAGCGCGTGGTAGCGTACATTAAACAGCGCGTGGTAGCGTACATTAAACAGCGTGTGGTAGCGTACATTAAACAGCGTGTGGTAGCGTACATTAAACATCGTGTGGTAGCGTACATTAAACAGCGTGTGGTAGCGTACATTAAACAGCGCGTGGTAGCGTACATTAAACAGCGTGTGGTAGCGTACATTAAACAGCGCGTTGTAGCGTACATTAAACAACGCGTGGTAGCGTACATTAAACAGCGCGTTGTAGCGTACATTAAACAGAGCGTGGTATCGTACATTAAACAGAGCGTGGTATCGTACATTAAACAGAGCGTGGTATCGTACATTAAACAGAGCGTGGTAGCGTACATTAAACAGAGCGTGGTAGCGTACATTAAACAGCGCGTGGTAGCGTACATTAAACAGCGCGTGGTAGCGTACATTAAACAGCGTGTGGTAGCGTACATTAAACAGCGTGTGGTAGCGTACATTAAACAGCGTGTGGTAGCGTACATTAAACAGAGCGTGGTAGCGTACATTAAACAGCGTGTGGTAGCGTACATTAAACAGCGCGTGGTAGCGTACATTAAACAGCGTGTGGTAGCGTACATTAAACAGCGCGTTGTAGCGTACATTAAACAACGCGTGGTAGCGTACATTAAACAGCGCGTTGTAGCGTACATTAAACAGAGCGTGGTATCGTACATTAAACAGAGCGTGGTATCGTACATTAAACAGAGCGTGGTATCGTACATTAAACAGAGCGTGGTAGCGTACATTAAACAGAGCGTGGTAGCGTACATTAAACAGCGCGTGGTAGCGTACATTAAACAGCGCGTGGTAGCGTACATTAAACAGCGTGTGGTAGCGTACATTAAACAGCGTGTGGTAGCGTACATTAAACAGCGTGTGGTAGCGTACATTAAACAGCGTGTGGTAGCGTGCATTAAACAGAGTGTGGTAGCGTGCATTAAACAGCGCGTGGTAGCGTACATTAAACAACGCGTTGTAGCGTACATTAAACAGAGCGTGGTAGCGTACATTAAACAACGCGTTGTAGCGTACATTAAACAACGCGTGGTAGCGTACATTAAACAGCGCGTGGTAGCATACATTAAACAGAGCGTGGTATCGTACATTAAACAGCGCGTGGTAGCGTACATTAAACAGAGCGTGGTAGCGTACATTAAACAGCGCGTGGTAGCGTACATTAAACAGCGCGTGGTAGCGTACATTAAACAGCGCGTGGTAGCGTGCATTAAACAGAGCGTGGTAGCGTACATTAAACAGAGCGTGGTATCGTACATTAAACAGAGCGTGGTATCGTACATTAAACAGCGCGTGGTAGCGTACATTAAACAGAGCGTGGTAGCGTACATTAAACAGAGCGTGGTAGCGTACATTAAACAGAGCGTGGTAGCGTACATTAAACAGAGCGTGGTAGCGTACATTAAACAGAGCGTGGTAGCGTGCATTAAACAGCGCGTGGTAGCGTACATTAAACAGCGCGTGGTAGCGTGCATTAAACAGCGCGTGGTAGCGTGCATTAAACAGCGCGTGGTAGCGTACATTAAACAGAGCGTGGTAGCGTACATTAAACAGCGTGTGGTAGCGTACATTAAACAACGCGTGGTAGCGTACATTAAACAACGCGTGGTAGCGTACATTAAACAGCGCGTGGTAGCGTGCATTAAACAACGCGTGGTAGCGTACATTAAACAGAGTGTGGTAGCGTACATTAAACAGAGCGTGGTAGCGTGCATTAAACAGCGCGTGGTAGCGTACATTAAACAGAGCGTGGTAGCGTACATTAAACAGCGCGTGGTAGCGTACATTAAACAGAGCGTGGTAGCGTGCATTAAACAGCGCGTGGTAGCGTACATTAAACAGAGCGTGGTAGCGTACATTAAACAGCGCGTGGTAGCGTACATTAAACAGCGCGTGGTAGCGTACATTAAACAGCGTGTGGTAGCGTACATTAAACAGCGCGTGGTAGCGTACATTAAACAGAGCGTGGTAGCGTACATTAAACAGCGCGTGGTAGCGTGCATTAAACAGCGCGTGGTAGCGTACATTAAACAGAGCGTGGTAGCGTACATTAAACAGCGCGTGGTAGCGTACATTAAACAGCGCGTGGTAGCGTACATTAAACAGCGTGTGGTAGCGTACATTAAACAGCGCGTGGTAGCGTACATTAAACAGCGCGTGGTATCGTACATTAAACAGCGCGTTGTAGCGTACATTAAACAGCGTGTGGTATCGTACATTAAACAACGTGTGGTAGCATACATTAAACAGCGCGTGGTAGCGTACATTAAACAGCGCGTGGTAGCGTACATTAAACAGCGCGTGGTAGCGTACATTAAACAGCGCGTGGTAGCGTACATTAAACAGCGTGTGGTAGCGTACATTAAACAGCGTGTGGTAGCGTACATTAAACAGCGCGTGGTAGCGTACATTAAACAGCGCGTGGTAGCGTACATTAAACAGCGTGTGGTAGCGTACATTAAACAGCGTGTGGTAGCGTACATTAAACATCGTGTGGTAGCGTACATTAAACAGCGTGTGGTAGCGTACATTAAACAGCGCGTGGTAGCGTACATTAAACAGCGTGTGGTAGCGTACATTAAACAGCGCGTGGTAGCGTACATTAAACAGCGCGTGGTAGCGTACATTAAACAGCGTGTGGTAGCGTACATTAAACAGCGTGTGGTAGCGTACATTAAACATCGTGTGGTAGCGTACATTAAACAGCGTGTGGTAGCGTACATTAAACAGCGCGTGGTAGCGTACATTAAACAGCGTGTGGTAGCGTACATTAAACAGCGCGTTGTAGCGTACATTAAACAACGCGTGGTAGCGTACATTAAACAGCGCGTTGTAGCGTACATTAAACAGAGCGTGGTAGCGTACATTAAACAGCGCGTTGTAGCGTACATTAAACAGCGCGTGGTAGCGTACATTAAACAGCGTGTGGTAGCGTACATTAAACAGCGCGTGGTAGCGTACATTAAACAGCGCGTGGTAGCGTACATTAAACAGCGCGTGGTAGCGTACATTAAACAGAGCGTGGTATCGTACATTAAACAGTGCGTGGTAGCGTACATTAAACAGAGCGTGGTATCGTACATTAAACAGTGCGTGGTAGCGTACATTAAACAGCGCGTTGTAGCGTACATTAAACAGAGCGTGGTATCGTACATTAAACAGTGCGTGGTAGCGTACATTAAACAGCGCGTTGTAGCGTACATTAAACAGCGCGTGGTAGCGTACATTAAACAACGCGTGGTAGCGTACATTAAACAGCGCGTGGTAGCGTACATTAAACAGAGCGTGGTAGCGTGCATTAAACAGCGTGTGGTAGCGTACATTAAACAGAGCGTGGTAGCGTACATTAAACAGCGCGTGGTAGCGTATATTAAACAGAGCGTGGTAGCGTGCATTAAACAGCGTGTGGTAGCGTACATTAAACAGAGCGTGGTAGCGTGCATTAAACAGAGCGTGGTAGCGTACATTAAACAGCGTGTGGTAGCGTACATTAAACAGCGTGTGGTAGCGTACATTAAACAGAGCGTGGTAGCGTGCATTAAACAGAGCGTGGTAGCGTACATTAAACAGCGCGTGGTAGCGTACATTAAACAGCGTGTGGTAGCGTACATTAAACAGCGTGTGGTAGCGTACATTAAACAGAGCGTGGTAGCGTGCATTAAACAGCGTGTGGTAGCGTACATTAAACAGCGCGTGGTAGCGTACATTAAACAGAGCGTGGTAGCGTACATTAAACAGCGTGTGGTAGCGTACATTAAACAGCGTGTGGTAGCGTACATTAAACAGCGTGTGGTAGCGTACATTAAACAGCGCGTGGTAGCGTACATTAAACAGCGCGTGGTAGCGTACATTAAACAGCGCGTGGTAGCGTACATTAAACAGAGCGTGGTAGCGTACATTAAACAGCGTGTGGTAGCGTACATTAAACAGCGTGTGGTAGCGTACATTAAACAGAGCGTGGTAGCGTGCATTAAACAGAGCGTGGTAGCGTACATTAAACAGCGCGTGGTAGCGTGCATTAAACAGAGCGTGGTAGCGTACATTAAACCACGCGTGGTAGCGTACATTAAACAGAGCGTGGTAGCGTGCATTAAACAGAGCGTGGTAGCGTACATTAAACAGCGCGTGGTAGCGTGCATTAAACAGCGCGTTGTAGCGTACATTAAACAGAGCGTGGTAGCGTACATTAAACAGAGTGTGGTAGCGTACATTAAACAGCGCGTTGTAGCGTACATTAAACAGAGCGTGGTAGCGTACATTAAACAGAGTGTGGTAGCGTACATTAAACAGCGCGTGGTAGCGTGCATTAAACAGCGCGTTGTAGCGTACATTAAACAGCGTGTGGTAGCGTACATTAAACAACGTGTGGTAGCGTACATTAAACAGCGCGTGGTAGCGTACATTAAACAGCGTGTGGTAGCGTACATTAAACAACGCGTGGTAGCGTACATTAAACAGTGCGTAGTAGCGTACATTAAACAGCGTGTGGTAGCGTACATTAAACAGCGTGTGGTAGCGTACATTAAACAGCGTGTGGTAGCGTACATTAAACAGCGTGTGGTAGCGTACATTAAACAGCGTGTGGTAGCGTACATTAAACAGCGTGTGGTAGCGTACATTAAACAGAGTGTGGTAGCGTACATTAAACAGCGTGTGGTAGCGTACATTAAACAGCGTGTGGTAGCGTACATTAAACAGCGCGTGGTAGCGTACATTAAACAGCGGGTGGTAGCGTACATTAAACAGCGTGTGGTAGCGTACATTAAACAGAGCGTGGTAGCGTACATTAAACAGAGCGTGGTAGCGTACATTAAACAGCGTGTGGTAGCGTACATTAAACAGCGTGTGGTAGCGTACATTAAACAGAGCGTGGTAGCGTACATTAAACCACGCGTGGTAGCGTACATTAAACAGAGCGTGGTAGCGTACATTAAACCACGCGTGGTAGCGTACATTAAACAGCGCGTGGTAGCGTACATTAAACAGCGCGTGGTAGCGTACATTAAACAGCGTGTGGTAGCGTACATTAAACAGCGTGTGGTAGCGTGCATTAAACAGCGTGTGGTAGCGTACATTAAACAGAGCGTGGTAGCGTACATTAAACAGCGTGTGGTAGCGTACATTAAACCACGCGTGGTAGCGTACATTAAACAGCGTGTGGTAGCGTACATTAAACCACGCGTGGTAGCGTACATTAAACAGCGTGTGGTAGCGTGCATTAAACAGCGTGTGGTAGCGTACATTAAACAGTGTGTGGTAGCGTACATTAAACAGAGCGTGGTAGCGTACATTAAACAGTGTGTGGTAGCGTACATTAAACAGCGCGTGGTAGCGTACATTAAACAGAGCGTGGTAGCGTACATTAAACAGCGTGTGGTAGCGTACATTAAACAGCGTGTGGTAGCGTGCATTAAACAGCGTGTGGTAGCGTGCATTAAACAGCGTGTGGTAGCGTACATTAAACAGAGCGTGGTAGCGTACATTAAACAGAGCGTGGTAGCGTACATTAAACAGCGTGTGGTAGCGTACATTAAACAGCGTGTGGTAGCGTGCATTAAACAGCGTGTGGTAGCATACATTAAACAGAGCGTGGTAGCGTACATTAAACAGCGTGTGGTAGCGTGCATTAAACAGAGCGTGGTAGCGTACATTAAACAGCGTGTGGTAGCGTGCATTAAACAGCGTGTGGTAGCGTGCATTAAACAGAGCGTGGTAGCGTACATTAAACAGCGTGTGGTAGCGTGCATTAAACAGCGTGTGGTAGCGTGCATTAAACAGCGTGTGGTAGCGTACATTAAACAGCGTGTGGTAGCGTGCATTAAACAGCGTGTGGTAGCGTGCATTAAACAGCGTGTGGTAGCGTGCATTAAACAGCGTGTGGTAGCGTACATTAAACAACGCGTGGTAGCGTACATTAAACAGCGCGTGGTAGCGTACATTAAACAGCGTGTGGTAGCGTACATTAAACAGAGCGTGGTAGCGTACATTAAACAGCGTGTGGTAGCGTACATTAAACAGCGCGTGGTAGCGTGCATTAAACGTGTGGTAGCGTGCATTAAACAGAGCGTGGTAGCGTACATTAAACAACGTGTGGTAGCGTACATTAAACAGCGTGTGGTAGCGTGCATTAAACGTGTGGTAGCGTACATTAAACAACGTGTGGTAGCGTACATTAAACAGCGTGTGGTAGCGTGCATTAAACGTGTGGTAGCGTACATTAAACAACGTGTGGTAGCGTACATTAAACAGAGTGTGGTAGCGTACATTAAACAGTGCGTGGTAGCGTACATTAAACAGAGTGTGGTAGCGTACATTAAACAGCGCGTGGTAGCGTACATTAAACAGCGTGTGGTAGCGTGCATTAAACAGCGTGTGGTAGCGTGCATTAAACAGCGTGTGGTAGCGTACATTAAACAGCGTGTGGTAGCGTACATTAAACAGCGCGTGGTAGCGTACATTAAACAGAGTGTGGTAGCGTACATTAAACAGAGTGTGGTAGCGTACATTAAACAGTGCGTGGTAGCGTACATTAAACAGAGTGTGGTAGCGTACATTAAACAGAGTGTGGTAGCGTACATTAAACAGTGCGTGGTAGCGTACATTAAACAGAGTGTGGTAGCGTACATTAAACAGCGCGTGGTAGCGTACATTAAACAGCGTGTGGTAGCGTGCATTAAACAGCGTGTGGTAGCGTGCATTAAACAGCGTGTGGTAGCGTACATTAAACAGCGTGTGGTAGCGTACATTAAACAGCGTGTGGTAGCGTGCATTAAACAGCGTGTGGTAGCGTGCATTAAACAGCGTGTGGTAGCGTACATTAAACAGCGTGTGGTAGCGTACATTAAACAGCGTGTGGTAGCGTACATTAAACAGCGTGTGGTAGCGTACATTAAACAGCGTGTGGTAGCGTACATTAAACAGCGTGTGGTAGCGTACATTAAACAGCGTGTGGTAGCGTACATTAAACAGCGTGTGGTAGCGTACATTAAACAGCGTGTGGTAGCGTACATTAAACAGCGTGTGGTAGCGTGCATTAAACAGCGTGTGGTAGCGTACATTAAACAGAGTGTGGTAGCGTACATTAAACAGAGTGTGGTAGCGTACATTAAACAGCGTGTGGTAGCGTACATTAAACAGCGTGTGGTAGCGTACATTAAACAGCGTGTGGTAGCGTGCATTAAACGTGTGGTAGCGTACATTAAACAACGTGTGGTAGCGTGCATTAAACGTGTGGTAGCGTACATTAAACAACGTGTGGTAGCGTACATTAAACAACGTGTGGTAGCGTACATTAAACAGCGCGTGGTAGCGTACATTAAACAGCGCGTGGTAGCGTACATTAAACAGCGCGTTGTAGCGTACATTAAACAGCGTGTGGTAGCGTACATTAAACAGCGTGTGGTAGCGTACATTAAACAGCGTGTGGTAGCGTGCATTAAACGTGTGGTAGCGTACATTAAACAACGTGTGGTAGCGTGCATTAAACGTGTGGTAGCGTACATTAAACAACGTGTGGTAGCGTACATTAAACAACGTGTGGTAGCGTACATTAAACAACGTGTGGTAGCGTACATTAAACAGCGCGTGGTAGCGTACATTAAACAGCGCGTGGTAGCGTACATTAAACAGCGCGTTGTAGCGTACATTAAACAGCGTGTGGTAGCGTACATTAAACAACGTGTGGTAGCGTTCATTAAACAGAGCGTGGTAGCGTACATTAAACAGAGCGTGGTAGCGTACATTAAACAGCGTGTGGTAGCGTGCATACAGCGTGTGGTAGCGTACATTAAACAGCGCGTTGTAGCGTACATTAAACAGCGTGTGGTAGCGTACATTAAACAACGTGTGGTAGCGTACATTAAACAGAGCGTGGTAGCGTACATTAAACAGCGCGTTGTAGCGTACATTAAACAGAGCGTGGTAGCGTACATTAAACAGCGTGTGGTAGCGTACATTAAACAGCGTGTGGTAGCGTACATTAAACAACGTGTGGTAGCGTACATTAAACAGAGCGTGGTAGCGTACATTAAACAGCGTGTGGTAGCGTGCATACAGCGTGTGGTAGCGTACATTAAACAGCGCGTTGTAGCGTACATTAAACAGCGTGTGGTAGCGTACATTAAACAACGTGTGGTAGCGTACATTAAACAGAGCGTGGTAGCGTACATTAAACAGCGCGTTGTAGCGTACATTAAACAGAGCGTGGTAGCGTACATTAAACAACGCGTGGTAGCGTACATTAAACAGAGCGTGGTAGCGTACATTAAACAGCGCGTTGTAGCGTACATTAAACAGCGTGTGGTAGCGTGCATTAAACAGAGCGTGGTAGCGTACATTAAACAGAGCGTGGTAGCGTACATTAAACAGAGCGTGGTAGCGTACATTAAACAGCGTGTGGTAGCGTACATTAAACAGCGTGTGGTAGCGTACATTAAACAGCGTGTGGTAGCGTACATTAAACAGCGTGTGGTAGCGTACATTAAACAGCGTGTGGTAGCGTGCATTAAACAGAGCGTGGTAGCGTACATTAAACAGCGTGTGGTAGCGTACATTAAACAGAGCGTGGTAGCGTACATTAAACAGCGTGTGGTAGCGTACATTAAACAGCGTGTGGTAGCGTGCATTAAACAGAGCGTGGTAGCGTACATTAAACAGAGCGTGGTAGCGTACATTAAACAGCGCGTTGTAGCGTACATTAAACAGAGCGTGGTAGCGTACATTAAACAGCGCGTGGTAGCGTACATTAAACAGCGCGTTGTAGCGTACATTAAACAGCGCGTTGTAGCGTACATTAAACAGCGTGTGGTAGCGTGCATTAAACAGAGCGTGGTAGCGTACATTAAACAGAGCGTGGTAGCGTACATTAAACAGCGCGTGGTAGCGTACATTAAACAGCGTGTGGTAGCGTGCATACAGCGTGTGGTAGCGTACATTAAACAGAGCGTGGTAGCGTACATTAAACAGAGCGTGGTAGCGTACATTAAACAGCGTGTGGTAGCGTACATTAAACAGAGCGTGGTAGCGTACATTAAACAGCGTGTGGTAGCGTACATTAAACAGCGTGTGGTAGCGTACATTAAACAGCGCGTGGTAGCGTACATTAAACAGAGCGTGGTAGCGTGCATTAAACAGAGCGTGGTAGCGTACATTAAACAGCGTGTGGTAGCGTACATTAAACAGAGCGTGGTAGCGTACATTAAACAGCGTGTGGTAGCGTACATTAAACAGCGTGTGGTAGCGTACATTAAACAGCGTGTGGTAGCGTACATTAAACAGCGTGTGGTAGCGTACATTAAACAGCGTGTGGTAGCGTACATTAAACAGCGTGTGGTAGCGTACATTAAACAGAGCGTGGTAGCGTACATTAAACAGCGTGTGGTAGCGTACATTAAACAGCGCGTGGTAGCGTACATTAAACAGCGCGTGGTAGCGTACATTAAACAGAGCGTGGTAGCGTGCATTAAACAGCGTGTGGTAGCGTACATTAAACAGAGCGTGGTAGCGTACATTAAACAGCGTGTGGTAGCGTACATTAAACAGAGCGTGGTAGCGTACATTAAACAGCGTGTGGTAGCGTACATTAAACAGCGTGTGGTAGCGTACATTAAACAGCGCGTTGTAGCGTACATTAAACAGCGCGTGGTAGCGTACATTAAACAGCGTGTGGTAGCGTACATTAAACAGCGCGTTGTAGCGTACATTAAACAGCGCGTGGTAGCGTACATTAAACAGCGCGTGGTAGCGTACATTAAACAGCGTGTGGTAGCGTACATTAAACAGCGCGTGGTAGCGTACATTAAACAGCGCGTGGTAGCGTACATTAAACAGCGCGTGGTAGCGTACATTAAACAGCGCGTGGTAGCGTACATTAAACAGCGTGTGGTAGCGTACATTAAACAGCGCGTGGTAGCGTACATTAAACAGCGTGTGGTAGCGTACATTAAACAGAGCGTGGTAGCGTACATTAAACAGCGCGTGGTAGCGTACATTAAACAGCGCGTGGTAGCGTACATTAAACAGCGTGTGGTAGCGTACATTAAACAGAGCGTGGTAGCGTACATTAAACAGCGCGTGGTAGCGTACATTAAACAGAGCGTGGTAGCGTACATTAAACAGCGTGTGGTAGCGTACATTAAACAGAGCGTGGTAGCGTACATTAAACAGCGCGTGGTAGCGTACATTAAACAGCGCGTGGTAGCGTGCATTAAACAGAGCGTGGTAGCGTACATTAAACAGCGCGTGGTAGCGTACATTAAACAGCGCGTGGTAGCGTACATTAAACAGCGTGTGGTAGCGTACATTAAACAGCGTGTGGTAGCGTACATTAAACAGTGCGTGGTAGCGTACATTAAACAGCGTGTGGTAGCGTACATTAAACAGCGTGTGGTAGCGTACATTAAACAGCGTGTGGTAGCGTACATTAAACAGCGTGTGGTAGCGTGCATTAAACAACGCGTGGTAGCGTACATTAAACAGCGCGTGGTAGCGTGCATTAAACAACGCGTGGTAGCGTACATTAAACAGCGCGTGGTAGCGTACATTAAACAGCGCGTTGTAGCGTACATTAAACAGCGCGTGGTAGCGTACATTAAACAGCGCGTGGTAGCGTACATTAAACAGCGCGTTGTAGCGTACATTAAACAGCGCGTGGTAGCGTACATTAAACAGCGCGTTGTAGCGTACATTAAACAGCGCGTGGTAGCGTACATTAAACAGCGTGTGGTAGCGTACATTAAACAACGCGTGGTAGCGTACATTAAACAGCGTGTGGTAGCGTTCATTAAACAGCGCGTGGTAGCGTACATTAAACAGCGTGTGGTAGCGTACATTAAACAGCGCGTGGTAGCGTACATTAAACAGCGTGTGGTAGCGTACATTAAACAGCGCGTGGTAGCGTACATTAAACAGCGTGTGGTAGCGTACATTAAACAGCGCGTGGTAGCGTTCATTAAACAGCGTGTGGTAGCGTACATTAAACAGCACGTGGTAGCGTACATTAAACAGCGTGTGGTAGCGTACATTAAACAGAGCGTGGTAGCGTGCATTAAACAGCGTGTGGTAGCGTACATTAAACAGCGCGTGGTAGCGTACATTAAAGCTAAAAGGATAAAACAGAACACAGAACATGTACACATAATACACGTCATCAACAAATACAAACACTAGTACCCGTATGTACATTTAGGTACATTTAAGATTTATTTTATCCCATTCTGGGCGGGAACCCCTTTTGTTTTTTTAAGCATACTTTAGCTATTTAAAAATAGCACATCTACAAGCTCATAGCGAGGCACCGAGTGCCACGCTACAAGCTTATAGGTCTGCTATTTTAGAAAAATCGTGAAAATGCGGCACAAATCGTTGAATATAGATACTTTCAGAGCGAACGTTTTTAACTCAAATCTTTGCTTCTGGAGGGGGGTCCCTGGAACAACATATTTTCAGATGGGGGTCGGTGGCCAATTACATATCATGTTTTGGGGACATGAAATATTGAGCCCCACTGACAGAAACATGAGACATTTTAGAAGACTTTTCTTTTAAAATTTCGACGTCAGGTCTAAATGGGTTGAATAAAATAAATAATGCCGGTAAATTTAGGGACACGGGAGTGGCCGCGGGCCAAATGTAGGGACTCAGGAGTGGCCGTGGGCCAAATGTAGGGACTCGGGAGTGGCCGCGGGCCAAATGTAGGGACTCGGGAGTGGCCGTGGGCCAAATGTAGGGACTCGGGAGTGGCCGCGGGCCAAATGTAGGGACACGGGAGTGGCCGCGGGCCAAATGTAGGGACACGGGAGTGGCCGCGGGGCAAATGTAGGGACTAGGGAGTGGCCGCGGGCCAAATGTAGGGACTAGGGAGTGGCCGCGGGCCAAATGTAGGGACTAGGGAGTGGCCGCGGGCCAAATGTAGGGACTAGGGAGTGGCCGCGGGCCAAATGTAGGGACACGGGAGTGGCCGCGGGGCAAATTTAGGGACACGGGAGTGGCCGCGGGCCAAATGTAGGGACTAGGGAGTGGCCGTGGGCCAAATGTAGGGACTAGGGAGTGGCCGCGGGCCAAATGTAGGGACTAGGGAGTGGCCGCGGGCCAAATGTAGGGACACGGGAGTGGCCGCGGGCCAAATGTAGGGACACGGGAGTGGCCGCGGGGCAAATTTAGGGACACGGGAGTGGCCGTGGGCCAAATGTAGGGACTAGGGAGTGGCCGCGGGCCAAATGTAGGGACACGGGAGTGGCCGCGGGCCAAATGTAGGGACACGGGAGTGGCCGCGGGCCAAATGTAGGGACTCGGGAGTGGCCGCGGGCCAAATGTAGGGACTCGGGAGTGGCCGCGGGCCAAATGTAGGGACACGGGAGTGGCCGCGGGCCAAATGTAGGGACTCGGGAGTGGCCGTGGGCCAAATGTAGGGACTCGGGAGTGGCCGTGGGCCAAATGTAGGGACTCGGGAGTGGCCGCGGGCCAAATGTAGGGACTCGGGAGTGGCCGCGGGCCAAATGTAGGGACTCGGGAGTGGCCGCGGGCCAAATGTAGGGACTCGGGAGTGGCCAAATGTAGGGACACGGGAGTGGCCGCGGGCCAAATGTAGGGACACGGGAGTGGCCGCGGGCCAAATGTAGGGACACGGGAGTGGCCGCGGGCCAAATGTAGGGACTCGGGAGTGGCCGCGGGCCAAATGTAGGGACTAGGGAGTGGCCGCGGGCCAAATGTAGGGACTAGGGAGTGGCCGCGGGCCAAATGTAGGGACTATGGAGTGGCCGCGGGCCAAATGTAGGGACTAGGGAGTGGCCGCGGGCCAAATGTAGGGACACGGGAGTGGCCGCGGGGCAAATTTAGGGACACGGGAGTGGCCGCGGGCCAAATGTAGGGACTAGGGAGTGGCCGCGGGCCAAATGTAGGGACACGGGAGTGGCCGTGGGCCAAATGTAGGGACTCGGGAGTGGCCGTGGGCCAAATGTAGGGACTCGGGAGTGGCCGCGGGCCAAATGTAGGGACTCGGGAGTGGCCGCGGGCCAAATGTAGGGACTCGGGAGTGGCCGCGGGCCAAATGTAGGGACTCGGGAGTGGCCAAATGTAGGGACACGGGAGTGGCCGCGGGCCAAATGTAGGGACACGGGAGTGGCCGCGGGCCAAATGTAGGGACACGGGAGTGGCCGCGGGCCAAATGTAGGGACTCGGGAGTGGCCGCGGGCCAAATGTAGGGACTAGGGAGTGGCCGCGGGCCAAATGTAGGGACTAGGGAGTGGCCGCGGGCCAAATGTAGGGACTAGGGAGTGGCCGCGGGCCAAATGTAGGGACTAGGGAGTGGCCGCGGGCCAAATGTAGGGACACGGGAGTGGCCGCGGGCCAAATGTAGGGACTCGGGAGTGGCCTCGGGCCAAATGTAGGGACTCGGGAGTGGCCAAATGTAGGGACACGGGAGTGGCCGCGGGCCAAATGTAGGGACTCGGGAGTGGCCAAATGTAGGGACACGGGAGTGGCCGCGGGCCAAATGTAGGGACACGGGAGTGGCCGCGGGCCAAATGTAGGGACACGGGAGTGGCCGCGGGCCAAATGTAGGGACTCGGGAGTGGCCAAATGTAGGGACACGGGAGTGGCCAAATGTAGGGACACGGGAGTGGCCAAATGTAGGGACACGGGAGTGGCCAAATGTAGGGACACGGGAGTGGCCGCGGGCCAAATGTAGGGACTCGGGAGTGGCCGCGGGCCAAATGCGGCCCTGGGGCTAAATTAATACGGCCCGCGGCTTCATACCTGCATTGTATTATGAACGGCCCGCTCAACAGTACGGGACATTTTTTACATTGAAGTGTTTTTTTATTTGAAAAATGAAAGAAAACCCTCAACCTTCCCACCCATACTGCTCAGTGACACCGCACACTATATAGGATATGCGCGTGACATCATCATCAAACCAGGAAGTTATGCAAGAATGCCTATACAGAGTGGCAAAAAACTACTTTCTGGCCTTAACAGCCCATACATCCAAACAGAAAAGTCATATCTGATTGCATTAAACAACATTAAACAATGTTAAACTCAATTTGCATGTTGCTTTGCCACTCGATTTGCCACTCGATGTGCCATTCACTTTAAGCATGCGCATACTCTCTATAGAATAAAATAGTAAGATGAAAAATGGAATACAGTCAACCATATCAGTGGTATCCTGTTTATTAATTGTTTCTACTCAAGTAATGGACAAGGGGCAGCCAAACCTTATCAAATTGTCTCTCCCCGTTTCTCAGGAAATACCTTATTCTCTCAAGATGAAGCGTACTAGTCATTTAATTTAGCCAATGCTTAAATGCAGGAGCCTGCTCCTTTTTCCAGTGCTTCAAAATTAGTTTTTTTGCTGTAATCAGACCATTATGAGAAGAGTTGTTTCTGTGCTCTCGTCAACATAGGCATGGAGTCTGACAAACCCAGAATAATTAGTACAGGATCGGGGTCAATATGAATACTCAAAATTTCAGAGAGTGTCTCAAATATCTTAATCCAATATCTTTGTATCCGAGGGCGAAGCTGTGGAGAAGATTTGCATCTATTGCATTACATTTGAGATTGAAGTTTTTTTTAAGCCGGGCATTTCCCGGGCAGAGTATAATGTGTCAGTGTTCCTTGTTCCTTGTATTGTCATTTTGTTTTTGTTCACATCACACCAGTGTTGATTCCGTCGACTAAAACTATGACGAAAACTAAATGGCAACTAAATAAAAAAAGTAAGCTATGATGACTAAATATATTGACAATTTTGTCCAACAAATAAAAACTAGACTAAAATGTTAGGAAGGGACTAGTGGACAAGAGATCCAGTGTAAGTCATTTTACACTCGGTTGCATGCTGAAAATAGCCGATCTACAAGCTCACAACGAACGCGTTTTGAGCTTGTAGATCGGCTGTTTTCAGCATTTACAACGGCATCAATCTCATGACATTTAGTCGACTAAACCTAGACCAACACTATAAAACATTCCAGGTGACTAAAATGTGTAAACTAATTCAAAAGACTAAAACTAAAATCTAATTTTGCTGCATGCCAAAAACAACACTGCAGCACACACCTAAAAGACCATTGATATTAAATATCGACGATGATAGTTAAAGGTATATTCAGTGATTTTACTTAATTCAAATATCACTTATTTTTTCTTTTTTTCTGGATAATCCTCCCTACTATAGAGTGTTCTGACCATATAAGGGGTTCCTCCCTGTCCCCAGTGAGCCCCTGGGGTCAAAAAACCCTAGTTTCAGTTTTGGTGGCGGGTGGCAAAGCCTTCGTCCAATCAGGATGAGGGGGCCTTCCTCCAATCATGATCGACTGGGGGCGGGCCTTGGTGCACATGCTGTTGGCCTGTTGCACTTCCCCCCACTGTAGAGCGTGCATGTGCACATTTTGTTACCGGGGCGGACTGGGTGGTTTTCCAAATCACCCAAATCACTGAATGCTCCTTTAAATAGAATTGTTTAAATCCGATGCTAAATTATGGAATAAGCATTTTATAATATTTGAAATAAGTTTGGACATACCTGCTTTAACCCATTTAGACCTGGGAACGATTCTACAAAATGTCTTCTAATTCCTGACAGTTTTCTGAAAACCCCATGTTTCTATATCAGTGGTTCTCAAACTATTTCATGTCAAGGACCCACAAAAATACACGTGCCGCGCTATGAGCTTGTAGATCTGCTATTTTTCAATAGTAAAAGTATAACATAATGTTTACAGCACCAACAGGGGTGAATTCCCGCCCACAATGGGTTAATAATGGATGGTGTGTCAGTCACGTTTTGGTGGCAGAGCAGCAGTAGAATGAGAATTGTGAATTGATGTGTGGCACGTTTAATTTATTTTGAACAAACAATTGATCACCAGTTGTGTTCCAGCTTGCATTTGAAGTTCCTTATCTATCGGTATCAAGACAACTTAGTTTGTTAAAAGGTTTTAAAAATGGTAAATGGTGCATTTATATAGCGCCTTTATCCAAGGCGCTTTACAGAGATTGTGCATTACATTCACCCATTCATACACCGATGGCAGCGGAAACCATGCAAGGCACCAACTAGCACATCGGGAGTAATTAGGGGTTCAGTGTCTTGCTCAAGGACACTTCGACAGTAACTCTGGGGGAGCCCGGGTTCGAACTGGCAACCTTACGGTTACCATCCAGACACTCTACTCCTGAGCCAACGCCGCCCCCATAAAGAAATTAAAGAATCGGAGAGAAAAAAAAAACATATTTTGATGCTAATGCCAATAATATTGTGCCTTTCTTTACTTAAAAAAAACAAAAACGGAATGTCAAAATATCCACCGCGGTGGCTGAGAGCAGAGCCATTGAGTAATGGTTGAGACGAAGCAGTGAAAGGTCCTGAAAGATACATAACGTCAGACTTACCCAATACCCAATCTTTCTGTTTTATGAACACAAGGCTGCCGTACTTTATACCTCATACTTTAAATGCTTAGTATGAGGTATAAAGTACAGCATCCTTGTGTTCTCAGCCACCGCTGTGGATATTTTGACATTCCGTTTTTTTTTTGTTTTTTTTTTTAATGTTGCCACTACTGTTGGAGCAGCCATAAACTATAAACTACACAGGTTCATCTCGATGTTCTGGGCATCTTTGTAATGTTAGTGTTAGTAAAAAGCAGGTAATAGAGTAAGGTTTGAGGCAGACTAACATCAGTCACTCTACCGTTCACTGTAGTAGAAGAGGTGCGCCTGGTGAGGGTTTAAACCCTGCAGCTATGTCGAGTCCGCCTACAGGAAATACGTAAGCTGTGACCATGAGACCAGTTTCTGAATTCGTCTATAGGGACCTGAATCCATAAAGTGTGTACACTGATCCCAGACCTGTGTTTGGTGCTTTATAGGGACCTGAATCCATAATGTGTGTACACTGATCCCAGACCTGTGTTTGGTGCTTTATAGGGACCTGAAGCCATGATGTGTGTACTGATCCCAGACCTGTGTTTGGTGCTTTATAGGGACCTGAAGCCATAATGTGTGTACTGATCCCAGACCTGTGTTTTGGTGCTTTATAGGGACCTGAAGCCAGAGAACATTCTCCTGGATGACAATGGTAAGACTACACATGCACACATCAGTTCTTTTGAACATTTTAAAATAGTTAAAATAGCTGATCTACAAGCTCACAATGTGTCGATGACGTAGATTGGCCGGTTGAACTATTTTAAAATGTTTTAAAATAGCTAGGGCCCTGTATGTCCAAAACCATGGACTTTTCAGGAAATAAATACAAAAAAAAAAAAGCTAAATAACCTTAAAGGTATATTCAGTGATTTGACTTTATTCAAATATCACTTATTTTTTCTTTTTTTTCTGGATAATCCTCCCTACTATAGAGTTTGCTGACCATATAAGGAGTTCCTCCCTGTCCCCAGTGAGCCGCTGGGGTCAAAAAACCCTAGTTTCAGTTTTGGTGGCGGGTGGCAAAGCCTTCATCCAATCAGGATGAGAGGGGCCTTCCTCCAATCATGATCGAGTGGGGGCGGGCCTTGGTGCACATGCTGTTGGCCTGTTGCACTTCCCCCCACTGTAGAGCGTGTGCATGTGCACATTTTGTTACCGGGGCGGACTGGGTGGTTTTCCAAATCACTCAAATCACTGAATGCTCCTTTAATTGTGTTCCAAATGTGTTATTTAGTCACAACGAGAGACAGGGAGACCTCTGTTACCGAACAATCAGGGTTCCAACCTTCGCTCGTTAGGGTTGGCACTCGAATCTTAATTTTTTTTCTTTTTTAGTTTTTTTTCCCTTTTTTTAACTCGAAAATATTTCTCGGCGAGAATGCAATATGCATAATAAGAGTACTGTGTGTTCATGTTGTTAACACATTACTAATCATTACATGTGGCTCTTATTTTGAAGAGGAAGTTAGCGGTATATCCAAAGCTTTTTTCAAAGATAGCAGATCTACAAGCTCGTAGCGCAGCACTCGTTGCCGCGCTATGATCTTGTATAACACAATGCTTTAAACACCAAAAGGGGTTCCCGTCCAGAATGGGTTGAATGCCATTTAAAATGGCCATTTTTTAGCGTTTGTGTTAAACACAAACATTACGTAAACACAAACATTACGTAAACACAAACATCGAAGACGAAGGTGATATGAGGACACAAATTGTGATTGGCCGGAATGAGATGATGTTGTGTGCGATGATAAGAGCGGACCCTCACTTCACACGGGTGTGACTTTTCTAAAAAAAACGAAAGCTTTATAGGCGCCTTATATGTCCGCAGCAAAAACCTGTGTTTAGTGATGGTGTGACAAAAGTATGTTTAGTGTTCTAGGGTTAAGTGAGTTCTGGGAGGCCAAGTAGTAACCCGACCAGTTTGTTTGGGGATGTCCTGGACTGGAGATTTATGTTTCTCATTTCCAAAGTGATACACTCACTCCAGAGGGCCAATATATTTCCACACTCACTCCAGAGGGCCACAGTGCATATTACTGTCGTAGTAAAAAATAGCCGATCTACAAGCTTGTAGATCGGCTATTTTTGCTATATTTGAATTGAAAACCTGAATAATTTTTTGCTATTTTTTAATTTGAATCCTGAAAAGTAACCTTTTTATTGAATTGCAAATGCATTTAGTTATAGTTATGTTAACTTTATGAACTGTTAACATAACTACATTGGACACAAAAAGACAATAACATTTTAAAACTAGTCATTTAATACTAGTCATGAAGTAATTAAAGCGGGTTTGGAATTGTAACAGCTGAAATCAATACTATATCAATATTCTGATATTAACATGCGGGCCGCATTAAGTGAAGGTGGGGGCCCGCATGTGGCCCGCTGGCCACCAGTTGCCCACCCCTGACTCGGACGGTTTAGGCCCTTATTTTATTATCAGGGTGCAAGTTAAAAAAAGCGACAACGTTTCCATGTTCCAGTTACATCTTCGTCAGGTACGACGGATATGACCTGACGGAGATGTAACTGGAACACATTCTCCTGTAACCTGTCCTGCTTCTGAGATGCACCAGACTATAATAATATAGCCTCCCATAGGCTAGAGTCCTCTGAGATGCACCAGACTATATATAGCCTGCCATAGGCTAGAGGCCTCTGAGATGCACCAGACTATATATAGCCTGCCATAGGCTAGAGGCCTCTACTATATATAGCCTGCCATAGGCTAGAGGTCTCTACTATATATAGCCTGCCATAGGCTAGAGGCCTCTGAGTTACACCAGACTATAGCCTGCCATAGGCTAGAGGTGCGGTTGGAACTCCCCTCTGCTCGTAGATGGGATATTTTCACAATGTTTGCCTTCATGCCTAAATATTTGACAATTTGGCCCATTGCGGTCTTAAAAGTAATTCAAGGACAACTTTGACTTTTTGAGTGGTGTAAACCACTCCTACAACTGGCTTTGTTAGTTTACGTGTCTGTCTGTCTGTCTGTCTGTTCGCAAAAAATGAGCATGGTTGCTATGGTCACCCAGTTCACACGGGTGTGATTTCATTACGTCAGACATTACGTCAGACCACAGCTGATCAGGCTATATAATAGCGGGTGGCGTTCGAACAAGTGGCTGAATATGTATTTTTGGCGGGTGGCGTTCGAACAAGTGGCTGAATATTTATTTTTGGCGGGTGGCGTTCGAACAAGTGGCTGAATATGTATTTTTGGCGGGTGGCGTTCGAACAAGTGGCTGAATATGTATTTTTGGCGGGTGGCGTTCGAACAAGTGGCTGAATATGTATTTTTGGCGGGTGGCGTTCGAACAAGTGGCTGAATATGTATTTTTGGCGGGTGGCGTTCAAACAAGTGGCTGAATATGTATTTTTGGCGGGTGGCGTTCGAACAAGTGGCTGAATATGTATTTTTGGCGGGTGGCGTTCGAACAAGTGGCTGAATATGTATTTTTGGCGGGTGGCGTTCAAACAAGTGGCTGAATATGTATTTTTGGCGGGTGGCGTTCGAACAAGTGGCTGAATATGTATTTTTGGCGGGTGGCGTTCAAACAAGTGGCTGAATATGTATTTTTGGCGGGTGGCATTCGAACAAGTGGCTGAATATGTATTTTTGGCGGGTGGCGTTCGAACAAGTGGCTGAATATGTATTTTTGGCGGGTGGCGTTCAAACAAGTGGCTGAATATGTATTTTTGGCGGGTGGCATTCGAACAAGTGGCTGAATATGTATTTTTGGCGGGTGGCATTCAAACAAGTGGCTGAATATGTATTTTTGGCGGGTGGCGTTCAAACAAGTGGCTGAATATGTATTTTTGGCGGGTGGCGTTCAAACAAGTGGCTGAATATGTTGTTTTACAGAATTTTACAGCGATTTCTTTATTGTCATTTACTACTAGGTCCTACTAGACCCAAGTTAGTTACACCTGGACACAAATGATCAAAGCTACTGAATGTGAAGGGCGATGCCATGCTGTGTGTCGTAGGCAAGATATGTCAGTTTTTTGTCATCTCCTCCTTTCACATTCAGTAGATTCTGTGATCTTTTATGAGCAGATGTATTTTCCTGGTGTCTAGTGGGACTACAGTACATAATAATAAAATAAATCACACCCATGTGAAGTGAGGGGCGCTCTTATCATCGCACATCATCTCATTCCGGCCAATCACAATTTGCGTCTTCACCATCAATGTTTGTGTTTGTGTTAGGACAACGTTTGTGCACACACACCAATCTCATCATACTTAACTGTCAGTTTTTGAGTGGTGCAAACCACTCCAACAACTGGCTTTGTACCCGTGTTGGTTCGTACCAAAAAACACGAGCATGGTTGCTATGGTTAGCAACCAAAAAAGCGAGCATGGTTGCTATGGTTAGTATGTGACGTCACTGACATACATGTAGTTGCACCACTCAGTTCACACGGGTGTGATTTTTCAACAACTAATAAATAAACTAATGATTGATCGCTCAACCTTTGCCAACCCGAGAGGCGGACAAAGTTTGTGAGCACACTAGGCATCTCCAGATTGGACGGTTGCGGTGGAGAATCAGGAAGTTAATTAATGATGATATTTTGACAAGCCCGCAAACACAGACGTCTAGAATTACAAGGAAGTTAAGCGTGTGGGAAACATGGTGGTGCGTGTTCTATTCTTAGCGGAGCGGCATGTTGCATTCCTTGACGAGTAGACTTCCTGTTGGTAAATTCCACACAGTGTTTTGGTTTTGTCTTGCAACGAGTGGTTCTCTGCCTGTTCTCTGACTGAGGCCTCGCCCACTTGAACATCTCCTAAAGCGTTTCTCTGATTGAGGCCTCGCCCACTTGAACATCTCCTAAAGCGTTTGCCTTTCCGGCTGCGGTGCGTTTAAACCAAGGGGCCAGTGAGGCTATTCAACGTTGAAGCTCTGGGCCCTAGTGGTATGAGGAAGGACTGCAGGCGGACCCGTGGATTCATGACGAGGAAACCCCGTGCAGCTGGGCTTTAACACGTAGGACCATCACTCCCTACGTCACTCCGGTCCGGAGGAGGTACTCCCGGCAGTCTTCCGGGTGCTTCAAAACGCCACTGAGCAACTCCATCGAAATGAATAGCTTGGGGGCGGGGCTAGTGCTCCAGTTCGGTCTCTATCCTTTATATACTCTATGGTTTAAACCCATTTAGACCCGAGGACGATTCTACAAAATATCTTCTAAATCCTGACAGTTTTCTGAAAAACCCTATTGTTTCTGTGTCAGTCGTTCTCAAACATCTTCATGTCAAGGACCCCCAAATATAATATGTAATTGGCCGCCGACCCCCATCTGAAAATATGTTGTTCCAGGGACCCCCCCTCCCCCCAGAAGCAAAGATTTGAGTTAAAAACGTTCACTCTGAAAGAATATAATTATATTCAAAGATTTGCACCACATTTTCACGTTTTTTCAAAAAAATAGCAGATCTACAAGCTCGTAGCGCGGCACTTGTAGATCTGCTATTTTTCAATAGCTAAAGTACAACATAATGCTTAAAACACCAAAAGGGGTTCCCGCCCAGAATGGGATAAGTTCATATTTATAATTGGTATCACAAAGAAAGCAAATTTCTTCAAGGTTTTGAAGAAAGAAATACTATGATTCCTGTTTTCAACATATTAAAGCTGCACTATATGTAACTTTCTTCTTCCACCTCGGATTTGAACCAGAGTCTCCTGTTCATTTAAAAAAAAATCACACCCGTGTGAACTGAGTGGTGCAAGGTCTTATTTTAGTCTGATCAGCTATGTCAGTGACGTCACACACTAACCATAGTAACCATGCTCACCTTTGCACGGACACGTAGGTATACAGGTACACAAACATACAGACAAAGCTGGTTGTTGGAGTGGTTTGCACCACTCAAAAATTTTACCATTGAGGTAATAGAGCGTTTCAGTCCCGCCCCCTTTCCAGACCCGGAAAAGAATTCCCCATTAATTTTACTCAGACTTTTCAAACAATATTTATTTGAAGACGTTTACGCTGAGGACAAAGCCAACTGGATTTGTGACAAGTCATGACAATAAACACAATGTTTTGGGCCAATAAAATAATTTGTAAGAAGAAAAACAAAACAAAACGTGTTGTAACCTGCCTTTTTTCCCCCCCTTCTTTCTAATTATTTGATCGGGATCTAAACGTCTCCATTGAGGAGCAGGGACACAAAACACAACCGCCCAAATTGTATAAGTTATATTATTACTAGGGCTGGGACTCGATTAAAAATTGTAATCTAATTAATTCGATTAGATTAGCGGTAAACAGACCGGACTGGACCGGACCGGATCGGGCCGCGCATGAACGAAGCGTATGGTGGCCTTGGAGCCCCACTGAAAAATTACCAAAAAAAAGAAATTCAGAATATTCTTCTCTCGTTTGATATCATTGAAGATGCGCTAGGACGTGTGTACACACACGTCCTTTGAATCCGTCGGTACGATTGCTAACGACGTGTGGACACGTCGGATGGACGGAACCTGTTAACCCATTTATATTAGGTCCGACGTCGAAATTAAAAAAATGTCTTCAAAATCATGAGTTTTCTGAAAAACTCTGTATAAAAGTTTTCTGTATCAGTGTCAAGGACCCCAAAAATTATATGTAATATGCCTCCGCCCCCCCATCTGAAAATATGTTGTTCCAGGGACCTCCCCAGAAGCAAAGATTTGAGTTAAAATGTTCACTCTGTAATAATATATATTCAAAGATTTGAGGCACATTTTCACGACTTTTCAAAAGTAGCAGACCTACAAGCTCGTAGCGCGCTACTCGGTGGTGCGCTATGAGCTGCTAAAGCATAACAATGCTTAAAACACCAAAAGGGGTTCCCGCCCAAAATGGGTTAAAAAAAACAATAGAAGTTGATCCAAAGTTACAAGGACCTCATAAAATACAAGATAAATAAAACAAGATAATGGAATAGAATGCCCGGGCGGTCATTTTAGAATATCTACAGTATGTAATACTATAGAGAACTATATTCTTTCAGAGCGAAGGTTTTTAACTCAAATCTTTGCTTCTGGAAGGTCCCTGGAACAACATATCTTCAGATGGGGGTCGGCGGCATATTACATATAATCTTGGGGGTCCTTGATATGAAAATGTTTGAGAACCACTGACATAGAAACATGGGTTTTTTTCAGAAAACGGTCATGATTTAGAAGAATTTGTAGAATCTGGTCAGTCCAAAATGGATTAACTGCCTGACTGGAAACCTTGGCTTCAGGTTCATGAGGTCAAAATAAGACAAAGCTTCAAAAAGCATCCGTTTGTAGTCACGTACGTATCCGTTACACTTTTTTACATTTGCTTTTTTCCTTCCAGGACACGTCCGCATTTCTGACCTGGGCTTGGCTGTGCATCTGCCGGAGAGGAACACGGTGAAAGGGAGGGTGGGAACCGTGGGCTACATGGGTAAGTAAACGCCACCATGCGTCTACACCTATTACAGCACAGGGGGCGCTATAGAGGAACACGGTGAAAGGGAGGGTGGGAACCGTGGGCTACATGGGTAAGTAAACGCCACCATGCGTCTACACCTATTACAGTACAGGGGGCGCCATAGAGGAACACGGTGAAAGGGAGGGTGGGAACCGTGGGCTACATGGGTAAGTAAACGCCACCATGCGTCTACACCTATTACAGTACAGGGGGCGCCATAGAGGAACACGGTGAAAGGGAGGGTGGGAACCGTGGGCTACATGGGTAAGTAAACGCCACCATGCGTCTACACCTATTACAGCACAGGGGGCGCTATAGAGGAACACGGTGAAAGGGAGGGTGGGAACCGTGGGCTACATGGGTAAGTAAACGCCACCATGCGTCTACACCTATTACAGTACAGGGGGCGCCATAGAGGAACACGGTGAAAGGGAGGGTGGGAACCGTGGGCTACATGGGTAAGTAAACGCCACCATGCGTCTACACCTATTACAGCACAGGGGGCGCTATAGAGGAACACGGTGAAAGGGAGGGTGGGAACCGTGGGCTACATGGGTAAGTAAACGCCACCATGCGTCTACACCTATTACAGCACAGGGGGCGCTATAGAGGAACACGGTGAAAGGGAGGGTGGGAACCGTGGGCTACATGGGTAAGTAAACGCCACCATGCGTCTACACCTATTACAGTACAGGGGGCGCTATAGAGGAACACGGTGAAAGGGAGGGTGGGAACCGTGGGCTACATGGGTAAGTAAACGCCACCATGCGTCTACACCTATTACAGCACAGGGGGCGCTATAGAGGAACACGGTGAAAGGGAGGGTGGGAACCGTGGGCTACATGGGTAAGTAAACGCCACCATGCGTCTACACCTATTACAGTACAGGGGGCGCTATAGAGGAACACGGTGAAAGGGAGGGTGGGAACCGTGGGCTACATGGGTAAGTAAACGCCACCATGCGTCTACACCTATTACAGCACAGGGGGCGCCATAGAGGAACACGGTGAAAGGGAGGGTGGGAACCGTGGGCTACATGGGTAAGTAAACGCCACCATGCGTCTACACCTATTACAGCACAGGGGGCGCTATAGAGGAATCTGGTGAAAGGGAGGATGGGAACCGTGGGCTACATGGGTAAGTAAACGCCACCATGCGTCTACACCTATTACAGCACAGGGGGCGCTATAGAGGAATCTGGTGAAAGGGAGGATGGGAACCGTGGGCTACATGGGTAAGTAAACGCCACCATGCGTCTACACCTATTACAGCACAGGGGGCGCTATAGAGGAATCTGGTGAAAGGGAGGGTGGGAACCGTGGGCTACATGGGTAAGTAAACGCCACCATGCGTCTACACCTATTACAGCACAGGGGGCGCTATAGAGGAATCTGGTGAAAGGGAGGATGGGAACCGTGGGCTACATGGGTAAGTAAACGCCACCATGCGTCTACACCTATTACAGCACAGGGGGCGCTATAGAGGAATCTGGTGAAAGGGAGGATGGGAACCGTGGGCTACATGGGTAAGTAAACGCCACCATGCGTCTACACCAGGGGTGTAATATGACGTGATAAAACCCATTTAGGCCTGACCTCAAAATTTTGACCTCAAATATTTTCACGATTTTTCAAAAATAGCAGACCTACAAGCTTGTAGCGCGCCACTCTGTGGCGTGCTATGAGCTTGTAGATCTGCTATTTTTCAATAGCTAAATTATAACATAATGTTTAAAACTAATAAAACACCAAAAGGGGTTCCCGCCCAAAATGGGATAACTGCATCGAAAAATCGATTTTAATTTCAAGAATCGTATAGTATATCGAAATGAATACAGCAACATTGACAATGTTGTGTATCGTATCGTTTTGCAATGGAAATAATCGGTATCGAAACGTTTTGCTATATGCAATCGATTGTATCAATACTACATTTTTGCGTGTGGTGTTTAGCCATTTTTAGAAGACAAAAAGAAAAGAGGGGTTTAATTACTTAAAGGACAACTTTAGTTTTTTTCAACCAAGGTTCATGTTTTAAGATGTTATTAGATAAACTAAAAGATGAGTGTTATTTTTTTTTAATTTGCTGCTTTCTTTCGTTTTAGAGATGTTAGCAGTTTTTGACAGGGGGCGGGGCATTCGAGCATGGGGTTAAATATGTATTTTTTTACAACATTGTATAGCGATTTATTTTTTAATTATTTACTATGGTCCTAATAAACCCCAGGAAATTTCATCTGGCCACAAAACATCACGAGATCTACTGAATGTGTCAAACTGACATTGAGCCTATGACACACAGTGTGGCTTTCCCCCAGTAGGCTACCTTTACATTCAGTAGATCCTGTGATTTATTTGTGGCCAGATGTAATGTCCTGGGGTTTATTAGGACTATAGTAAATAATAAAAAAATAAATCTCCATAATATTTTGTAAAAAAATACATATTTAGCACCATGCTCGAATGCCCCCGCCCCCCTGTCAAAAACAGCTAAAATCCCTAAAACGAAAGAAAGCAGCAAATGAAAAAAAAAATAACACTCATCTTTTACTTTCTCTAATAACATCTTAAAACATGAACCTTGGTTGAAAAAAACTAAAGTTGTCCTTTAATTAAAAAAATGTCAATGTGTTTTAAATAGTTACTGTATCGATTTCAAATCATTGAATCGTATCGCCATAATGAACCAATATCGTCCATGTATCGTATCGTCAACCATGTATCGTATCGTCAACCATGTATCGTATCGTCAACCATGTATCGTATCGTCAACCATGTATTGTATCGTCAACCATGTATCGTATCGTCAACCATGTATCGTATCGTCAACCATGTATCGTATCGTCAACCATGTATCGTATCGTCAACCACGTATCGTATCGTCAACCATGTATCGTATCGTCAACCATGTATCGTATCGTCAACCATGTATTGTATCGTCAACCATGTATCGTATCGTCAACCATGTATCGTATCGTCAACCATGTATCGTATCGTCAACCATGTATCGTGATGCGTATCGTATCGCTGTTAAAATGTATCGCCACACCCCTAGTCTACACCTATTACAGTACAGTTATTTATTTTTGAGGGGCGCTAGAGCCCCCTCCTATATTAAGCTTTCAGTGTAGATTTTGGTCTTACACCCATTGACAATGAATGGAGAATGTACTGTACGTCATTATGTGGACGAGCAAATCGGTATTTTTTTTGTCCTACACAAAGATTGCATTCCCATTGACAATGAATGGATGATGTATACGATGATAAGAGCGCCCCTCACTTCACACGGGTGTGATTTTTAATTTAGAGTATCCATACAGATGTCTGTCCGCCCGCCCGTCCGTCTGTCCGCCCGTCTGTCCGCCCGCCCGCCCGCCCGTCTGTCAGCCCGCCCGCCCGTCTGTCCGCCCGTCCGCCCGCCCGCCCGCCCGTCCGCCCGCCCGCCCGTCCGCCCGCCCGCCCGCCCGTCCGCCTGCCCGTCTGTCCGCCCGTCTGTCTTTGAGCGCTGGAACGATTGCAAATCAGTACACAATACACATCGCCTCTATGGTCATGATTTTTCATATTCTATTGGGATTGATTGATTGATTGAAAATTGTATTAACAGTTTGCAGAATCGATACCACAATTTTTGTGTTAGCCGATACAGATACCGAATACCGATACCAGTGTTGTGATCTCATGTTGTGTTTATAGCTATGTTTATAGCAGACTCCTCCCTCAAATGTGCACTTGCAGTTTGGGCATCTCCAAAGCAAACTCCACATGTCCCAACATTTTATTTACCTGCCTAGTGTCAACCCCTTTACCCCTGTGTGGGATCGCTGGTTTATAGACTGGCATATTCACCGATACCGATATGACCCGATTATGACAAATAAGGGCCGATACCGATACTTTTCCCGATACCGATACAGTATCGGGACATCTCTAGTCAAGTACCATAGCTGTATGTGATGTTATGGATACTGGTGAAGATGATCGAAAAAACTAAAATTATTTTATTTTAAAAGATGAATAAAAAAAATGTTTTGGATAAAATCAAATAGCCTATACTATCTATTCCCCCCCCCCCCCCAGCTCCAGAGGTGATTGCTAAGGAGTATTACGGGGTCAGTCCTGATTGGTGGGGACTGGGCTGCCTGGTGTACGAGATGACGGCGGGAAGGCCTCCGTTCAGGCAGCGAGGCGAGCGGCCCAAGGCGCCGGAGATGGAGCGGAGAATCCGAGAGGACCAGGAGGACTACGGGAGCGTGTTCAGCCGGGAGGCCGAGGACCTGTGTCGCTCGGTGAGTATAGGGATGGAGCTCCAACCCATTTAAGACCTGAGGGCGATTCTACAAATGCCTTCTAAATCCTGACAGTTTTCTTGAAAATCCCTATGTTTCTATGTCAGTGGTGCTCAAACTATTTCATGTCAAGGACCCCTAGAATTATATGTATTTGGCCGTGGACCACCCCATCTGAAAATATGTTGTTCCAGGGACCCCGCCACAGAAGCAAGGCTTTAAGTTAAAACGTTCGCTTTGAAATAATACATATTCAAAGATTTGCGCCACATTTTCACGATTTAAAAAAAAATCACACCCGTGTGAACTGAGTGGTGCATGGTCTTATATAGTCTGATCAGCTATGTCAGTGACGTCACACACTAACCATAGTAACCTGTGCACGGACACGTAGGTATACAGGTACACAAACATACAGACAAAGCTGGTTGTTGGAGTGGTTTGCACCAATCAAAAAATAGCAGACCTACAAGCTCGTATGAGCTTGTAGATCTGCTATTTTACAATAGCTAAAGTATAACATAATGCTTAAAACACCAAAAGGGGTTCCCGCCCAAAATGGGTTAATTGTTATTGATAACGATCACCTTATCGATCAGGCTTATCGAGCCGGGTTCTTATCGAGCCCACTATCGAGCATTTTATATTTATTTTGTGGAAAGACGAGAGACCAGAAATTCTGAACAGAACCAGTATCTTTAACTTGGGCCTTCAGATACAGTACTTTTCTGACCTTATTTTACCAATAAAATACCGCTAGCATTAATGAATGCCTCGATCGCGTACTGCCAGGGTTTTATCGCGCGTAACACTTACTTTGAAGAGCCAAATATCCGTAATTCCATGTTCCTGTGACAAACTGCTGTGTGTGGCGTCTTCACCGGTTGTTGTTCTCTCGGTCGATGGTGGATAAAGCCGACCGCGAGTATCACAGCGCCTGCTACAGGCCGTTGAAAACGCTTGTCTGGCCCAGAAACTGCCCCCTCAATGTCGTTTCTGAGATACAGGGCTTGGAGCGCAGGGCTTAGATTGGAAGTGGATGCGCGCGCATATGTATTTCCAACTCGTCTCAGTTCAGGCTGCATGAACAGCGCTCGGTTTTCTGCCCCCTCAATATCGTAACTCTTCTATTAGATGGCTCTGGATTAGCCTGGCTAATAAGCCAGACTCAAATCACACTGTCGTGTGGTATTTGAGTCTGGAGATGCTGTGTATGGATCTAGTTTCCCGGGGGGCGGGTTCAAACATTTTCTCTTTGACGCAATTGGTTAGAGGTACTGTCAGTCAAAGGTCTCAAGCATTGAATGTCACTGTACCAAAGCCCGCCCATATTGCATACCGTGTCCCGTTTGGCCACACCAGTTCTCTGGTGTAGGAAATGGGCGTACAATTGAGCCTCTCCAGACCAGTACCTGCTTTCATTTGTTCCCCTGCAGCTGCTGACCAAAGACGCCAGCCAGCGGTTGGGATGCCAGGCGTCGGGGGCGGACGGCGTGCGATCACATGCTTTCTTCAGCGCCGTCCACTTCAGAATGCTGGAGGCGGGACTCCTGGAGCCACCGTTCAAACCTGATGTAAACACACTTCACTTCTATTCTCAAACACATTTACACTGTTCAAAACCTGGTGTAACATACTTCACTTCTATTCTCAAACACATTTACACTGTTCAAAACCTGGTGTAAACACACTTCACTTCTATTCTCAAACACATTTACACTGTTCAAAACCTGGTGTAAACACACTTCACTTCTATTCTCAAACACATTTACACTGTTCAAAACCTGGTGTAAACACACTTCACTTCTATTCTCAAACACATTTACACTGTTCAAAACCTGGTGTAAACACACTTCACTTCTATTCTCAAACACATTTACACTGTTCAAAACCTGGTGTAAACACACTTCACTTCTATTATCAAACACATTTACACTGTTCAAAACCTGGTGTAAACACACTTCACTTCTATTCTCAAACACATTTACACTGTTCAAAACCTGGTGTAACACACTTCACTTCTATTCTCAAACACATTTACACTGTTCAAAACCTGGTGTAAACACACTTCACTTCTATTCTCAAACACATTTACACTGTTCAAAACCTGGTCTAACATACTTCACTTCTCAAACCAGGGGTTTGAGAGGCAGGGGCTGAAATCTCGTAAGAGGGCACTTTTGGACAAAGAGCCCTTTGCGCGCTGGATGGATTTCAAAACAAATTAGTTCAACGCAAAATGCTATGTTCAAGTTCAGGAGACTTCGGGGAAAAAAGCAATTCTCCTGAACGCTGTCTTGGAGTGGCATTTGCATTTATTTCACCATATATAGTAAATGCTGCGTTCGTGGTCTGGAAAGGGCAGTTGTTTTACAGACGGGGTAAAAGGGTATAAGGGCTGAAGCGCCCTTTGATGCCTATGTGTGCACGTCCCTGCCTCAAACACATTTACACACTGTTCAACCCTGCTGTACACACTTCTCAAACACATTTACACACCATTCAACCCTGCTGTACACACTTCTCAAACACATTTACACACCATTCAACCCTGATGTACACACTTCTCAAACACATGTACACACCGTTCAACCCTGATGTACACACTTCTCAAACACATTTACACACCGTTCAACCCTGATGTACACACTTCTCAAACACATTTACACAGCGGACTCATTTTAGGAGAAAAATTTTAATCACACCCATGTCAAGTGAGGGGCGCTCTTATCATCATCATCATACCTGAACTTCATCTCATTCCACCCAATCACAATTTGCGTCCTCACCTTCATCTTCAATGTTCAAAGCTGGACATAGGAAATAGGGGACCCACCTAAACCTCCGCATCCGTATTGTGGGCAGTGGTGGAAAAAAGTATGGCACTCAAATATTTTTACTTGAGTAAAAGTAATAATACTGTAATTGCGACCAGTTAACTATGGAATCGTGCAATCCCCGTCAGTGTGTCGTACCCCAGGTGAGAGCATGTGACATCATTAGGGATGGAGCATGTGACATCAGGGATGGAGCATGTGACATCATTAGGGATGGAGCATGTGACATCATTAGGGATGGAGCATGTGACATCATTAGGGATGGAGCATGTGACATCATTAGGGATGGAGCATGTGACATCATTAGGGATGGAGCATGTGACATTATTAGGGATGGAGCATGTGACATCATTAGGGATGGAGCATGTGACATTATTAGGGATGGAGCATGTGACATCATTAGGGATGGAGCATGTGACATCATTAGGGATGGAGCATGTGACATCATTAGGGATGGAGCATGTGACATCAGGGTTGGAGCATGTGACATCATTAGGGATGGAGCATGTGACATCAGGGATGGAGCATGTGACATCATCAGGGATGGAGCATGTGACATTATTAGGGATGGAGCATGTGACATCATTAGGGATGGAGCATGTGACATCATCAGGGATGGAGCATGTGACATCATTAGGGATGGAGCATGTGACATCATTAGGGATGGAGCATGTGACATCATTAGGGATGGAGCATGTGACATCATGGATGGAGCATGTGACATCATTAGGGATGGATCATGTGACATCATTAGGGATGGAGCATGTGACATCATCAGGGATGGAGCATGTGACATCATTAGGGATGGAGCATGTGACATCATTAGGGATGGAGCATGTGACATCATCAGGGATGGAGCATGTGACATCATCAGGGATGGAGCATGTGACATCATCAGGGATGGAGCATGTGACATCATTAGGGATGAAGCATGTGACATCATCAGGGATGGAGCATGTGACATCATCAGGGATGGAGCATGTGACATCATTAGGGATGGAGCATGTGACATCATCAGGGATGGAGCATGTGACATCATCAGGGATGGAGCATGTGACATCATTAGGGATGGAGCATGTGACATCATCAGGGATGGAGCATGTGACATCAGGGATGGAGCATGTGACATCATCAGGGATGGAGCATGTGACATCATTAGGGATGGAGCATGTGACATCATCAGGGATGGAGCATGTGACATCATCAGGGTTGGAGCATGTGACATCATTAGGGATGGAGCATGTGACATCATCAGGGATGGAGCATGTGACATCATTAGGGATGGAGCATGTGACATCATCAGGGATGGAGCATGTGACATCATTAGGGATGGAGCATGTGACATCATCAGGGATGGAGCATGTGACATCATTAGGGATGGAGCATGTGACATCAGGGATGGAGCATGTGACATCATCAGGGATGGAGCATGTGACATCATTAGGGATGGAGCATGTGACATCATCAGGGATGGAGCATGTGACATCAGGGATGGAGCATGTGACATCAGGGATGGAGAATGTGACATCATTAGGGATGGAGCATGTGACATCAGGGATGGAGCATGTGACATCATCAGGGATGGAGCATGTGACATCAGGGATGGAACATGTGACATCATTAGGGATGGAGCATGTGACATCATCAGGGATGGAGCATGTGACATCATCAGGGATGGAGCATGTGACATCATTAGGGATGGAGCATGTGACATCAGGGATGGAACATGTGACATCATCAGGGATGGAGCATGTGACATCATCAGGGATGGAGCATGTGACATCATCAGGGATGGAGCATGTGACATCATCAGGGATGGAGCATGTGACATCAGGGATGGAGCATGTGACATCATCAGGGATGGAGCATGTGACATCATCAGGGTTGGAGCATGTGACATCATTAGGGTTGGAGCATGTGACATCATCAGGGATGGAGCATGTGACATCATTAGGGATGGAGCATGTGACATCAGGGATGGAGCATGTGACATCATTAGGGATGGAGCATGTGACATCATTAGGGATGGAGCATGTGACATCATTAGGGATGGAGCATGTGACATCAGGGATGGAGCATGTGACATCATTAGGGATGGAGCATGTGACATCATTAGGGATGGAGCATGTGACATCATTAGGGATGGAGCATGTGACATCAGGGATGGAGCATGTGACATCATTAGGGATGGAGCATGTGACATCATCAGGGATGGAGCATGTGACATCATTAGGGATGGAGCATGTGACATCAGGGATGGAGCATGTGACATCATCAGGGATGGAGCATGTGACATCATTAGGGATGGAGCATGTGACATCATTAGGGATGGAGCATGTGACATCATTAGGGATGGAGCATGTGACATCATTAGGGATGGAGCATGTGACATCAGGGATGGAGCATGTGACATCAGGGATGGAGCATGTGACATCATTAGGGATGGAGCATGTGACATCATTAGGGATGGAGCATGTGACATCATCAGGGATGGAGCATGTGACATCATCAGGGATGGAGCATGTGACATCATTAGGGATGGAGCATGTGACATCAGGGATGGAGCATGTGACATCATCAGGGATGGAGCATGTGACATCATTAGGGATGGAGCATGTGACATCATTAGGGATGGAGCATGTGACATCATTAGGGATGGAGCATGTGACATCATTAGGGATGGAGCATGTGACATCATTAGGGATGGAGCATGTGACATCATTAGGGATGGAGCATGTGACATCAGGGATGGAGCATGTGACATCATTAGGGATGGAGCATGTGACATCATTAGGGATGGAGCATGTGACATCATCAGGGATGGAGCATGTGACATCATTAGGGATGGAGCATGTGACATCATTAGGGATGGAGCATGTGACATCAGGGATGGAGCATGTGACATCATCAGGGATGGAGCATGTGACATCATTAGGGATGGAGCATGTGACATCATTAGGGATGGAGCATGTGACATCATTAGGGATGGAGCATGTGACATCATTAGGGATGGAGCATGTGACATCATCAGGGATGGAGCATGTGACATCATTAGGGATGAAGCATGTGACATCATTAGGGATGAAGCATGTGACATCAGGGATGGAGCATGTGACATCATTAGGGATGGAGCATGTAACATCATTAGGGATGGAGCATGTGACATCATCAGGGATGGAGCATGTGACATCATCAGGGATGGAGCATGTGACATCAGGGATGGAGCATGTGACATCATTAGGGATGGAGCATGTGACATCAGGGATGGAGCATGTGACATCATCAGGGATGGAGCATGTGACATCATTAGGGATGGAGCATGTGACATCAGGGATGGAGCATGTGACATCAGGGATGGAGCATGTGACATCATCAGGGATGGAGCATGTGACATCATCAGGGATGGAGCATGTGACATCAGGGATGGAGCATGTGACATCATCAGGGATGGAGCATGTGACATCATTAGGGATGGAGCATGTGACATCATTAGGGATGGAGCATGTGACATCATTAGGGATGGAGCATGTGACATCATTAGGGATGGAGCATGTGACATCATTAGGGATGGAGCATGTGACATCATTAGGGATGGAGCATGTGACATCATCAGGGATGGAGCATGTGACATCATCAGGGATGGAGCATGTGACATCATCAGGGATGGAGCATGTGACATCATCAGGGATGGAGCATGTGACATCATTAGGGATGGAGCATGTGACATCAGGGATGGAGCATGTGACATCATCAGGGATGGAGCATGTGACATCATTAGGGATGGAGCATGTGACATCATTACATTTTGAGGGGCGCTGGCCCCTCCAAATGCATGGCTTTTGAAGATTACGTCATATGGCAGCCAAGTCTGTGGGATTTCTTTATGTTTGTTCAGGGCAATGATGACATAAAACGTTTGCCAGCCGAGTCTTTAATGTTTGTTTAGGGCAGTAAATGACGTCATATGGCTAAAATAAATACTTCTTGCACTTCACTTCATACAATTGTGTGATTTTCTTAATTTACATTTCTGCTAAGCCTCAAGCTATATCTGTATTATGCCTGGACGATTCTGAATTATTTTCGTTTTTTGGCACCTCCTCAGCCCAGACAGGTGTACTGCAGCGACGTGGACGAAATCGACGAGTTCTCCACCATTAAAGGAGTCAGTCTGGACCAGACAGACAGCGACTTCTACGCCAAGTTCAACACCGGGAGCGTCGCCATCACCTGGCAGCACGAGGTAAGACAAGTTCAACACCGGGAGCGTCGCCATCCGCTGGCAGCACGAGGTAAGACAAGTTCAACACCGGGAGCGTCGCCATCCGCTGGCAGCACGAGGTAAGACAAGTTCAACACCGGGAGCGTCGCCATCCGCTGGCAGAGCGAGGTAAGACAAGTTCAACACCGGGAGCGTCGCCATCACCTGGCAGAACGAGGTAAGACAAGTTCAACACCGGGAGCGTCGCCATCCGCTGGCAGCACGAGGTAAGACAAGTTCAACACCGGGAGCGTTGCCATCACCTGGCAGAACGAGGTAAGACAAGTTCAACACCGGGAGCGTCGCCATCCGCTGGCAGCACGAGGTAAGACAAGTTCAACACCGGGAGCGTCGCCATCCGCTGGCAGAACGAGGTAAGACAAGTTCAACACCGGGAGCGTCGTCATCCGCTGGCAGCACGAGGTAAGACGACCAGTGTTTTCAACAAGTGTTGAAAATTTAGATTTTTAGTTTTATAGTCGGGGGTGTATAGTTAGTTTAGACTAGTCATTGGTTAGACATAAGGTTAGTGAGGGGTGCGTTAAAACGACCGGATTAAGGTTGGTGAGGGGTGCGTTAAAACGACCGGATTAAGGTTGGTGAGGGGTGCGTTGAACGACCGGATTAAGGTTGGTGAGGGGTGCGTTGAACGACCGGATTAAGGTTGGTGAGGGGTGCGTTATAACGACCGGATTAAGGTTGGTATGGGGTGCGTTAAAACGACCGGATTAAGGTTGGTGAGGGGTGCGTTAAAACGACCGGATTAAGGTTGGTGAGGGGTGCGTTAAAACGACCGGATTAAGGTTGGTGAGGGGTGCGTTAAAACGACCGGATTAAGGTTGGTGAGGGGTGCGTTAAAACGACCGGATTAAGGTTGGTGAGGGGTGCGTTAAAACGACCGGATTAAGGTTGGTGAGGGGTGCGTTAAAACGACCGGATTAAGGTTGGTGAGGGGTGCGTTAAAGCGACCGGATTAAGGTTGGTGAGGGGTGCGTTAAAACGACCGGATTAAGGTTGGTGAGGGGTGCGTTAAGACGACCGGATTCTTTTGACTGGTTTTCATTTAGTTTTAGTCACATTTTAGTCACCTGGAATGTTTTAGTGTTAGTCTAATCAACTGTAGATTTAATAGACTAAAACCTTATGATAATTAAGTCGACTAAAACTACAGTTGATTTAGTCGACTAAAATGTATTTTGGCGGGCCTTGATGCCGTCGTAATGGCTGATTTTACACTCGCTGAAAATGGCCGATATACAAAGCTCACAGCGCGTCGCACCACGTGTAAAATGACTTGTCTTTTACATATACTGGATCTCTAGTCCACTAGTCGCTTACTAACATTTTAGTCTGTTTTTTATTTGCTGACGAAATTGTCAGTATATTTAGTTAGTATTTAGCACTTAGTTTTAGTCATCATTCATAGCTTAGTTTTTTTCGTCAGTGGAAAAAGGTAGTCGACGAACATTTTTTGTCATAGTTTTAGTCGACGAAATCAACACTGGACAACACATCATTCAACGCAGGTAGTTGTTCATTTTGGCCGCAAAAAACTTGATTTAGTTTTAGTCCAGTCTTTTGAAGAAAAAAAAAAAAGCGAAAAAGGGTAACACAAAAAGGTCCCGGACGCGGGGACTTGTGGTCCTACCAGGCGATTCGACTGGTATCACCCCATATAATCGCGAAATCATCTGTTATCAGCGTTTGAATGTGGCCAGAATGTCCATACTGGCATCCTCACCACATAGCCTGGTCAAGGTTTCCCCCTGGTGGACGTGTCATTTTGGTGCATGATGGAACTAGGAGCTACTAATATATACTATTCTCTGTCTATCAGGACGTAACTCGAACGGCGCTGAGTCGGGTCTGGTGGCCTTCGCAACGCTCGGCACGGCGCCTCGCTCGGCGGTGCCTCACGTAGCTCAGGGCCACCAGACACGGCGCGCCTCCGTCAGGACATCAGTGATAATGACAATGCTACAATCGCAGATAATGACATACTGAACAGTGAGGATGCCAGTATGGACATTCTGGCCCCATTCAAACGTGCTGATAACGGATGATGATTATATGGGGTGATACCAGTCGAATGGGGTGGTCCTACAGTATATGGATTAATTTCATCAACGTGGCATACAAAATGATTAACCCATTTAGGCCCGACGTCGAAATTTTTAAAATGTCTTCTAAATCCTGACAGTTTTCTGAGAAACCTCATGTTTCTTTATGAGAGGAGATCAATATTTAATGTCAAAGAACCCCAAAATGTATCTGTAATTGGGCCACCGACCCCCCATCTGAAAATGCAGTATGTTGTTCCCCCCAGAAGCAAAGATTTGAGTTAAAATGTTCACTCTGGAAGAATATATATTCAAAGATTTGAGGCACATTTCCACGATTTAAAAAAAATAGCAGACCTACAAGCTCGTAGCGCGCCACTCGGTGGCGCGCTATGAGCTTGTAGATCTGCTATTTTTCAATAGCTAAATTATAACAATGTTTAAAATGGGTTAATACAATGCGACGCGTTGTGAGCTTGTAGATCGGCTAGTGTAAAATGACTTATACTGGATCTCTTGTCCACTAGTCCCTTCCTAAGATGTTTGTCTAGTTTTTATCTGTTGACGAAATTGTCAATACATTTAGTCTAGTTTTAGTCATCATAGCTTAGTTTTAATTTAGTTTCCTTTTAGTTTATCAGTGAAAAAAAAGGTAGTCCCTGTCTATCTCTCTTCTATCCTTTCTTCCTATTCCCCCCCCCCCCCCCCTCCTCCTCCCCCCCTCTCCCCCGACACGGTCGAGGCAGATGGCCGCCCACCCTAGAGTCGGGTTCTGCCTGACGTTTCTTCCTAAAGGGGAGTTTTTCGTTACCATTGTCGCAATAATGCTTGCTCTGGGTGGGATCTTTGTTGGTTGTAAAGTGTCTTGAGACAACTGGTTGTGATTTGTTTAATAAAATTGAATTGAATTGAATTGAATAGTCGATGAACATTTTTAGTCATAGTATTAAGTCGACGAAAACAATCCTGTGGTGCAGATGATGGAGACGGGCTGTTACAAGGAGCTGAACGTGTTTGGCCCCGAGGGGTCCCAGGGGCCCGCGGACCTGGACTGGTCCCAGGCTCCCCCCCCCCCACAGAGCCCCAAGCGCAGCCTGCTAGACCGCATCTTGCGCAGACACGTGAGAATGGAATTATTTTTTATTTGCATTTCATTCGCATACAGTAGCGAGAAAAAGAAGATAAATTTTGTGTGTTTTCCTTGTGTCTCCATATCATGGTCAGTATCATGGTCAGCGTTTGTTGGTTTGTGTGTGTGTGTGTGTGTGTGTGTGTGTGCTCCACAGCACTCGTATGAAGGCATGCACTCTGTCTCCAGTGAAGGCTCCCTGGAATCAGCAGGTCTACTCAGCACTGCCCTCTAGGGACCATTCTGTGACATCACATCAGTACAACTGAACTTGTATAATATCATTCACAAAAGGACAATAAAATTCCTTTTTCACTTCACTTACACACATTTTAAATATCAAAACGTGTGTAAATTAGTTAAATGTGCCAATACAAAAATGTTTTTTATTTTTATTTTGTTTACGTATTTGTCATATACTTGTTAAACTAGAGCAGGGGTGAGGGGTCCTCAACGTTTTTGTCTGGGGACCCCCGGGAATGCTTTGGCCATACAAGTGATGCATTGGCATTGTGTTTACCAGGGCAACATTGGGTTGGCACGTATCAATACACTTTTAGACCCACATGTTTGTGCCAGCGTAGGCGATTAGATTTATTTCTTGATCACCTCTTGTCGTGATTGTTTAAACATGACGTCATGGGGCCGCTATATGCTCGATAACAGGCTTGATAAGCCCAAAGCTTATTGATAACGGGTACTCAATAATAGCCGGGGAGCCACATGGCCAAAAGCTCAACGGTTAAGGATTAACCTGTGATGTCAGGCCGTACTTCTTATTTGTGTTCTCTATTCACTTGGTCATTAAAACACAACCCGTGCCGGGATTCCTTCAAAATAGGAGCTCTGGGGTGCCGGAAAGACATGGCCGCTTTTACTCTGAAACCCACGACCCGGAAACAATCCGGGAAAAAAAAGTTTGCTTTACATTGCTAGCTTACATTGCTATCGTTTTAATTTATACGATATATGTATCCGTCAGATCAAAACCACGGAGAGCCCTAGGAGAGACGAGGCATTCTTTCTGCCGCGCTAACAGCTATGTCAACGGTAAGCTAACATGAGCCCAGAGTCAGAGACGACCATTATAAGGCAAATTTTCCCAAATTCCATCATGCTTTAAGTAGCATGTGACAATTGTGACATGTCAAACTAGGGGGTTTTGCATGAAAAACGGGGTGCAAACTTAGTTTAGACTAGTCATTGGTTAAGGTTAGGTTTAGGTGTGCTGCCCCGTGGGAGGTTAGGGCCTTGGTGTAAAAGCGGCCATAGCCGTCATCACAAATGTGATGAGGTCAGCACATTTGGGCACATTTTGGCAAGTGGCTATTGCCAAATTTAGGCCAAGGAGTGTTTTTCGTGCAAAACTAATGCTTGGAATGGATTCAGAATCATGAAAAACCCCTAGTTTGACATGTCACAATTGTCACATGCTACTTAGAACAGGGGTTCTCAACGTTTTTGGCCGGGGACCCCCGGAAATGCTTTGGCAACGTCTCGGGACCCCCGCCCCCTCCCGACCCCCAATATAAATTGACTGCTACAATAACCTTAATAATAGAGACAATACACCAAAAATAAATACTGAAACCAGATATAATCATTAGGGAAGGTGTATGCATGTACTATGTGTATTATATGTAAACTCTTCATTTCCATTTTCCAGCCATTCAGTTGCATAAAAAAAAAATTTTTTCTTTTTTTTTTTTAAATGTATTTGGGGACCCCCCAAAATAATTTGGCGACCCCCCGAGGGGTCGCGACCCACGGGTTGAGAACCCCTGCTCTACAGTATGGTGTGGTTTACAAAAATGGCCATAACCTTTTTTCCCGCAATGTTTCTGGCTGAGCAGGCCTTTCATTCTGTGGACCTCAATGACCAAATGAATAGAAAAAAATCACACCCGTGTGAACTGAGTGGTGTAAGGTCTGTCTGACGTAATGAAATCATGTCTGACGTAATGAAATCACACCCGTGTGAACTGAGTGGTGTAAGGTCTGTCTGACGTAATGAAATCATGTCTGACGTAATGAAATCACACCCGTGTGAACTGAGTGGTGTAAGGTCTGTCTGACGTAATGAAATCATGTCTGACGTAATGAAATCACACCCGGGTGTGATTTCATTACCTGGCTTTGTTTGTGCAGAAAAAATGAGCATGGTTGCTATGTTCACCCTGTTCACCCGGGTGTGATTTCATTACGTCATTACAACAGGGTGAACATAGCAACCATGCTCATTTTTTCTGCACAAAAAAGCCAGTTGTAGGAGTGGTTTACACCACTCAAAAAAAACACAAATAAAAAGTACGGCATGATATCACAGGTCCCGTCCAATTTTGCTAATAATTGTATTAATCTCCGTCCTGGGCTTTGGGCGTTACTAATTGATAGGACGGAGACCTCCGTCTATGACACTCGGGGTGTTAACAGACTTATCAAAAACATATCCTCAAACTGTTACCAATAAAAGGACATGTCCTCGCATTCAAATATACTTTTTTCTTTCCCTCGTTACTGCTTGTTACTTACCACCTTAAAAGGGGTGGGGCCCCCCCACCACCCACCCCTTTCCCCCTCACTGTATAGATGTCTCTTCCCTTTTTACCTCCTTTATGATGAATTCCTGTTCTGTTCTTTGACTATATAGTAGTATACTATTTGTAAGTCTCTAAATGTTTTGATGAATTGAACAAGGTGGACTCTTGTAAACAAGTGTAATGCTTAATTGGGTCGTCCACTCACAGTTAACAGTCTTTGTATTGAGTTTGTGCTTGAAATGTACTGTAATTATGCAAACTGAGGGCCACTATATTTCCATACTCGCTCCAGAGGGCCACATATGCATATTTCTCTCCTAGCAAAAATAGCCGATCTACAAGCTCAAAACGCGTTGCGGTGCGACACGTTTTGAGCTTGTAGATCGGCTATTTTTGCTATATTTGAATTGAAATCCAGAATATTTTGCATTTATGCAAAATACTAAATGCATAAATGCATTTATATATATGAATATATTAATATTCATTAATATTAACCTGAGGGCCGCATTAAGTGAAGGTGGGGGCCGCATGTGGCCCCCGGGCCACCAGTTTGCCCGTGTATATGGTATACACTATACAGATACTTTCACATGAAATGTCTTCATCTTTGTACTAATAAAAAGATAAGCAAAGGTAATTGATGCATATATAGCAGCAGAACAAACAAACTGAGAAATGATCATGCTTGGGTGCTTGGGTGAATATATATGTAAAAATAATATGTATACAATACACATGTATAGTACTTATATTATTATAAACATAAGATATAACGTATTAAGTACACCTTATATATTAATTATTATTAATGTAAACCAACATTTTGTTTACTTTTTGTTCCATTTCCTTTTCCTTTTGTTTTTAGTAATATTTCTACGGTAACTTGATTGATTACTTTTTCATTTGTGCTTTTCATATATGCTACTGTGATATTTTATCATAGACTATTATTTTATTTTTTTTATTATGTAAAAAGGTGGGCAAAATAAGCTTCATGCTTCAGCCCGTACCTTTTCGGCTAAAATAGTCACTATGTTGACAAATCAATGTAAATTGCTTAACAACCATTTTGTTTTGTTTTTAAATGACCGAATTAAATTTTCAAACTCAAACTCATAATAAAAAAAAGAGAAATAAACTTTTCTCCATGTCCGGTATGAACTTTTATTTAACCAGGAATATAAACCAGTTGCAAACTTTACAACTGAACAGCATTATATATATAAAAAACAAAACAAGTCAACATTCACAAAGACAATAAACATTTCTCCTCAGACGTCAGAGTCAACTGTTTGTTCAGAAACAGGAAAAGGCCAGACAGAGAGAGAGAGAGAGAGAGAGAGAGCGGCTCAAACACTTGGAACTCCAGAATCCATTTTCTGGGGGGAAAAAATAAAAAAATAGCTCAAACAGCACAAAACTGAACATACACTAGTACAGAGCCCTGGGGGACTCCCTCCGCTCAACGAGGTTTAAGTGGTTTAAACTTTAAAGGACATCATTTACAGCTTCAAACATCACGGTGCCATCAGACCATCAGACAGGCCTGTCTTTGAACTGAAGCAGGGAGAGCCAGTGCAATTTCCGGGCGTGGAGTAAAATACGCTTGTGTTGTCGCACCGCGATTTCTCTGCGCAAAAACACGCAGGTCTCATTGGAAATGAACTGTAGGCACGATGTGACCAGATTTGACTGAGAGACTGCCATCGCGCACATTCCAGCTTTTCACCAGAGGAGAAAAAGTTATTATTTTTCTTTTTTTCAAAAATGAGTTAATAGCACAGGCAGACTCTTCACATACTAGAGCATGTCTGAAATAAGTGTCAGAGCTGATATCGACATGTAAATATGAAATAAATGCTTAAACATGTAGCTAGGTGTAATGTTAGAGTCCACAGAAGTGAACCTTTCAAGCCTGTTTTCTCAACTCGCTGTTTTCTGCAAGACATTACTCTATAAGCCATATCTCCAAAACTGGTGGGTCAAACTGAACAACCAATATGTCAATTTGAAGCTATGATTCCCTGCTTTCATATGATAAAAAACGAAAATTCTAAAAAATCCAATGGCAGTCCCTCAGTCAAATTTAGTCACATATCGTTTCACGTTTGAAAGGCTCTTTATGTGGATTTGTCAGTTTGTTGCTCAGCCACACCATGAGATCAAAGGGTTCTAGCTGTTGTCATAACACTGGGTCGCCCATCTTAGACGGTCGGTACCATAATAATCCATTCTATCCGTTTCTTTCAATCGCCCTGTATCTCCTATTCCTTGTCCCAGATGGCATTTTTGGTCAAAACAAGGTTTATTTGACGGCACAGAGCCGACGATGTGGAGCCCTCCAGTGCACCGGCTTAGATCCGTTTGGTAAACAAGGCCTGTCCAGGACCCGTTTCACTTCCTAGTTTATGTTCAGTACCGGAAGTCTGGAAATGTGGCTTTTCAAAATAAGAGCTCAACTGGGAAAAATGCTGGCGTGAATTATATCATAATTTGTCAATAAATGCTAGCAGTCCAAGTGTTAACCCATTCTGGACGGGAACCCTTTTTGGTGTTTTTATTACATTATACTTTTAGCTATTGAAGAATATTGAAAAATAGCAGATCTACAGAATATTGAAAAATAGCAGATCTACAAGCTCGTAGCGTGCCACCAAGTGGTGCGCTACGAGCTTGTAGGTCTGCTATTTTTGAAAAATCGTGAAAATGTGGCGCAAATTTGGAATATATATTTTTTCAGAACGAACATTTTTAACTCAAATCTTTGCTCCTGGGGAGGTCCCTGGAACAACATATTTTCACATAGGGGTTGGTGGCCAAATGTATATAATTTTTGGGGTCCTTGACATGAAATATTTTGAAAACCACCGATATAGAAACATAGGGTTTTTCAGCAAACTGACATGATTTAGACGACATTTGTAGAATCTGGTGTCAGTCCTAAATGGGTTAACTCAGAGTTAAGCGATATCTTTGTTAAATTAACTTCTAAGAGTTAAATATCTCTATAATCGTTGCTAGTATAGACAGTAACAGGTCTCCGCGTCTATCTCAAGCTCTATTCCATATTAACCCATTCTGGGCGGGAACCCCTTTTGGTGTTTTAAACATCATGTTATAATTTAGCTATTGAAAAATCGCAGATCTACAAACTCATAGCGCGCCACCGAGTGGCGCGCTACGAGCTTGTAGGTCTGCTATTTTTTTTAAAGCGTGAAAATATTTATTTCAGAAAACTGGAGGATTTAGAATATTTTTTTTAAATGTTGAGGTCAGGCCTAAATGTGTTAAACAGAACATACATTTTCAGGTCGGGATACCAATTCCATCCAATCAGGAGAGAGAACAATACGTAGGATAAACAAGTAAAAAATTGGAACAGACAAATGTGAAACTTGGCACTGGAGCGTTGAAAAGGTGATAAATTAACTCTGCCCTTCTGATTGGACACGATTGGTATCCCCGACCTGGAAATGTTTAAGAGTTGGAGAAATGGTGGAGACCCCTGTTACTGAACAAAAAAACATGAATTGCAATAATGTCTTTCATCATAATTGTCTCCACCAGCCAAAGGCATGAGAGAATGTTTTGCACTCCTTCCGTCCGTCCGTCCGTTACCAGCTAATCTCCGGCACCGTTAACCCCGTCGATGCCAAACTTTACACACACACACACACACACACACACACACACACACACACACACTCCCAGGATGCCAACGATGAACCTCTGCCCCAAATGTTCCAGAACGGCCTGTTATAGCGCCACCATGAGGCAGCTTTTCACCTTTTTGTATTATCTGCAGCTTTAAACTTTTAAAAACTTTTTTTTTTCAAAAACACATCACTTCCACCCTCTTTTAAATCACATTTAGTTGACCGGGGCACCCCAGGGCTCTATACTAGCCCCCCCCCCCCCCCCCTCCGTTTTTCGTTCAGTACACAAAATGGTCATTGGTGGAAAATAGCCGATCTACAAGCTCACAGCACGTCGCTGCTTATGGACCGGCTTGAATTTGTGCTGAATGTTTTCCCCGCCAGAATAAAGACTCCAGAGTTCACGTGGTTGGTTCCACTGTGTTGTGTGTGTGTGTATACGTCCAATGCAAATGTGTGCTGCCCTATAACTAGTGTGTGTGTGTGTGTGTGTGTGGCCCAGGGGGGGCTCACCCCTCCCAGGGGGGGCTGCGTCTCCCGTCCACATCCGTCTCCACGTGGTACAGCATGTCAGCCAGCGTGTGTTCGATCACGGCTCCCCAGCCCATGTCGCTCATCTGAAGACCACAAAACACACACACACCAACAAAACAACATGACGTCAGTGTACGGTTACAATAATGAATTGCATTTTTATAGCGCTTTTCCAAGTGCTCAAAGCGCTTTACAATTGTTCACTCATTCAATGGTTCGGTTCATTCATTCATACATTGGCGCCAGCATCCTCACTTCCCACATTCAGACACCAATGGTGGCTAAGCTCACACCGACCGACTCATTGGAGGCAATGTGGGTTCAGTGTCTTGCCCAAGGACATGGTCGACGTGTCAGGAGGAGGACAGGAGGAGCCGAGATTCGAACCGCCAACCCATGGATCATATTGGGCCCTATTATGCGTGTCTTAACCCTTAGAAGATGAAAGACGCCAATTGGCGTCTTCATCAGAATTCCGTAAATGATCAATGACGCCAATTGGCGTCTTCACAGTTTTTGATGAATCTAAACATATTAATATGCTCCGAAGCGCTGTTTAAATTCCTGAGCTTATATTCCAACTACATTACCCAGAAAACCCGTGTCACGTGACACACGTGTACGTGTTGCCATTGGAAGCTGGTCCCACCCCCTGTAAACAGTGGGGGCAGAGGGAGTCTTCATAGTTATCATTGTTTTGCCTGTTTGCCGTCTCGCCCGAGCGATTTTCTAGCAGAAAAAGTTGAAAGCAGTACTATTTATTTGAGCGAGTTTTGTGGTAGTAGTATTGATCCATACGCGTCCCAGTCGCCTTCTCCAGGCGGAGTAGCCCTGGTCCAGTGCTTACAGCGAGACTCGCTGCTCCCTCCCTCCTTTTTTCATTGTCTCCCCATCGTCGTCCGATGAGCTATACCGGGAAACCATTGAAGAAGACGATCAACCCGGAATGTTTTGAGGTAATCTTATTGTAGAAAATGCCCTTCTATAGTGATCAGAAATCATAAGATGATCGCTACAAATAGATGCTTGGATAATTACTACTACTAGTCAGATCATGACGCCAGAATGACTCACCACGATGGCCCCCAGCCATTAGCCAGCACCGAAGGTGCTGGCTAATGGTGTTGGTCGGTGCATTGGTGCTGGCTAAGGGCTGGAGGGGGGGTTGGTGTCGATCGGTTGGTTAGTGCAGTACAAATGTATCGTAGCAGGCATGCACGCATGGCAGTACAAGTATTTTATATTGTAGCGTGCCTTATAGGCGATCTGATCTTTAGAGTAATGTTCGCTCCTTTTATTTACTGTCTACAAAGACGGAGAACAAACATGCATCGTTTACTGAAGCAACGCGTGGTTATGATGACGTTGCTACAAGGATCGGAGGGGGGACGGGGAGTGAAGCTAACAGTAGCGTATTATATAAGATCTGTATGACGTTTCATTGACGTCTGCGCTTGCATGATAATTGCATTCATTGTATATTGTATACAATCATGATTGTACATTGTTTAGTGTGTCTCCGTGTGATGATGATGATGACGATGATGTCAGATAGCCTACGTCCCCCCCCCCCCCCCCAACTGGCTATTGGCCGGGCTGACTACAGCTAAATGTTTATTTTTTATATATTTAGAACTGGCATCAGATGAGGAGGATGATGATGATGATGATGATGATGATGAAGACGAAGAGTCAAGACTGCGATGGAGTTCTCCGACACTGAACCGGATGCATTCATTCATTTCAGTTGTTGTTTTTTTTAAATTTAGCCTACACACACACACACCGTCAAGAACAACTGGAATGCAGTGGTTTGGGGACACTGGGGAGTTTGGGGACAACTGTGTTGTATGTAGGCCTATTTATTTTCTGTAATATTTATTATAATTGTATTATGTTAGTCATAAAAAATAAAAGACAAGCTTTTACAATGAGTTAGACCTGTCATGGCTATTTTGTTCACTAGTCTGAGGTTTATGGTTTGACTAAGCGAGTTTCAACTGTGATTTACTCTGTAACGGTAGATGGTAAGAACCCAATTTTTTTGTTATAATACAGTATACATTCAAGTCTATATTTTGATACATATCATGGGCACAAAGTCATATCAAAACAATGTCCTTGGATGAGTTTTTTATCAAAACTGTTTCTTCACAACAGGTTTTTGAGATACATGCATGAATAGACACGGTACTGGTAAGACTATGTAAACATGGTATGTATCAAAATGTGCGTTAGAATGTCTAATTTTACCCCAAAAAAGAATTGAGTTTATATGATGTTCCATTTCAGAGCTAGGGGGACTTTTAGCTGGATAGGTCAGATTGATCATGACTGACCATGCTATTTATAGATGGCAAAATATCTACAGTGGTACATGTGAGAAACTTTTTATTTTATTTTAATTGAACTAGACAACTCACCCTTTAAAATGAGATATTGCATGGCTATGTACGCCCAGCAGAAAAAAAGTTATTTAGAAAATAAAACTTCAACCGGTCATAACTTTTTTTGTTGTCCTAGAAACACTACCCAGTGTAAATGCAGGCTCTTTTAAATGGCTTCCAACACCACAACTAAACATTTTATCAACTCAGTTCATTTTTTTCCTGGAAGCAGACAAGCCAAGCTTTCTCTGAAGGTCTTTCGTTGTCACACATTCACAGCAGAGAATTTTCAATAAATCATTCAAAAACGCCATTCTGCCATAGAGAAGTCTAAAAACTATATAGAAATCCATGAAACTCTCAAAGAGTTAAGTACCAGGTCTTATTACTTAACTTAAGACCTGGAGGTGTGATCAATGCCATTTGGCTATTCTGAGTGGCCAAACAGCATTGACCACGCCTCCAGGTCTTAAGTTAAGTCATAAGACCTGGTACTTAAGACACGCATAATAGGGCCCTTAGTCTCTAAATGATCGGTTAGTCTCTCCAGACACCACAGACTGCTGTTAAAAGAAAATAGTGGAGCAATTCCATGTAGACTGGGGCCCACGGGGGGAGTTTATTGATAAGTAATATTTTAAACTTTAAGTTGGCTTCCACTACGTTGCTTCCACTGAACCAAGCAGGATAACACAACAGAATAACGTGCTACTCACCGGCTGGTACTTGATATCCTTGGGAGGGTGCTTGAAATGTGGGCCGAAGTTTACAGACACCTGTCGACAAAAAGGAAAGCCTTTATTAAAAGCAGTGTTGTTTTTGGCAGCAAATTTAGATTTTAGTTTTAGTCCCTTGAATAGTTTATTTAGTTTTAGTCATAGTCCCTTGAATAGTTTATTTAGTTTTAGTCATAGTCCCTTGAATAGTTTATTTAGTTTTAGTCATAGTCCATTGAATAGTTTATTTAGTTTTAGTCATAGTCCCTTGAATAGTTTATTTAGTTTTAGTCATAGTCCCTTGAATAGTTTATTTAGTTTTAGTCATAGTCCCTTGAATAGTTTATTTAGTTTTAGTCATAGTCCATTGAATAGTTTATTTAGTTTTAGTCATAGTCCCTTGAATAGTTTATTTAGTTTTAGTCATAGTCCCTTGAATAGTTTATTTAGTTTTAGTCATAGTCCATTGAATAGTTTATTTAGTTTTAGTCATAGTCCCTTGAATAGTTTATTTAGTTTTAGTCATAGTCCCTTGAATAGTTTATTTAGTTTTAGTCATAGTCCCTTGAATAGTTTATTTAGTTTTAGTCATAGTCCCTTGAATAGTTTATTTAGTTTTAGTCATAGTCCCTTGAATAGTTTATTTAGTTTTAGTCATAGTCCCTTGAATAGTTTATTTAGTTTTAGTCATAGTCCCTTGAATAGTTTATTTAGTTTTAGTCATAGTCCCTTGAATAGTTTATTTAGTTTTAGTCATAGTCCATTGAATAGTTTATTTAGTTTTAGTCATAGTCCCTTGAATAGTTTATTTAGTTTTAGTCATAGTCCCTTGAATAGTTTATTTAGTTTTAGTCATAGTCCCTTGAATAGTTTATTTAGTTTTAGTCATAGTCCCTTGAATAGTTTATTTAGTTTTAGTCATAGTCCCTTGAATAGTTTATTTAGTTTTAGTCATAGTCCCTTGAATAGTTTTAGTTTTAGTGTTATTCTAGTTTTTGTTGACTAAGTATAAGATTTTAGTCGACTAAATCTAGTTGATTTAGTCGACTAAAATGTATTTTGGCGGGCCTTGATGCCATCGTAATGACCGATTTTACACTTGCTGAAAATAGCCGATCTACAAGTTGTGGATATATTATATAATTTACATATAATTATAATTTTTTGGGTCCTTGACATGAAAAGGTTTGAGAACCACTGACATAGAAACATAGGTTTTTTTCAGAAAACTGGCTTTAGAAGACAGTAAATTTGTCAAATTTAAAATCTGATTTGTAAAATCAGATTCAGGTCTTATAATCAGTGTTGGGAAAGTTCATTTATTTTATGAACTAGTTCAGTTCTCAGTTCAGAAATTTAAAAAGGAACTAGTTCAGTTCATAGTTCCTAATTCAACATTTTGAACTAAAGTTCATGGTTTCAAAAAATTAACAATTCTAGTTATTTTTCGTTTCAAAATTATTGCCACAGCCCATCGCCATATAGAACCGCAGACTTTATTGAATAAAAAAACCCTTGGGGATTAATAAAGTGACAACTTTTACAATATCTCCATTACCATTATCCAAATTAATTCCTTATTATTTATTTTTTACATTTTGGGGGAAAAAATAGCTCTTTGCAATGTGAAATGCCACCGAATTCTTAATCCTTTTCCTTGTCTTTATTATGGGCCACCTTGTGAAAGCTGCATGCTTTTATTGTGAAGGGTCTCCGTTCTTACAGCCTGCAAGCTCACAGCCTCACAGCCACAGCCTACAAGCTCACAACGCGTTGAGCTTGTAGATCAGCTATTTTCAGCATGGAACATGTGTACGACGAAGAATAAATCGGGCATCACTGTGCTTCTGTGGAGGGAGGGAGATATATTTTGTTGGCCGAACGAGGCGATCATGTATGGACAGTTGGACACATACGACATACCTCATCGACGCAAAAATAACAAGCAATTGGAATCTATTTTTCTTGGCACATTATAAACATTATAAAGTTTACTTTACCTCCTCAGTGTTTGGGTCAGGACATGTAGGACTGTATGTGTCTGCTGTCTGCGTGCATATGCGCGCTGCGCGCTCCAGTGAAATTGTGCAGCTTGAGAAACATTAGTTAATTTGTGTTGGATAAGGGCTTATTGGTGGGTTTTCCGCTAGAGTGTGTTTTAGCGGGGGTTTCGCCTGGAAGGCTCACTCACTTTTGAACGAAGTTGAACGTGAGAAAGTGACGTTCACACACGCCAGAAATGAACACGTTCACAATGACGTTCATCAGGCAGAAATACAGTACGGGAACGCGTTCGTGAACTATCGTTCTTTGAACGTGTTCAGGTACAACACTGCTTATAATGAGTTGTAATGTACATACTGTGCAGCCCTTGTAGAGGGAGATGGCTGGGAAATAGAGGCCTTCGAAGAGATTCTCGTAGGCCACGCCCTGGCTCGCCCCGTTCTTATAGAAGATCATCTGGAAGGACAGGGACAGGACAGGACAGGACAGGACAGGACAGGACAGGACAGGACAGGACAGGACAGGACAGGACAGGACAGGACAGGACAGGACAGGACAGGACAGGACAGGACAGGACAGGACAGGACAGGACAGGACAGGAACGAGTCAAATGCAGAACGAAGAGGGTGGGTAGAATCATTGTAAATCTGAATTGCCTTTTTGGTTATGGAGCCAAATTCAATTGGAATACAGCAGGGGTCTCTTCAACAGGGGGTCGGGGACAACTAGGGTGTCCTCAGAGACACTGAGGGTGTCCTCAGTATCTCTGAGGACACCCAGGGTCCTCAGAGACACTGAGGGTGTCCTCAGTATCTCTGAGGACACCCAGGGTCCTCAGAGACACTGAGGGTGTCCTCAGTATCTCTGAGGACACCCAGGGTCTTCAGTATCTCTGAGGACACCCAGGGTCCTCAGAGATACTGAGGGTGTCTTCAGTATCTCTGAGGACACCCAGGGTCCTCAGAGACACTGAGGGTGTCTTCAGTATCTCTTCTATATTAACCACTTTTATATTAACCACTTCAGCCCTCGCCTCCCTATTCTGGAAGGAACATTGGCCGAAAATAGCAGATTCTACAGGCCTGTAGATCGTCTTTTTTCAGCCAAAAAGGTCAAGTTTACAAAGTATGAATCCAATATAGTGGGGGGGTCCCTGCTTCATCTCTCTCTCAGTTAACACCCCGAACGCCTGGGGTTATTTAATCCATTCAATCAGAGCGCCCAGCGATTTATAGCAGCGGCGCACATTTAGCGACGGACCGGATGCTATCCCGGATGTAGCTGAAGTAGCTAGATGTAGCCAAAACACTCCCGAGGCGATCGACAACAACGGGAGGTATGATTAATTCTAACGCGACTAGCGACGGGACCGCGGTGGGCACATAATCTTTGCTTAGAATTGGACGGAATGATTTAGATTTAGTTATTCACGCTTTAAGATTTTCGGTCTCGTCGGCTAAAATTGGGGGGGGGGGGGGGGGACATTTTTGATGACGTCCCACCGGAAAACAACATAGAATGTTGCCCAACATTCTAGGGGTTTTCACCGACCTTGCTAGACCCCTGGAATAACAGTGTTTTCACCAACCTTGCTGGAACCCTGGAATACAGTGTTTTCACCGACCTTGCTGGAACCCTGGAATAACAGTGTTTTCACCGACCTTGCTAGACCCCTGGAATAACAGTGTTTTCACCAACCTTGCTGGAACCCTGGAATACAGTGTTTTCACCGACCTTGCTAGAACCCTGGAATAACAGTGTTTTCACCGACCTTGCTGGAACCCTGGAATACAGTGTTTTCACCGACCTTGCTAGAACCCTGGAATAACAGTGTTTTCACCGACCTTGCTAGAACCCTGGAATAACAGTGTTTTCACCGACCTTGCTGGAACCCTGGAATACAGTGTTTTCACCGACCTTGCTAGACCTCTGGAATAACAGTGTTTTCACCGACCTTGCTAGACCCCTGGAATAACAGTGTTTTCACCGACCTTGCTAGACCCCTGGAATACAGTGTTTTCACCGACCTTGCTAGACCCCTGGAATACAGTGTTTTCACCGACCTTGCTAGACCCCTGGAATAACAGTGTTTTCACCGACCTTGCTAGACCCCTGGAATACAGTGTTTTCACCGACCTTGCTAGACCCCTGGAATAACAGTGTTTTCACCGACCTTGCTAGACCCCTGGAATAACAGTGTTTTCACCGACCTTGCTGGGAGTGACGACCTTGAGGCTTTTCTCTGCTTTGTCCAAGTAGTCCTTCTCCTCAAAGTACAGGTAGCTCTTAAACTTAATCAGGGCCTGAAATCACAACATAAAGTACAGGTTAAACTAAATCAGTGGCTGAAATCACAACATAAAGTACAGGTTGAACTTAATCAGTGGCTGAAATCACAACATAAAGTACAGGTTGAACTTAATCAGTGGCTGAAATCACAACATAAAGTACAGGTTGAACTTAATCAGGGCCTGAAATCACAACATAAAGTACAGGTTGAACTAAATCAGGGCCTGAAATCACAACATAAAGTACAGGTTGAACTTAATCAGTGGCTGAAATCACAACATAAAGTACAGGTTGAACTTAATCAGTGGCTGAAATCACAACATAAAGTACAGGTTGAACTTAATCAGGGCCTGAAATCACAATATAAAGTACAGGTTGAACTTAATCAGTGGCTGAAATCACAACATAAAGTACAGGTTAAACTAAATCAGTGGCTGAAATCACAACATAAAGTACAGGTTGAACTTAATCAGTGGCTGAAATCACAACATAAAGTACAGGTTGAACTTAATCAGTGTCTGAAATCACAACATAAAGTACAGGTTGAACTTAATCAGGGCCTGAAATCACAACATAAAGTACAGGTTAAACTTAATCAGTGCCTGAAATCACAACATAAAGTACAGGTTGAACTTAATCAGGGCCTGAAATCACAACATAAAGTACAGGTTGAACTAAATCAGGGCCTGAAATCACAACATAAAGTACAGGTTGAACTTAATCAGGGCCTGAAATCACAACATAAAGTACAGGTTGAACTAAATCAGGGCCTGAAATCACAACATAAAGCACAGGTTGAACTTAATCAGTGGCTGAAATCACAACATAAAGTACAGGTTGAACTTAATCAGTGGCTGAAATCACAACATAAAGTACAGGTTGAACTTAATCAGTGGCTGAAATCACAACATAAAGTACAGGTTGAACTTAATCAGGGCCTGAAATCACAACATAAAGTACAGGTTGAACTTAATCAGTGGCTGAAATCACAACATAAAGTACAGGTTAAACTAAATCAGTGGCTGAAATCACAACATAAAGTACAGGTTGAACTTAATCAGTGGCTGAAATCACAACATAAAGTACAGGTTGAACTTAATCAGTGGCTGAAATCACAACATAAAGTACAGGTTGAACTTAATCAGGGCCTGAAATCACAACATAAAGTACAGGTTGAACTTAATCAGGGCCTGAAATCACAACATAAAGTACAGGTTGAACTAAATCAGGGCCTGAAATCACAACATAAAGTACAGGTTGAACTTAATCAGGGCCTGAAATCACAACATAAAGTACAGGTTGAACTAAATCAGGGCCTGAAATCACAACATAAAGTACAGGTTGAACTTAATTAGTGGCTGAAATCACAACATAAAGTACAGGTTGAACTTAATCAGGGCCTGAAATCACAACATAAAGTACAGGTTGAACTTAATCAGTGGCTGAAATCACAACATAAAGTACAGGTTGAACTTAATCAGGGCCTGAAATCACAACATAAAGTACAGGTTGAACTTAATCAGTGGCTGAAATCACAACATAAAGTACAGGTTGAACTTAATCAGGGCCTGAAATCACAACATAAAGTACAGGTTGAACTAAATCAGGGCCTGAAATCACAACATAAAGTACAGGTTGAACTTAATCAGGGCCTGAAATCACAACATAAAGTACAGGTTGAACTTAATCAGTGGCTGAAATCACAACATAAAGTACAGGTTGAACTTAATCAGTGGCTGAAATCACAACATAAAGTACAGGTTGAACTTAATCAGGGCCTGAAATCAAAACACATTGTCAGGACAACTATGTCCCAAGTCTATGTCTAAGCAAAGTAAATGCATACATAGGGGGTTCTCAAGATAAATACATTGTAGAGGTCAGCGGACAATTAATTGTCATACATATTGCCATTAACGATTCAATCGTTTTGGGGTTTTTTTTACACTCCCTAGGTCAGTGGTTCCCAAAGTGGGGTCCGGGGGACCTCCAGGGGTCCTTGACATGAAAAGGTTCGGGAACAACTTTCCTAGGAGGTTGTACCTTGTCTTTGTAAGTGTCCTAGGAGGTTGTACCTTGTCTTTGTAAGTGTCCTAGGAGGTTGTACCTTGTCTTTGTAAGTGTCCTGGGAGGTTGTACCTTGTCTTTGTAAGTGTCCTAGGAGGTTGTACCTCGTCTTTGTAAGTGTCCTAGGGTCGTACCTTGTCTTTGTAAGTGTCCTAGGAGGTCGTACCTTGTCTTTGTAAGTGTCCTAGGAGGTTGTACCTTGTCTTTGTAAGTGTCCTAGGGTCGTACCTTGTATTTGTAAGTGTCCTAGGAGGTTGTACCTTGTCTTTGTAAGTGTCCTAGGGTTGTACCTTGTCTTTGTAAGTGTCCTAGGGTCGTACCTTGTCTTTGTAAGTGTCCTAGGAGGTTGTACCTTGTCTTTGTAAGTGTCCTAGGGTTGTACCTTGTCTTTGTAAGTGTCCTAGGAGGTCGTACCTTGTCTTTGTAAGTGTCCTAGGAGGTCGTACCTTGTCTTTGTAAGTGTCCTAGGAGGTTGTACCTTGTCTTTGTAAGTGTCCTAGGAGGTCGTACCTTCTCTTTGTAAGTGTCCTAGGGTCGTACCTTGTATTTGTAAGTGTCCTAGGGTCGTACCTTGTATTTGTAAGTGTCCTAGGGTCGTACCTTGTCTTTGTAAGTGTCCTAGGGTCGTACCTTGTCTTTGTAAGTGTCCTAGGGTCGTACCTTGTCTTTGTAAGTGTCCTAGGAGGTTGTACCTTGTCTTTGTAAGTGTCCTAGGAGGTTGTACCTTGTCTTTGTAAGTGTCCTAGGGTTGTACCTTGTCTTTGTAAGTGTCCTAGGAGGTCGTACCTTGTCTTTGTAAGTGTCCTAGGAGGTTGTACCTTGTCTTTGTAAGTGTCCTAGGGTTGTACCTTGTCTTTGTAAGTGTCCTAGGGTCGTACCTTGTCTTTGTAAGTGTCCTAGGGTCGTACCTTGTCTTTGTAAGTGTCCTAGGAGGTTGTACCTTGTCTTTGTAAGTGTCCTAGGAGGTCGTACCTTGTCTTTGTAAGTGTCCTAGGGTCGTACCTTGTCTTTGTAAGTGTCCTAGGGTTGTACCTTGTCTTTGTAAGTGTCCTAGGGTTGTACCTTGTCTTTGTAAGTGTCCTAGGAGGTTGTACCATGTCTTTGTAAGTGTCCTAGGAGGTTGTACCTTGTCTTTGTAAGTGTCCTAGGGTTGTACCTTGTCTTTGTAAGTGTCCTAGGGTCGTACCTTGTCTTTGTAAGTGTCCTAGGAGGTTGTACCTTGTCTTTGTAAGTGTCCTAGGAGGTTGTACCTTGTCTTTGTAAGTGTCCTAGGAGGTTGTACCTTGTCTTTGTAAGTGTCCTAGGGTTGTACCTTGTCTTTGTAAGTGTCCTAGGGTCGTACCTTGTCTTTGTAAGTGTCCTAGGAGGTTGTACCTTGTCTTTGTAAGTGTCCTAGGGTCGTACCTTGTCTTTGTAAGTGTCCTAGGAGGTTGTACCTTGTCTTTGTAAGTGTCCTAGGAGGTCGTACCTTGTCTTTGTAAGTGTCCTAGGAGGTTGTACCTTGTCTTTGTAAGTGTCCTAGGGTCGTACCTTGTCTTTGTAAGTGTCCTAGGGGGTTGTACCTTGTCTTTGTAAGTGTCCTAGGAGGTTGTACCTTGTCTTTGTAAGTGTCCGGCAGAGCTTTGGCGGTCTCGGTGCCGTCTGGCATCTCGATGAAGAAGCCCAGCGTGTCTCCCTGGCCGTAGGCCGAGGAGTAGTGCTTCCCCATGGACTGGTGGAACTTGGTGCCCTTCTTGCTGCGCCACGAGTAGCTGAACTTGTCGTAGCCCAGAGGAGCCTGCAGGTTACCTGTCAGGAGAAGAAGGAGACAGACAGGGTTAGTAGCTGAACTTGTCGTAGCCCAGAGGAGCCTGCAGGTTACCTGTCAGGAGAAGAAGGAGACAGACAGGGTTAGTAGCTGAACTTGTCGTAGCCCAGCGGAGCCTGCAGGTTACCTGTCAGGAGAAGAAGGAGACAGACAGGGTTAGTAGCTGAACTTGTCGTAGTGTGTGTGTGTGTGTGTGTGTGTGTACCTAGCGGCTGGGACCAGCCCAGCCGGGCGGCGGTATCAGGGGGCATCTCGTCCACAGTGTGTGTGTGTGTGTGTGTGTGTGTGTGTGTGTGTGTGTGTGTACCTAGCGGCTGGGACCAGCCCAGCCGGGCGGCGGTATCAGGGGGCATCTCGTCCACAGACACCTCAAAGAACCAGGATCCCTTGCGGACGCCGTGCGACGCCCTGACCATGGAGTAGCCCTTCTCCCCGGTCACCGTCAGGCGGTCGTCCGAGATCTTCAACTGCGGCGCTGGAAGACCACGTCAAGTACATTATATACATGACAATATCTGCCTTCTACATCAAAGATAACCTTTCTGTGTGGAGTTTGCATGTTCTCCCCGTGTCCCCTAGGGCAGGGGTTCTCAACGTTTTTGGCCGGGGACCCCCGAAAATGCTTTGGCAACGTCTCGGGACCCCCGCCCCGCCCCCTCCCGACCCCCAATATAAATTGACTGCTACAATAACCTTAAACCATTTTGGGCGGGAACCCCTTTTGGTGTGTTAAGCATTGTTATAATTTAGCTATTGAAAAATAGCAGATCTACAAGCTCATAGCTTGTAGGTCTGCTATTTTTGAAAAATCTTTTTTTTTTTTTTTGGAAAATAATTTGGGGACCCCCTAAAATAATTTGGCGACCCCCCGAGGGGTCGCGACCCACGGGTTGAGAACCCCTGCCCTAGGGTAGGTACCCTCACATGTTCTCCCCGTGTCCCCTAGGGTAGGTACCCTCACATGTTCTCCCCGTGTCCCCTAGGGTAGGTACCCTCACATGTTCTCCCCGTGTCCCCTAGGGTAGGTACAATTTACAATTTACAATTTACAATTTAGGCATTTAGCAGACGCTCTTAATCCAGAGCGACTTACATTAAGCAGGAACAAAAAGCATGGGAATACATCACATATGTAAAATGCATTTATCGCGAAACATGCGTAAGCTAAGAACGTAACTAGAACATATCTATATAATGACACTATACATATAAACTATAACTAGAACATATCTATATAATGACACTATACATATAAACTATACATATATGCTATACTATGCTGTACATATATACTATGAAGTGCTATGACTACATACAATGCACTTATTGTGCTGTCTACATGACATGCTATAAGTCTGTTTCAAATGCTATATAAGTCTAAGAAGTGCTGTCTAAGGGGGGTAGGGTAAGTGCTATGGGCCATGATGGAGTCTGAAAAGGTGGGTTTTCAGACTACGGCGGAAGATCGGGAGTGATGCTGCAGTTCTGATTGCAACGGGAAGTGCATTCCACAGTTTTGGGGCCAGAAGGGAGAAGAGTTTGGGACGTGTGGAGCGTTGTCCCGGCGTTTTTAGTGAGGGTACTTCCAGCTTCCCTGCGTTGGCTGATCTGAGTGCGCGGGAGGGTTTGTAGGGTTCAATCATGCTGGCAAGATATGGGGGAGCCATACCTTTGGTTGCTTTAAATGCCAACATCAGAGTTTTGTATTCTGTGCGGGCAGCGACCGGGAGCCAGTGCAGGGAGCGGAGCAGGGGGGAGACATGTGAGAATTTTGGCTGGTTGAAGACCAAGCGAGCTGCGGCATTTTGGATCAGTTGGAGAGGCTTCAGTGCACATGCCGGTAGGCCAGTAAGGACCCTCACATGTTCTCCCCGTGTCCCCTAGGGTAGGTACCCTCACATGTTCTCCCCGTGTCCCCTAGGGTAGGTACCCTCACATGTTCTCCCCGTGTCCCCTAGGGTAGGTACCCTCACATGTTCTCCCCGTGTCCCCTAGGGTAGGTACCCTCACATGTTCTCCCCGTGTCCCCTAGGGTAGGTACCCTCACATGTTCTCCCCGTGTCCCCTAGGGTAGGTACCCTCACATGTTCTCCCCGTGTCCCCTAGGGTAGGTACCCTCACATGTTCTCCCCGTGTCCCCTAGGGTAGGTACCCTCACATGTTCTCCCCGTGTCCCCTAGGGTAGGTACCCTCACATGTTCTCCCCGTGTCCCCTAGGGTAGGTACCCTCACATGTTCTCCCCGTGTCCCCTAGGGTAGGTATACCCTCACATGTTCTCCCCGTGTCCCCTAGGGTAGGTACCCTCACATGTTCTCCCCGTGTCCCCTAGGGTAGGTACCCTCACATGTTCTCCCCGTGTCCCCTAGGGTAGGTGCCCTCACATGTTCTCCCCGTGTCCCCTAGGGTAGGTACCCTCACATGTTCTCCCCGTGTCCCCTAGGGTAGGTACCCTCACATGTTCTCCCCGTGTCCCCTAGGGTAGGTACCCTCACATGTTCTCCCCGTGTCCCCTAGGGTAGGTATACCCTCACATGTTCTCCCCGTGTCCCCTAGGGTAGGTATACCCTCACATGTTCTCCCCGTGTCCCCTAGGGTAGGTACCCTCACATGTTCTCCCCGTGTCCCCTAGGGTAGGTACCCTCACATGTTCTCCCCGTGTCCCCTAGGGTAGGTACCCTCACATGTTCTCCCCGTGTCCCCTAGGGTAGGTACCCTCACATGTTCTCCCCGTGTCCCCTAGGGTAGGTACCCTCACAAAACATGCAGTAATCCTGGTCTCTAAACTGCCTCCCCCTGGCCAGCCGGGGCGCCTGATGGAGGGGAAAGGAACTGGTTGGAATAACGTGTTCCTTCCATGCGCTACGTCCAACCAGAGAAACTCCCCCGTCAGGTGTAAAGGAGCAACTTGGACACTCATGCATGAAGGAAGCATGAGTTCAAGTCCATTGCTCTCCCCAGGTTGGCGGAAGGTGTGTAGAGCCCAGGATCACATTAGTTAATTGACACAGGGGTGATAAATGGGTTACAAAACTGATCTTTTACACCATTTAAGTGGCATAAATGTCAATCAGATAGATCTAGTATATCATCATTTTGCATTTTTGTGACAGGCCTAAACATTCCCCCCTTCCTCCCCCGACACACACAGGAACAGTTTTGAACATGTAAGTATCAGTATCGGTATCAGACCTATCGGTATCGGCCAATCATGAGAAACACAAGCAGCAGCACCCTCTACAGGCATAGAGAGGTTATTAACCCATTGACATCGAAATAAGAAAAACGTTCGCTCTGAAAGAATATATATTCAAAGATTTGTGCCGCATTTTTACGATTTTTCAAAAATAGCAGACCTACAAGCTTGTAGCGCGCCACTCGGTGGCGCGCTATGAGCTTGTAGATCTGCTATTTTTCAATAGTTAAAACACCAAAAGGGGTTCCCGCCCAGAATGGGTTAAGTGGGTGTAATACCTCTGTCGTGTAGGGCCAGCAGAACCCTCTCGTACAGGCAGGCCCGGTACAGATCCCCGGGGATGGGCTTCCCGGCCCAGCAGTCCAGCTCCAGCTTTTCGGGGTCCGGGGCGTGGGGGTCCGGCTCCGCCAGGATGTAGCGGTAGCCGTCCTTGTTGAACGGGTGCTCCAGCGGGTAGCCGTGTGGAGGCAGACGCTGGGCCGAGAACAGAGGGTCACTGCAGAGAGAGGACAGAACAGAGGGTCACTGCAGAGAGGACAGAACAGAGGGTCACTGCAGAGAGAGGACAGAACAGAGGGTCACTGCAGAGAGAGGACAGAACATAGGGTCACTGCAGAGAGAGGACAGAACATAGGGTCACTGCAGAGAGAGGACAGAACAGAGGGTCACTGCAGAGAGGACAGAACAGAGGGTCACTGCAGAGAGGACAGAACAGAGGGTCACTGCAGAGAGAGGACAGAACAGAGGGTCACTGCAGAGAGGACAGAACAGAGGGTCACTGCAGAGAGAGGACAGAACAGAGGGTCACTGCAGAGAGAGGACAGAACAGAGGGTCACTGCAGAGAGAGGACAGAACAGAGGGTCACTGCAGAGAGACGACAGAACAGAGGGTCACTGCAGAGAGGACAGAACAGAGGGTCACTGCAGAGAGAGGACAGAACAGAGGGTCACTGCAGAGAGAGGACAGAACAGAGGGTCACTGCAGAGAGACGACAGAACAGAGGGTCACTGCAGAGAGAGGACAGAACTTAAAACAGGATAGATACCATTCTGCCAGATGGCCAGCAGGTGGGGTCGTTGCCCGTGCCAGCCTATTTGTATAACATGTCCCAAAAAGTAGGGGATGTTGACATCAGTTTGAACCGGAGGTGAAAGTCGGCCAGGTCACAGTGGTGTAGTGGGGCCCATAGATATATATATATATATATAAACTCTAGATGGCTCAAAGCGGAGTTTCTGACGTCGTTCACCCGGCAGACATCTTACTTTGGGGCTACAGTACAGTATGTTCAATGGCAGCTCAAACAGAAACAGTCATAACTCGCTCAAATCTTGACGGATTTACAAACGGGTTGGTTTATTACAAACGTTGTCAAGGACGCTTATCTGCTTAATTTTTTTTTATATATGAACGTCGTATAAAAGCATATAAGTAGGTGGACGTCTGACGTTTATAACAAACCAAACCGTTTGAAGATCGGTTGAAAATTGAGCAAGTTATGGTCATTTAAGAGTACATGCCCCATAGACACAATGTTATGTGGCCCGAGGTAAGATGGCCGCCACGTAACGACGTCGCTCTCCATTGGCCAACAGCGCGGGTGAGCCATCTAGAGTTTATATACATCTATGGTGGGGCCTGTCTGCCTGTTTTTTATCATAACTAAGTCAGTCTAAGCTCTAATCAAGCGCATAATATTGAATCTTTTGCAGACTATGAGCCATAATGCATATAAAGACGGCTTGTGTGCGTGCACGCGGGATTTTTGGCTGTTTTTACGTGATCGCGGGCGGCCTGGCGCTAGCTAAAAATGCTACAACATGCTAAATCTGATGCGAATGAATCGCCGATTAACGTGGATTAAACAAAACTCGCCTTTACGTCTCTGGCATACATTTCGTCTTAGTCATCATAGCTTAGTTTTCCTCAGTGAAAAAAGGTAGTCGGCGAACATTTTTCGTCTTAGTTTTAGTCGACGAAAACACTGACCTGCGTGTCCTCTTAGCTGCTCCTGCCGTCGCTCCTTCCTGTTGCTGCTTCCGCTTGGCTCCTCCCCTTCCCTTCCCTGGACCGGCTGCCAGAGCGCCTTCAGAACCAGACAGAACCACATTACGTTACATTATGCTACCTTACGCTTGGCTCCTCGACCCTTCCCTGGACCGGCTGCCAGAGCGCCTTCAGAACCAGACAGAACCACATTACGATACATTATGCTACCTTACGCTTGGCTCCTCGACCCTTCCCTGGACCGGCTGCCAGAGCGCCTTCAGAACCAGACAGAACCACATTACGTTACATTATGCTACCTTACGCTTGGCTCCTCGACCATTCCCTGGACCGGCTGCCAGAGCGCCTTAAGAACCAGACAGAACCACATTACGTTACATTATGCTACCTTACGCTTGGCTCCTCGACCCTTCCCTGGACCGGCTGCCAGAGCGCCTTCAGAACCAGACAGAACCACATTACGTTACATTATGCTACCTTACGCTTGGCTCCTCGACCATTCCCTGGACCGGCTGCCAGAGCGCCTTCAGAACCAGACAGAACCACATTACGTTACATTATGCTACCTTACGCTTGGCTCCTCGACCCTTCCCTGGACCGGCTGCCAGAGCGCCTTCAGAACCAGACCACGTTACGATACGTTATGCTACCGCACAAAAAAACCAGCATACGTACTAGACACAATAATGCGCGATTGTGCGTGTGTGCGTGCAAACACACATGCACACACAGTGACGGCACCTAATTGGTTGCGGTGTGCGTAGGTTGACAGCAGACGCAAAGACAGGCAGGGATTAGTCTATGTTGCATGTGCCACATCAAGTGCAACTAGATAAAGTGCCCCTCGGGGCACAGGTCTCCACACAGGAGGACACAGGTTGTGTCCTCCTGGTGGCGCTATAATAGGGTGCCATTTCTTCTTACTCCTTGGATGGCAATTGGATGATTTGAGGCTTTCTGTTCAAAACGGGCCAATCCTGCAAACTTTGAAAGCCAATGTTAGCCAATTAGGATGGAATATGAAATATCAGACACATCCGTCTTGAACACATGACTATAGAGATAGTGTGTAACGATTTGCGGGATTTTTGGAGGAGTAATATAAAGAAAATGTGTTTTTCCAAAAGTCTCCTCAAACTCATTCTCTGTGTTGGAAGGTCATTTAGAACGCCTCTTCTTTGTGGCCATTGCTCAGAAAAAACACCCTCCATATTCCTCCTAAAGGTTGCCCTGCTTGAGTAATTAATTAGGCCTGACGTCGGGAAAAAAAAAAGCTCTGAAAGAATAAATATTCAAAGATTTGTGCCGCATTTTTACGATTTTTCAAAAATAGCAGACCTACAAGCTCGTAGCGCGCCACTCGGTGGCGCGCTATGAGCTTGTAGGTCTGCTATTTTTCAATAGCAGATCTACTATAATGATTAGTTAAAACACCAAAAGGGGTTCCCGCCCTGAATAATTAATGTGTGTACTTACTGTATACATTACAGAAATCTATTCACATCTACTCGACTTCTACCAGTAAAACCCTGGTAAAGCTTCCCCGGTCAGAAACAAGTAAATATCGTCCGATACCGAGAACGTTTGTGCATCCCTAAACATAACATAGCTGATCTACGAGGTCACATTGCTTTGTAGATCTGCTATGTTCGTCATATAACGAACAACGGCGTCCTACACGTGTGAAAGTGTTTGAGAAGGCCGAGTGGAAGGGGTGTAAAAACAATCCCGTTATGAACGAGTCAAAATCGATTCATAATTTCCAAAAATATTTTTTTTTTCCCCTTTTTTTTCTGGTTACATTTACAGGAGTTTTCACTACATACACAGTAAACATGTCTTCAGTCATTTTAAAGTTGCTGTAGTATAGTCACTTCAGTTGGCTGGAGTAGATTGTGATGAAATCCTATGTATTGAATCATTTAATCATTTTGAATAGAGAATTGTTTTGAATCTGGGAAAAAAATGCTTTTGAATTAAAAAAATAAATAAAAACGTTTTTGGATTGAGAATAGAGTTGAATCGAATCGTGACCCCAAGAATCGGAATCGAATGGAATCGTGTGACACCCAAAGAATCACAGCCCTACCGAGTAGTAAAACGACAAAGAAGAGGCTAAAGCAAAGCCCACAACTCCCATCAGGACGAGGCCAGAGGGACATGTTTTCAGCTGCGGAAGAAAATCACGTTTACATTTAAGACTCTCTCACCAAAGCATAAAGCTCCCCCATCACAGTCAGGTTATGATAAGCAACAGCCAAAAACATAGAATGATATCATGTTATGCAGCAGTCGTTACTAGGGATGTCCCGATACACTTCGTTTCCGATACCAATTTAGTGTTTATAGCCATCTCTCTATCTATCTATATATCTATATATATAGATATATCATGTTGTGTTTATAGCAGACTCCTCACTCAAATGTGGACTTGCAGTTTGGGCAACTCCAAAGCAAACTCCACATGCCCCAACATTTTATTTACCTGCCATAGTGTCAACTGTGTGGGATCGGTGGTTAGACTGGCATATTTGCCGATACCGATATGAACCGATATGACCAAATAAGGGCCGATCCGATACTTTTCCGACACCGATACAGTATCGGGACATCTCTAATCGTTACTTGGAATGACACCAAAGATAATCTTTAGATTAGAACATTCAACAAGATTCCTTCCTGCACATAATTATACCAAAAAGGTTCAAATTACATTTATATACCTGTATATCAAAAACAAGCCAACCAGAAGCCTGGAAACAATGGATTTTCTAACTATGGAAAGTTGGAAACCGCTGGGGTCTGACACACAAAGGTACAGATTGGGAGGAGGAGGAGCAGAATGACACCAATTAGAATTGGATGAAAGCCAACAACAAATCCAAAACGGCTACTCACACCTGAATGTGTGACGTAAAGGGCGCAGGCACATTGTCGCATCTCGCCCGGGATTTTAAAACAGCTGCTTCAACTTGCATTTCCATCCACAAGCCGTTTAAAGAAACCCGGACGAGTCACCACCTGCTCTAGGCGTTTTCTTGCTGCCTCTTGCTGCGAATATATTATGTGCCCGCGCCCCAAAGAGTGCCATTTGAGACGGCAGACGTTTTCCCAAAACCAATCAGCAACAAGCCAGAGGATGAGGCACACACATAAATCCACCAATAAGAGGGGAGAAAGCTTTGGGGGGGCCAACCAATCATAATGCAGAAGGAGCAGCGTAGCGTAGACAGGGAGGTGACAACAGGAGCCGGAGGAAGTTGACCGTTTTGAGACTTTTCATGCAATGGAGACCAGTGTTGTTTTCAATGGAGACCAGTGTTGTTTTCAATGGAGACCAGTGTTGTTTTCAATGGAGACCAGTGTTGTTTTCAATGGAGACCAGTGTTGTTTTCAATGGAGACCAGTGTTGTTTTCAATGGAGACCAGTGTTGTTTTCAATGGAGACCAGTGTTGTTTTCAATGGAGACCAGTGTTGTTTTCAATGGAGACCAGTGTTGTTTTCAATGGAGACCAGTGTTGTTTTCAATGGAGACCAGTGTTGTTTTCAATGGAGACCAGTGTTGTTTTCAATGGAGACCAGTGTTGTTTTCAATGGAGACCAGTGTTGTTTTCAATGGAGACCAGTGTTGTTTTCAATGGAGACCAGTGTTGTTTTCAATGGAGACCAGTGTTGTTTTCAATGGAGACCAGTGTTGTTTTCAATGGAGACCAGTGTTGTTTTCAATGGAGACCAGTGTTGTTTTCAATGGAGACCAGTGTTGTTTTCAATGGAGACCAGTGTTGTTTTCAATGGAGACCAGTGTTGTTTTCAATGGAGACCAGTGTTGTTTTCAATGGAGACCAGTGTTGTTTTCAATGGAGACCAGTGTTGTTTTCAATGGAGACCAGTGTTGTTTTCAATGGAGACCAGTGTTGTTTTCAATGGAGACCAGTGTTGTTTTCAATGGAGACCAGTGTTGTTTTCAATGGAGACCAGTGTTGTTTTCAATGGAGACCAGTGTTGTTTTCAATGGAGACCAGTGTTGTTTTCAATGGAGACCAGTGTTGTTTTCAATGGAGACCAGTGTTGTTTTCAATGGAGACCAGTGTTGTTTTCAATGGAGACCAGTGTTGTTTTCAATGGAGACCAGTGTTGTTTTCAATGGAGACCAGTGTTGTTTGCAATGGAGACCAGTGTTGTTTGCAATGGAGACCAGTGTTGTTTTCAATGGAGACCAGTGTTGTTTTCAATGGAGACCAGTGTTGTTTTCAATGGAGACCAGTGTTGTTTTCAATGGAGACCAGTGTTGTTTTCAATGGAGACCAGTGTTGTTTTCAATGGAGACCAGTGTTGTTTTCAATGGAGACCAGTGTTGTTTTCAATGGAGACCAGTGTTGTTTTCAATGGAGACCAGTGTTGTTTTCAATGGAGACCAGTGTTGTTTTCAATGGAGACCAGTGTTGTTTTCAATGGAGACCAGTGTTGTTTTCAATGGAGACCAGTGTTGTTTTCAATGGAGACCAGTGTTGTTTTCAATGGAGACCAGTGTTGTTTTCAATGGAGACCAGTGTTGTTTTCAATGGAGACCAGTGTTGTTTTCAATGGAGACCAGTGTTGTTTTCAATGGAGACCAGTGTTGTTTTCAATGGAGACCAGTGTTGTTTTCAATGGAGACCAGTGTTGTTTTTGTCGACTAAAACTAAGAAGAAAAATGTTCGTCGACTAACTTTTTTTAACTGACGAAAACTAAATGGAAACTAAATGAGAGCTATGGTGACTAAAACTAAGACTAAATTGACAATTTCGTCAACAAATAAAAAGTAGACTCAAATGTTAGGAAGGGACTAGAGGACAAGAGATCCACTATAAGTCATTTTACACTTGGTTGTATGCTGAAAATAGCCGATCGGCTATTTTCAGCAAGTGTGAAAATAGTCATTACGACGGCATCAAAGCCTGCCAAAATACCTTTTAGTCGACCAGATCACCTGTAGATTTAGTCGACTAAAATCTCATGACATTTAGTCGACTAAAACTAAACCAACACTAAACACATTCCACGAGACTAAAACTAAGTGAAAACTAATCAAGAGACTAGGACTACAACTAAAACTAATCAAGAGACTAGGACTACAACTAAAACTAATCAAGAGACTAGGACTACAACTAAAACTAATCAAGAGACTAGGACTACAACTAAAACTAATCAAGAGACTAGGACTACAACTAAAATGTGCTGCCAAAAACAACACTGATGGAGACAGGTCTACAAGCTTGACAAGAGCTTGCTATTTCTTTAAAGGGTTAGTTCAGATTTTTTGAACTTAAGTTGTATGAAATACTTGCCATTAATATAGTGGTTGCAACTGTATTAATTGATTGCCCGAGTCCCGTGGTGGGAGTTCTGCTCTGGTTTTGGTGAAATATCAAGTAGTTCCGGTCATTTTGTGGGGGGCACTGGGGGCCACGCAGTAAAAGTAAATGAATCCACAAAACTAACGTCATTTGTATTGTTGACCTATTTCTAAAATATTAGTGCAACTTCCGTTCTTTTTTTACCCCTCTATCACACAGAACTATGTTTTTTGTGTCCATATCACTACGCCCAAAAAATAGTTCCATGTGATAGAGGGGTCAAAGTTGAACGAAAGTCGCGCTAATATTTTAGAAATAGGTCAACAATACAAATTACGTTCGTTTTGTGGATTAATTTACTTTTACTGCGTGGCCCCAGTGCCCCCCACAAAATGACCGGAACTACTTAATATTGACCAAAACCAGAGCAGAACTCCCACCATGGGACTCGGGCAATCAATTAATACAGTTGCAACCACTATATTAATGGCAAGTATTTCATACAACTTAAGTTCAAAAAATCTGAACTATCCCTTTAACCTGAGATCAGATTCTAAAAATGTCTTCTACATCCTGACAGTTTTCTGAAAAAGCTATGTTTCTATGTCAGTCGTTCTTCGATTTTTCAAAAATAGCAGACCTACAAGCTCATAGCGCGCCACTCGGTGGCGCGCTATGAGCTTGTAGATCTGCTATTTTTCAATAGCTAAAGCATAACATAATGCTAACACCAAAAGGGGTTCCCGCCCAGAATGGGTTAAACATTGTGTTATAATTTAGCTATTGAAAAATAGCAGATCTACAAGCTCATAGCGCACCACCGAGCGGCGCGCTACGAGCTTGTAGGTCTGTTATTTTTTTTTAAATCGTGAAAATATGTATTTCAGAAAACTGGAGGATTTAGAAGATCCTTTTTTTTTTTTTTTTTATGTCAGGCCTAAATGGGTTAAGATGTCCATATTGAATTCCCAAATTGGGCTTGGCTATAAACCAAACCATGCAGCAGGTCACGTTTATCATGCGTCTTCTGCAGAGAGTCTGGCCGCAATCGCTGGCCAGGTGGGCGTATTTGCAGAAACAAAATATTTGATTCTGTCCATAATAAATCACCCAGCCCTAAATTGGACATTTTTTTAAGCCCCGGGGGGCCAACTTCGTCTTCTATCCAGAGAGGGTTACAGGAAGCAGCACACACATTTGCACACAGTCAGCCTAGGCACACTCTTAAGAGTATATATGAATAGAGACGGCACCCGGAGGAAACCCTGAGGAGAAATGGACATAGTGGCCGAATTTGGTATTGCAGCACTGGGCCCAAACACATGAACGTGCGCTGGTCCGTTGACTATCATTGTGGACGTTCACACGTGAACGCTGTTTCATACGTGAACGCTGTTTCATACGTGAACGCAGTTTCATACGTGAACGCAGTTTCATACGTGAGCACATGTGAACGCGTGCAATGATAGCCAACGGCAGCGCGTTCATGTGTTTGGGGCAAATCCATCCCAGAATGCACTCTGTTCCTACCCGGAAGGAGGAGTGAAATCGCCTCATGCGCTTTAGAGCAACTTAATGCAAGTGGATGGGAGGAGAACTCGGGTGCCGTCTCTATTCATATATACTCTAAGGGCACACTTGAACTTCCATGCACGGCCAAAGGAAGCTGTATTTTGCGTCATTTCCGGGTTTTTTTAGACAGCTGGTGGATGGAAAAGAAGCTCCACCCACGCGGCAGAATGCCGCGTGGGTGGAGCTTTACCGGGAATCTGGCCGACGGGGCAACCTGACGCCTGGGTGAAGCTTCTTTTCCATCCACCAGCTGTCTTAAAAACCCGGAAATTACGCAAAAGACAGCTTCTTCTGTCCGCGCATGGAATCTTAAGTGTAGACACAGCCATTGTTAACTTGGTCTTCTATCCAGAGCGGTACAAGGAGGAAGCAGCACACACATTGCACACAGACGCCCTTTCCACCAGTTGGTTCCCAATGGGAACCGGTTCAGTTCTTTGTGGTTCTTAGTCCATGAGCCAGAGCTCCAAAATTGGAATGTTAATTAAGAATTGAGTGGGCAAAACCATACCTATATTAGATTGTTTAATATAAGTAAATTAATATATGATAACTTCCACAGTAGTAGCTTTTTCATATTTTCTTGCATATTTTCCTATATAATGCCTCATTTGCATATTAACCCATTTAGGCCTGACCTCAAAATTTAAAACAATTCTTCTAAATCCTCCAGTTTTCTGAAATAAATATGAGCTTGTAGATCTGCTATTTTTCAATAGCTAAATTATAACATAATGTTTAAAACACCAAAAGGGGTTCCCGCCCCAAAAATGTTTTGGAATACAATAAATCATTGTCTTCGTGTAAGTAATCAACTGGGGAAGTTTCATGGTGATAACAATCTAATATAGGTAATGGTTTTGCCCACTCAATTCATAATTAACGTTCCAGTTTTGGAGCTCTGGCTCATGGACTAAGAACCACAAAGAACTGAACCGGTTCCATTGGGAACCAACCGGTGGAAAAGGGGCCCCATGGTTAACTTGGTCTTCTATCCAGAGCGTTACAAGGAGGAAGCAGCACACACACATTGTTCAAAATGCTACATATATATATATATATATATATTCACCTGAGAAGGTTGATCCACCTGGAACACAATGCACAACACTTAGAACCACAGACAGTAACGTGGAATATCTATCGTCTTAGGTCGCATTCACACCTAATACTTAGGTCGCATTCACACCTAATACTTAGGTGGACTCGATGCAAATGGACGGAGAAGTTGGGATTCTTGCATATTTAAATCAAACTGCGATTGGAAGCGAAGCGAAACCCCCGTTTTTTGGCAGAGTAGAATGCGGTTCTTTGATAGTTTAGACAGTTTTTGGTTTAGACTAGTCATTGGTTAGACCAGTCATTAGTCCTACAACTACAACCTATCTCAAACCCTCACCCTAAACCTAACCTCCCACGGGGCAGCACACCTAAACTTAACCTTAACGGGTGCAGTACTTAGTTTAGACAGTTTTTGGTTTAGACTAGTCATTGGTTAGACCAGTCATTAGTCCTACAACTACAACCTATCTCAAACCCTCACCCTAAACCTAACCCCCCACGGGGCAGCACACCTAAACCTAACCTCCCACGGGGCAGCACACCTAAACCTAACCTCCCACGGGGCAGCACACCTAAACCTAACCTCCCACGGGGCAGCACACCTAAACCTAACCTCCCACGGGGCAGCACACCTAAACCTAACCTCCCACGGGGCAGCACACCTAAACCTAACCTCCCACGGGGCAGCACACCTAAACCTAACCTCCCACGGGGCAGCACACCTAAACCTAACCTCCCACGGGGCAGCACACCTAAACCTAACCGTAACCCATGTCTAACCAATGACTAGTCTAAACTAAGTATGCACCCCGCATTAGGATTAGAACGAGGCTTCAACACCTGCCAAAACGAAGCACACTTTCCGACAATGTGCAGCAGGATTCGTTTTAATCGCAGTGAAGCTTTCTGGTGTGAAGGCGACCTTATAGTCTTTACACACCGGAGGTTCTGCTGGCTCTGAATGAGAGCTCTCTGTTATAAGAGGCTCTGTATTGTCCGTCTGTGTTGTTGAGCTAAACTCAGAACACACTGGACTGATCAGCGACACACTAGCCTGGGCTCCACCTATGCTTTCTTTGGCATCGGCAGCTCCCGGCAAGAATCTAGACCAGGGTTCCCCAATTAATTTTCCTCAAGGGCCATATTTTGACTAGGGTACCAGGCTGGGGGCCGAGTCTGCACGCACGAGGTCGAGGTCTTGCCCTGAAAATTAATTTTCAGGGCATGACCCCATTTGAAAAGGATGCCCAGTTTGACATGCATAGGCTACTGACCCCCATTTAATGCCATTTATATCTGGGACCCCCTCAAAAAAAAAAAAGGAACATGCGACATGAGACTAATTAATTAGAGCGACAGAGAGAGAGAGAGAGGAGTGTGTGTGTTTGTGTGTGTGCGTCAATTTAACAAAGGTGCACACTTTTTTTCGATCAGTTTACAGTCAAAGGTCAAAATTGGCCTCTTGAGATAAACATTAAAAAAAAAAAAATCGCTGAATGGCGATTGTTACGAGGACTCACCATTTAGTCCTCCAACAGCAGGGGGAGCGGTGGTCTGTTTCTGGGTGTCGTACGAGGGCCCGATGTTCCCCAGGTCCTGTAGGAGAACAAATGCACACACTGTCAAATCCACATTGTTTAAAGATGGAGTACCATCACAATTGTTGTATTTTTCCAGTTTTTCATGTGTCTATGAGGTGACAGTACTTTTTTATGTGCAATGGTGTATTAACTTTGTATTTAGGGCTTCTTCCTGGAGGCTGAACCCTTGACAGTCAAACGGGCCAATTAAATAAACAGTAATATAGTGACACCACACCATCAGCCCCTCCCCTAACCCCTCCCCCTTTATCATACAACTACAGCTGTGGGTGCGGCTTCAGTTTCAGTTCAGGTGGATCACCACCCACCAGGAATACTTAAAGGGGCATTCCACTCATTTTCAACATTTTACTATGTCATTAATGTACCTTAGAGCTGTTGTGTGGAAATAATAAAAAAGTTCCCCCATTCTGTGTTTCCTAGAACTAGAGGTCTGAAAAAAATCATTAACATGGTGAAACACATCTTGATGATGTCATCAAGATGTGTTTCACCATGTTAATGGTTTTTTTCATAATTACAGTTCTAGGAAACACAGAATGGGGGGACTTTTTTATTATTTCCACACAACAGCTCTAAGGTATATTAATGACATAGTAAAATGTTGAAAATGGGTGGTTTTCCCCTTTAATGAACTGGTGGGCATGTCCACATAAAAGCATGATTTTAACAAATACTGTACACTTTTTGGAAAAAGTTCTTCCTCCTTATATTATAATAATACCTGATGATCATGTTTTGTAATCACTGATGAAGGCTGGATAGCCGAAACGTTTGTCCCCGTTCAAGAATGGAATAAACTATTTGAACTGAAGTCTGAACTGAAACTGAACCCACTACCGTTATTTTGATATGCCAGTGGTGCTCAAACATTTGAATGTCAAGGACCCCCAGAATTATCTGTATTTGGCCGCGGACCCCCGTCTGAAAATATGTTTTTTCCGGGGACTCCCCCGGGAACAAAGATTTGAGTTGAAAACGATCGCGCTGAAAGAATATATATTCCCAAAAAAAGTAGCAGATCTACAAGCTCATAGCGCGGCACCGAGTGCCGCGCTATGAGCTTGTAGATCTGCTATTTTTCAATAGCTAAAGTATAACATAAATGCTTTAAAACCACCAAAAGGCATTCCTGCCCCAAAATGGGTTAATATCTATGGAAATGTGTGTGTAAAAAAAAGTATTACCTGATCCAACAGGCCGAACTTTGGATAGTCCTCCTCTGGGTCTTTGCTGCCGGGGTCTGGGTGTTCCTTCACCAGGAACACGTCTCGCTCTTTGCTCTGGAACACAGACGCAGAGGAGTGAGCGCGCACAAAAAGTACCGACATGGAAGATTACAAAAGAAATTCATGACATTTTTCTAGTTATATAGAGGGGCATGTGCATGCATAAAGTGAGCGGGAAATCGATTGGCAAAGTGAGTTTTAACTAGGGCCGGGACTTTAACGCGTTAATTGAGATTAATTAACTACAGAAAAATTAACGCGTTAAAAAAATTAACGCATTTAATCGCACCTTTTTTTTCACGGCGGAACGTTTCTCACTGGGCGCATTTCTAGGCTCATTAGGCTGCTGCACTCCTTGCACGGCTTGCAGGGGGAGGAGCAGCAGCAGCAGTCCACTCCACTCTACACTACAGCTCCGTCAGACAACAACTTACAACACCCAAACGTTTGCTCCGTGGATGGGACATTTAGATTTAAAAGCTATCGGATGGACGCGTGGATAGCAGCATGGTTGTGTGCAATGTCAGAGGGAAAGAATCCATAAGTAGCTTCCATGCTAGCTCTGGTCCATAGCCAGAGCTATGGATCAGAGCTAGCTTCCATGCTAGCTGCTTCAGCTTAGCATGTCTCGCAGAGTAGAAGCTTGCACGCCTTGCAGAGGCTCGCGGAGATTTCACCACAGCACGAAGCTGTCAAGCTGTCCTCGATGCGAAACATACTGAAGCAGCAAGTGTGAAAGTCCGTGGTCAGACAATGGTCTGCCCCAACCCCATGTGAAATGCACTCCCCAGCTAGTTCATTCCACGTTTTTTATTTTGTTCCTTTGTCTAAGTTTTTACCCCCTAATAAAGTTGTTTTTATTTTTTTTCTCATGCCCCACCATGTAAAGCACATTTGAGTATTCATAGACACTTTATATAGGCACTTGCTGCACTTGTTTATCTGTTGGAGAAAAAAAGAGTTGTATTGCTTAAAGGGGAATACCCCTCATTTTCAACATTTTTCTATGGAGTTGTGTGGAAAACTGGAAATAATAAAAAGTCACCCCATTTTGTGTTGCCTAGAACTGGAGGTCTGACAAAAAACAGTAACACTATGAAGTACAGCTTTGTGATGTCACTGAGATGTACTTGTTACTGTTACTGATTTTTGTCAGACCTCCAGTTCTAGGCAACACAGAATGGGGTGACTTTTTTTTATTATTTCCACACAACAGCTCTAAGGTATATTAATGTTGAAATGTTGAAAATTAGTGGTATCCTGTAGTCACTATTCATTGATTCACTGGGATACCAAAAAACATTTGAAAAAAAAGGTTTATCACTGTTCTCGGGTTGAATATTGATGCGATTAAAATGCGATTAATCGAGATTAATTAATCACAAAGCTTCTAATTAATTAGATTACATTTTTTAATCGAGTCCCAGCTCTAGTTTTAACGTCATTTATTGCAATCAGAAAAGGACATTTCGGTTTGTATATAATGGGATGTCTGTCAAGGCCAGAAAGTCGTTCTTTTTTGCCACTCAGTAGGCGTTCCCGCATAACTCAGTAGGCGTTTCTGCATAAAAGACGAAAAATGTTCCGTCGACTACCTTTTTCCACTGACGAAAACTAAATAAAAAACGAAACAATGATGACTAAAACTAAGTCTAAATATACTGACGATTTCGTCAACAAATAAAAACTAGACTAAAATGTTAGGAAGGCACTAGTGGACAAGAGATCCAGTACAAGTCATTTAATACTTGGTTGCATGCTGAAAAGCAGATCTACAAGCCCACAACACGTTGCGACGCGTTGTGGGCTTGTAGATCGGCTATTTTAAGCAAGTGAAAAAAAAAAACAACTGTCATTACGACGGCATGTCGTAATGACAGTTTAAACACATCTTACACATCTAAAACACATCTTGTTTGACTAAATCAACTGTAGTTTTGGTCAACTAAAATCCCATGACATTTAGTCGACTAAAACTAGACTAACAAGAACACATTCCAGGTGACTAAAATTAAATGAAAACTTTTCAAAGGACTATGACTAAAACTAAAATAAAACTTGCTGCCAAAAACAACACTGCAACAGCCTGGCCACGCGGGACTACACAAAATACTACCCACTTTAACCCAGACACTAGATTCTACAAAATGTCTTCTAAATCCTGACAGTTTTCTAAAAAAAAACTATGTTTCTGTGCCAGTGGTGCTCAACAATTTCATATCAAGGACCCCCAAAAATATATGTAATTGGCCGCCGGCCCCCATCTGAAAATACGTTGTTCCAGGGACCCCCCCCCCCCCCCCCTCCCAGAAGCAAAGTTTCGAGTTAAAAACGTTAGAATATATATTAAAAGATTTGTGCCACATTTTCACGTTTTTTCAAAAATAGCAGACCTACAAGTTCATAGCGCGGCACTCGGTGCCGCGCTATGAGCTTGTAGATCTGCTATTTTCCAATAGCTAAAGTAGAACATAATGCTTAAAACACCAAAAGGTGAAAAAAAAAAGCTACGTTACCATGGTTTTCACAATGTTGTTGGGCCATGTGACCTTCCCTGGTCTCTGACGAGTGGTCATGCACTCCCAGTGCTTATCGATGAACGGAATGATGTCCTGAAACAACGTGATTGGTTGTATGAAACATTACAACCAATTTAAACCTGAGGAGGATTCTACAAATGTCTTCTAAATCTTGACAGCGTTCAGAAAAACCCTATGTTTCTATGTCAGTGGTTCTCAAACATTTTCATGTCAAGGACCGCCAAAAATCATACTATAATTAACCAAATGTTGTTAAAGGGACACCCCTCCAGGGACCCCCCCCCCCCCCCCCCCCCCCCAGAAGCACCTACAAGCTCGTAGCGTGGCTATGAGCTTGTAGATCTGCTATTTTTCAATAGCTAAAGTACAACATAATGCTAAAAACACCAAAAGGGGGCCAGCCGTTAAACCCCAAACAGTTTGGTCTCTGGACTGACTGAACAACCTTGTCTTTGGAGAACATGGTCTTTGGGTGTTCCTCCTGGGTCCTGGACCGCCACGTCAGGTTAGCCAGAGCTGTCAGACACATCTCTTTAAGGTCTGAAACAAACAGAATTAAGACACATCTCTTTAAGGTCTGAAACAAACAGAATGAAGTCATTTAGCAATAAGTCACAACAGCCATACCATTGAAACACATTCATTCAGGAGAGTAAAACATTTTATTTTATTTTAAATTTCAGATAGTTCTGTCGTCCATGTAGACTCTAACCATTCATAGCCTGGGCAGCATTCCTTTTCTGGTTCATGAACCGGTCGGGAGCGGATGACATCGCCACATCATGTTGTAGTATTGTTTTGTAGTCATCAGGATGATATCACTAGGTCATGTTGTAGTATTGTTTTGTAGTCATCAGGATGATATCACTACATCATGTTGTAGTATTGTTTTGTAGTCATCAGGATGATATCGTTACATCATGTTGTAGTATTGTTTTGTTTGTAGTCATCAGGATGATATCACTACGTCATGTTGTATTGTTTTGTAGTCATCAGGATGATATCGCTACGTCATGTTGTATTGTTTTGTAGTCATCAGGACGATATCGCTACGTCATGTTGTAGTATTGTTTTGTAGTCATCAGGATGATATCGCTACGTCATGTTGTAGTATTGTTTTGTAGTCATCAGGATGATATCGCTACGTCATGTTGTAGTATTGTTTTGTAGTCATCAGGATATCGCTACGTCATGTTGTAGTATTGTTTTGTAGTCATCAGGATGATATCGCTACGTCATGTTGTAGTATTGTTTTGTAGTAATAAGGATGATATCGCTACGTCATGTTGTAGTATTGTTTTGTAGTCATCAGGATGATATCGCTACGTCATGTTGTAGTATTGTTTTGTAGTCATCAGGATGATATCGCTACGTCATGTTGTAGTATTGTTTTGTAGTCATCAGGATGATATCGCTACGTCATGTTGTAGTATTGTTTTGTAGTCATCAGGATGATATCGCTATGTCATGTTGTAGTATTGTTTTGTGGTCATCAGGACGATATCGCTACGGCATGTTGTAGTATTGTTTTGTAGTCATCAGGATGATATCGCTACGTCAAGTTGTAGTATTGTTTTGTAGTCATCAGGATGATATCGCTACGTCATGTTGTAGTATTGTTTTGTAGTCATCAGGATGATATCGCTACGTCATGTTGTAGTATTGTTTTGTAGTCATCAGGATGATATCGCTACGTCATGTTGTAGTATTGTTTTGTAGTCATCAGGATGATATCGCTACGTCATGTTGTAGTATTGTTTTGTAGTCATCAACCTTCCGGAACTTCCTTTTCCCTCAAACCGATTTTTCTCAATAAAAGCTACAGGCTACAAGAGCTTTTATTGTTATTCTTCCGGTTTGAGGGAAAAGGAAGTTCCGGATGATTGTTCCTGCCTGATGACTACACAACAATACTACAACATGACGTAGCGATATCATCCTGATGACTATACAAAAACAATACAACATGACGTAACGATATCATCCTGATGACTACACAACAATACTACAACATGACGTAACGATATCATCCTGATGACTACAAAACAATACTACAACATGACGTAACGATATCATCCTGATGACTACAAAACAATACTACAACATGACGTAACGATATCATCCTGATGACTACAAAACAATACTACAACATGACGTAACGATATCATCCTGATGACTACAAAACAATACTACAACATGACGTAGCGATATCGTCCTGATGACTACACAATAATACTACAACATGACGTAACGATATCATCCTGATGACTACAAAACAATACTACAACATGACGTAGTGATATCATCCTGATGACTACACAATAATACTACAACATGACGTAACGATATCATCCGCTCCAGACCGGTTCACACGGCACTTTTGAAACAGAGCCCAGGCTTTCCTCCGAGGTGGAAACCCGATTGTACTGGTATGTACAAGACAAGTCCAACTGAACCATTCCACATCCATGCACACATAAAGCTGAACACCTACTGGCTTGCTTCCTGAGGAAGTAGGTGTTCCCGCTGTGATGACACACGTTGCAATGGAACACATAGTTGGTCATGAAGGGAAGACATGTTCTAGAACGGAGAAAGAAGAAGACATGTTCTAGAATGGAGAAAGACGTCCGTGAACAAATGATACAAATATTTAAAAATAAAAGGTGTTTAAATGAAGGAATACTTCCATCCCCCTCTGGGCATGCACGTGATCTCAGCACACACACACACCTCTGGGCATGCACGTGATCTCAGCACACACACACACCTCTGGGCATGCACGTGATCTCAGCCCACACAACCTCTGGGCATGCACGTGATCTCAGCCCACACACACCTCTGGGCATGCACGTGATCTCAGCCCATGTTGAACCACACTCTTTGCACACACACACACACACACACACACACACACACACACACACACACACACACACACACACACACACACACACACACACACACACACACACACACACACACACACACACACACACACACACACACACACACACACACACACACACACACACACACACACACACACACACACACACACACGAGAAATTTAGGGGTTCAGTGTCTTGCTCAAGGACACTTTGACACCAACTCTGGGGGAGCCCACAGGGTTCGAACTGGCAACCTTGCGGTTCCCATCCGGCCACTCTACCGCTGATCCACCGCCACCCAGTTATAGTTAGGATTTAGAAGCAATTTGTTTTTATTCGGCCTCGGGTCTAAATGGTTTAACCCATTGTTGGGCGGGTCTAAATGGTTTAACCCATTGTTGGGCCTCGGGTCTAAATGGTTTAACCCATTGTTGGGCCTCGGGTCTAAATGGTTTAACCCATTGTTGGGCCTCGGGTCTAAATGGTTTAACCCATTGTTGGGCCTCGGGTCTAAATGGTTTAACCCATTGTTGGGCCTCGGGTCTAAATGGTTTAACCCATTGTTGGGCCTCGGGTCTAAATGGTTTAACCCATTGTTGGGCCTCGGGTCTAAATGGTTTAACCCATTGTTGGGCCTCGGGTCTAAATGGTTTAACCCATTGTTGGGCCTCGGGTCTAAATGGTTTAACCCATTGTTGGGCCTCGGGTCAAAATGGTTTAACCCATTGTTGGGCCTCGGGTCAAAATGGTTTAACCCATTGTTGGGCCTCGGGTCTAAATGGTTTAACCCATTGTTGGGCCTCGGGTCTAAATGGTTTAACCCATTGTTCGGCCTCGGGTCTAAATGGTTTAACCCATTGTTGGGCGGGTCTAAATGGTATAACCCATTGTTGGGCGGGTCTAAATGGTTTAACCCATTGTTGGGCGGGTCTAAATGGTTTAACCCATTGTTGGGCCTCGGGTCTAAATGGTTTAACCCATTGTTGGGCCTCGGGTCTAAATGGTTTAACCCATTGTTGGGCGGGAACCCCTTTTGGTGTTAGCATTATGCTATGCTTTAGCTATTGAAAAATAGCAGCTCTACAAGCTCGTAGCGCGGCACCGAGTGCCGCGCTACGAGCTTGTAGGTCTGCTATTTTTGAAGAATCGTGAAAAGTGTTTGAGAACGACTGACATAGAAAAACATCGCTTTTTCAAGAAAACAGTCAGGATTTAGGAGACATTTGCAGAATCGGCCTCAGGTCCAAATGGTGTTTAATATTTGAATAATAAACGTACGCCGTGTCTATGGCGAAGGTGTCTGCGGTGAACCACTTCATGCACAGAGCACACTGCAGCTCCACCTCGCCCAGCTGGCGGCCGCTCTCCTCGTCCCCCGACCCCGTCAGGGTGTCCGCGGCCTCAGAGCCTTCGCCAACCGTTTCCTGCAACAACAAACAACAAATGTTTGGAGCTTTTTTTTTTTTTTTTTTAGAAGTAGTTTTTCTGAACACACACTTAACCCATTTAGGCCTGACGTTGACATTTAAAAAATGTCTTCTAAATCATGAAAAAAAATCTGAAAACCCTCATGTTTCTATATCAGTGGTTCTCAATATTCCATGTCAAGGACCCCAAAAATTAATTGTAATTGTCCGCCGACCCCCATCTGAAAATATGGAACCCCTCAGAAGCAAAGATTTGAGTTAAAAACGTTTGTTAAAAAAAGATGTGCCAATTTTCACGATTTTTCAAAAATAGCAGACCTACAAGTTCATAGCGCGGCACTCGGTGCCAACAGCTAAAGCATAACGTAATGCTTTAAACACCAAAAGGGGTTCCCGCCCAAAATGGGTTAACCCAAACAGCGGTGGGGCAGGATTTCATGAAATCAAAAAGAAAGAAATCAAAGCGATTCCATCAATTAGGAAACAAATGTTTAGGAAGTAGTGAAAACTAGAAAAAGTGCCCCTCGGGGCACATGTCTCCACCAGGGCTGGTCAGGTTGTGGCCTCCTGGTGGCGCTATAATAAGCCAATGTGAAAAGGGTGCCATTTCTTCTTATGCCTTGGATGGCAATTGGATGATTTGAGGCATTTTGTTCCAAAAATGTGTTTTGCTAAAATCCACCACAACAACGTGTATACACGTTCTGAAATGCCCCTGCCGACAGATTCAGCAGCGCAGCTCGGAATCGGTTCTTGAGAGATTAGTGACTAAATACGGTAATAGCTACACTGGCTCCATTTGGAACAGCAGGTTTCCCCCCCCCCCCCCCCCTCGCCCTTCCTGAAAAGAAACGTTTTTGGAACATACAAGGTTTCTGCAGTCCGGACCAGACAACATACACAGTGATGTAAATAGGTTTTCAATGATGTAATGAGTCACGGGATGGTCTTCTAGATGAGTCCCACTTCAACAATGTTAGGAGTCATATTTTGCCATTTTTACAATTTACAAATTTAAAGGAGCATTCAGTGATTTGGGTGATTTGGAAAACCACCCAGTCCGCCCCGGTAACAAAATGTGCACATGCACGCTCTACAGTGGGGGGGAAGTGCAACAGGCCAACAGCATGTGCACCAAGGCCCGCCCCCACTCGATCATGATTGGAGGAAGGCCCCTCTCATCCTGATTGGATGAGGGTTTTGCCACCCGCCACCAACACTGAAACTAGGGTTTTTTGACCCCAGGGGCTCACTGGGGACAGGGAGGAACTCCTTATATGGTCAGCACACTCTATAGTAGGGAGGATTATCCAGAAAAAAGTGATATTTGAATTAAGTAAAATCACTGAATATACCTTTAAAGGAGAATTCCATGCTAGAAGGCTTTCTTAGTAGTTGTTACGTCCCCACCAAAGAGGTCCAGGTGTTTTTTTGTACAAAAACTCCTTATTGGCTATTTCCCCTACCATAAGCCCTCAATGAATTGCATTGAATGGAATGGGAATTGAATGGGGCGTTGTGCTAATTCGCTTATTTCCATCGAAATAAGTAGTAAAGTGTGCCGCTTGGGATATTATTTACATTATGAAGAGAGAATATATGTACAAAAATAAAAAATCACACCCGTGTGAACTGAGTGGTGTAAGGTTGATTCAGCTGGAGTTTTTGTCCGATGTGAGGTATTATATAAGGTAAGGTATTATATAGCCTGATCAGCTCTGATCTGACGTAATGAAATCACACCCGGATGTGATTTCACAACTGGCTTTTTTTGTGCAGAAAAAATGACCACGGTTGCTACGGTCATCCAGTTCACCCGGGTGTGATTTAATTACGTCAGAAATTATTTTGAACATAGCAACCATGCTCATTTTTTTATGCACACAAAAGCCAGTTGTAGGAGTGGTTTACACCACTCAAAAATAATAATTTTGAGCGATGGAAATAAGCAAATTAGCACCCCATAGCCCATTCAATGCAATTCATTTAGGGCAGGGGAAATAGCCAATAGAGGGTATGCGTGTGACATCATCATCAAACCAGGAAGTTATGCGGGAACGCCTACTGAGTGCCAAAAAACTACTTTCTGGCCTTGACAGCCCATACATCCAAACAGAAAAGTCCAATATGCTTGCATTAAACAACGTTAAACTCACTTTGCCACTCACTTTGCCACTCGATTTGCCATTCACTTTATGCATGCGCATACCCTCTATAAGGAGCTTTTGCACAAAATAACACCTGGACCTCTTTGGTCCAGGTGTAACAACTACAAATAAAAGGTAAGAAAGCCTTCTAGCATGGAATTCTCATTTAACTCCCATTTCATTTTATATGGTTATAATGTGGTTGTATTCATGTAGAAAACAGAAGAAGAAATGATTATTATAACTAAAGCTAGCAAAATAAACTAGAATAAAAAAACAGTACAGTAGTACAGTAGTGCATCCTGTGGATGCAGAGGTGGTTTTATTGCGTCCCTTAAACTATAAACTGCGTTTCGGGATGCAAAATGCACCCTATTAATCTCTGTCATACAATATCAAAGCTAGTCGTTCTGGGAATTAAATGCCAAGCATCAGGTGAGAATTGGAAAGCTCTAGAATGCATATTAGAAATAGTTACCGTTCCCTCTTTTCCATTGGATGACTCGGTGTCCATGTTAGCTGCTAGTTCACCGAATCCAGCATCACTGGAATAGAAGAATATATAAACGGTCATGACATTGACCAACAGACCGTGGTTTCTTAACCCATGGGCTGAGGGTGCTGGCGGCGTGTCCTCTCCTCCACGTCATCAGTGCCCATACCCGAGGCGGGGTTGGCGAAAGGGCCTTTCTGTGTGGAGTTTGCATGTTCTCCCCGTGTCCCCTAGGGTAGGTAGTAGTACCCTCACAAAAAACATGCAGTAGTAATCCTGGTCTCTAAACTGCCTCCCCCTGGCCAGCCAGGGCGCCTGATGGAGGGGAAAGGAACTGGTTGGAATAACGTGTTCCTTTCCACGCGCTACGTCCAACCAGGGAAACTCCCCCCTGTCAGGTGTAAAGGAGCGACATGGACACTCATGCATGAAGGAAGCATGAGTTCAAGTCCGTTGCTCTCCCCAGGTTGGCGGAGGGTGTGTAGAGCCCAGGATCACATTAGTTAATTGACACAGGGGTGAAAAATGGGTTACAAAATCGTGGGATAAAAAATAATAATAATAGGGGTCCATGACGTAATGCATATCAAACTGGGGTCCTTGAAATAAAAAAAAAGGTTGATGATAAAAAAAATCACACCAGTGTGAAGTGAGGGGCGTTCTTATCATCGTACATCATCATGACGTAAAATAGTCACTTTGACACTATGACGCAAAATTCTCCATTCATTGTCAACGGGAATTTAATGTTTGTGTAGGACAAAGTTTGTGGACAGACACCAAAAGCTGGATATAGGAGGGGCTAGCGCCCGTCAAATCAAGTCTTAAAAGAGATGTCACAAAGAGTCTTCTTTGTGTCTCCATAGAGAACCACTGCTGGCCATCAAATTATTGGCTTAGGAATGTAAAAAAGATATCCAAGAATTCAAGTCTCCATGGGCTTAGGCTGGCCTAAGTTTTTTTGAGTGGTGCACTGCAACCACTCCCTTATGGAGCTGTGTGTGTGGCTGGCTGGGTGGCTGGCTGGCTGCTGTGTGAAGTGAGGGGCGCTCTTATCATCATACATCATCTCATTACGGGGGGGGGAAAAAATCACAATTTGAGTCCTCACATTCGTCTTCAATGTTTCTACACAAAACTGGCCATTAACCCATTTTGACCTGATTCTACAAATATCTTCTAAATCCTGACAGTTTTCTGAAAAACCCATGTTTCTATGTCAGTGGTTCTCAAACAGTTTCATGTCAAGGACCCCCAAAAATATATGTAATTGGCCACCGACCCCCATCTGAAAATATGTTGTTCCAGGAAGCCCCCAGAAGCAAAGATTTGAGTTAAAAACGTTCATTGTGAAAGAATATTTATTCAAAGATTTGCACCACATTTTCACGATTTTTCAAAAATAGCAGACCTACAAGCTCGTAGGACGCCACTCGGTGGCAATCCATAGATTGTGCATTACATTTAAAAACCCCCATTTAAAAAGATATGCCTGCAGGGAGAAGATTTTTTTATGGCTCTATAGAAGTGATTCTCAGCCCGTTTCATTTCAAGGACCCCCTAGTTTGACATGCATTAGGGCTACTGACACCCCATTTCTATCTCTGGGACCCCAATTTATATTGTAAAATCTATGTTAATTTAACTCCGAGAGTGTACAAATGTACACATGGAACCAAATGGACCCATTGGGGTCCATTTGGTTCCATGTGTACACTCCCTTGAGTTACAGACCCATAAGGGTCCATTTGGTTCCTATTGATTGAAATATTTATTAACAGTGTGCAGAATTACAGTACATTCCAAGCACAACTCAATACAAAGACTGTTAACTTTGAGTGGACGACCCAATACAGCATTACACTTGTTTACAAGAGGGTCCACCTTGTTCAATTCATCAAAACATTTAGAGACTAATTATGACTAATTATCATTTAGCAGTGGGGACCCCCTGGAACTCCCTCAGGGACTCCACTTTGGGAACCCACTGTTCTGGACAACACATACATTAGCATTCATCTCATTCATCATGAATCAGGTGGCTAAGCTAGCAGCTAGCCCAGATGCTACTTCTTCTCTTGCTATCTCTGACTCGTAATGGGAGGTCAGGTTTATATAAACAAATATCTTATACACGGAGGGAGTTAATGTGTCTAAAAAGTGCGTCGCTACAACAATAAAAACGTGTTTTGTTACCTCTCTGCAGGCTCTGGGTCCACAGCAGCAGCAGCCTCCGCTCCGGACGACGCCATGTTGGATCCAATAACAATAAAACATAATGGGAAAATACCGCGAGACTCCGGCGAGAGGCGGTTGGGGATGTTGTACTTCCGGGGTCGCGTGCGTCGAAAACGGCAGATCTGCAAGCTCTACGCGTCCCAACTGCAGCCGAGCCAAAGAGCTTGCAGATCTGCTGTTTTCAACAGCATACAATTTTTTAAACAAATAAGACACGGGAAACCATGAAATATAAAATATTGAATCTACAAACAACATAAATAAATAAATGAATGAATGAATAATTATTTTCTTTAAAAGAGAAGGCTGCTCACATTTCCAGTAAAGCCTTCTTGTTCGGCTGCAATTCGAAACTGGCCCCCGTAGGCTAATACAAATCTTTATTAAAAATGTTTTCCCCTACACTGTACAAGTTTTTTCCATCCCTTTTTTTTACATTATTTTATGATGATTTCCTGTTTTTTTTCATAGAAGTGTATCGTCTTTAATTCAGATAATTCTCATGGTGAATTGAAAATGGAGAACCCTGATGTAAACAAGTATTGGGTTTCGTCTGCAATGTAGCAGTTTTTGTATTGACTTTGTATTGACTCGTTTGAAATGTACCAATTCTACATAGTGTGAAATACAAATTTCAATCAATCAAAACCTCATGCCATGCGGAATCTTAGGAAAATACCCCATCTGGTGGCCAACAGAGGCATACCACTGTTCTAGAATCTATTCGTCTTGAATTTGGCCATATCCACTTGCCCAAATGTGCTGTGCTGACCTCATCACATTTGTGATGACGGCTATCGATGCTTTTAGGCCAAGGGGTGTTTTTCGTGGAAACTAATGCTTGGAATGGATTCAGAATCATGAAAACCCCCTAGTTTGACATGTGCACATGCTACTTAAAGGTATGATGACATTTTGCCTTATATTGGTTGTCTATGGTGACAAATGACCAAATTAATAGGAAAAACACAAATAAAAAGTATGGGGTGGCTGTAACGAAGACTCTCGCTTCCAGTCATGTTGGATCTGAGTAGTTGCTCATTGGATATTTAGTCCCCATATACGGGGATATCCGACTAGGACGTTGGGCTATATGACATATGACATGTCTATTGTCTAGTATGACAGTCCCTATATTTGGCCCGAGCCGACCTAGTGCTGAACTGCTGATATCAGATAGATGTGGTAGAACCACTATGGATAGATCTAACTGGCTTAGACATTGTGACAAGCCTGGTCGGAGAATATAACAAGGGTCGGCTTCAGGGAGAAGGCAGAAGTCAAGGCATCCTGGTTTAAGTTCTAACCGGACACAGGATTAACCTGCGCACGTGCGCGCGCGACATTTTCGTGTTTTTTAGCTAAATTTAACAAAATCAAAGGCCAATGACACCCTTTTGAGGGCGTCAAACCCAGTACCGCATGGCCCAATTCCCCCGAAGGGCCCCTGAGAGCCAAGGGCCCCTGGGCCACGGCCCCACTGGCCCAATGGCTAATTTGTCCCTGACCGGACACCACTGCAGCGGGTCCTAACCTAAGTAATCAGCAATAGAGCCTTGAGCTATTTTATAGTCATGACACCACAGGTTAATCCTGAATGCCACAGACGAAAAACAGTCTAAGTCCACACTATTTATCCATAATGTATAAATGATAGATTACATTACAGTCATTTAGCAGACGCTTTTATCCAAAGCGACTTACAATAAGTGTATTCAACATAGGTAGGGAACAAAAACTACTAATCACCAGAAGTCTTTAGTGCATTTTCTGCAAAAACAAGCGACCAAGAGTATACCTAGTGCTAAGGTAAAAGTGCAATATATCAGCTACCTATTTCCTTAAACAGATGAGACAAAATAGCTAAATCAAATGAGCATGAGCTAAAACAATTAAGTGTATCGACTAAACAAGATCCAATAAACAATACAACAATAGAAAACAAGCGTTCGTACAACTAGTTAACAACAAGTAGGTCAGGCAGAGAGGAAGGGTAGTGTTTCCTGAAGAGGTGGGTTTTCAACCTGCGGCGAAATAGATAGATAAGGGGTCAGGACAACGAGGTCTTTTCGTGGAGGAGTCAGTCTGAAAATTGGACTTAGACTTAGACTGTTTTTTGTCTGTGGTACTGTTACTGTTGAGCGTTTGGGCCTGTGGCTCCCCAGCTACAATAGAGCTGAGCCCGGCTGTCAGGGCTAGTGGGCCGGGTCTTGGCTGGGGGGGCTGTCAGGGCTAGTGGGCCGGGTCTTGGCTGGGGGGGCTGTCAGGGCTAGTGGGCCGGGTCTTGGCTGGGGGGGCTGTCAGGGCTAGTGGGCCGGGTCTTGGCTGGGGGGGCTGTCAGGGCTAGTGGGCCGGGTCTTGGCTGGGGGGGCTGTCAGGGCTAGTGGGCCGGGTCTTGGCTGGGGGGGCTGTCAGGGCTAGTGGGCCGGGTCTTGGCTGGGGGGGCTGTCAGGGCTAGTGGGCCGGGTCTTGGCTGGGGGGGCCTACACAAGTTGTTCAAATGAACAATGCAAAATGAACTCAACCTAAAATTAACTAAAACTAAATAGAATTGCATGTGAAAGCATTTTCATTTCAGATGGAATCATATCTGATGCCATCCTACCCTTTTTAGCTTCTATAAATCAAGGCTTTCCTCATAATACCTAAAGAACTAAATTAAGACTAAACAATAACTAAACTGACAGTAGAAAATTCCTACAAATAAAACTAGGCTACTTAGGCCTATGTTTTAGTTCAAAACAAAACCTTAACTGAAATCAAACACCAAATGAGAAACAAAAAACGATGAATACTTCAAAACTGTCATATATACAAAACATAGGAAGCCCATTAGAAAATATTGATTTATTAACATTTCAATCATGTTGGGCCAACATTGACTCAATTATTGTTTAGGTAAATTTGGTAAAACTTTACTAACATAAATTGTATTTTAAACATTAAACGAAAATGACATCAAGGCATTTAATTTCAAATGAAGTTGCAATGCTAACCTCCCACTATCCCACACAAACTATACTTCTGTCCCTCAAATGAACAGTTTGGATCTGGTCACCCTAAGAGCAGGTTAATAGGAATATAACTATAATCAGCAGTGATTAGAGGTGGTCTCCATACTCTTCCATTGATAAATGTAGACCCTGATGTCAGGTATAGGAGTTGACAATGTCAGTAAAGTTATTTGTAGCCGTACGGCGCACCAGATATTATCTTTAGGTACGGGTCCCTGATGATGATGATCTCAGTCAACCTGGATCTCAACCCAACGTGTGTCGAGACGGCAGAGGATTCTGTGGGTTGGCGTGTCATCGTGATGCGGTCCAAGTTGCAGCGGTGTCGGCTGTTGGTGGTGGTGCCGTGGGCCTGGTTCGTTGAGGCAGACAGATTATTATTATTATTATCTTTATAATTATTATAAATAATTACATATAATATTGTTTTTAATTTCAAACAATGCAAAAAGGTCATGGCTGCTTCCGAGAGATTAACATTTCAAACTATATGAATGAAGCTTTAGATGAAACTGAGGTGGAGCTAGAGTGTGTCAAAACTTTGAGGACAGTAAAAATAAAGAGTAATTGAGAAATTGAGAATAGAATAACAGCTCTCATAAGAGACTGAGCCAACTAATAAATACAATAAGGGGGAGAGAGTAGCCAGCGTAAGTAAAACGGACTGTCTTCTAAATTAGGACAGTCACTGCTGACCCCACTTAGAACCGGGCAAGGCATGCATGTTATGTTTGTAGAATATCGCCCAAATTCACTTACACTACAGTTTATAGGTTTAATATAGTGGGTTTAATTATTGTTTTTGTACAAGCTATACCCACATATTAGTTTACAATTAAATAAGAGTGGGAGAAATAATATTAAAGCAAAACATTATTATACAATACAAGGTGAGTACTCAAAAAAGTGCAACGCAACTACAAAAGACAGAGTACCTTACTCTGGCATCATGTAGAAGCAGATACCAACTACAGTAATGTATCTACGCGAGTGAATAAGGTGATAGAATGAGCTGGAATGGAGAGCAGGTAAAGACTGACAAAGTGACAGACCTCAGCACCTGTTCAGAAGTTTGGTGACCTGGCTGTGGAGTCTTAAGGCCGATTCATACTCCTATTTTAGAGCCGAATAAAAGTCGGTTCGGCTCTGTAGAGCCTACAATGTGACGTAATTTTGGTTCGGGGGGGGCGGGTACCGTCCTAAAGTCGGCTCTTCGGTGCTACTGAAAATTTCTGACGAGCCGAAATCATTTCGGCACTACAGCGACGAAACAGCGGTAAAATAGGAGTATGAATCGGCCCTTAGTCCATTGGTTCTCAGACTTTTAACACATCAAGGACCCCCAATTCGACAGTTATTAGGCCGGACCCCCATTTGAAAGGATATGCCTGGGACCACCCCACAAGAGAAGATGTTTACGGCGCTCTAGCAGTGATTTTCAACCGTTTTAATTTCAAGGACCCCCAGTTTGACCTGCATTACTCTACGGCCCACATTTAATGGAAATGACAAAAAAATCACTGTTAATGTAACTCTGACAGTGTACAAATGGAACCAAGTGGACCCGTCAGGGACCAGGGTCCATTTGTACACTCTCCGAGTTACAGACCCTCAAGTACCTCCAGGGGTCCCCGGACCCCACTTTCAGAACCGATGCCTTAGTCTGTTTGTTCAGCATTTGATACGAAGTTCTCGCCTAGCAGCGTGAACAGATTGCAGCAGGGGTTGCAAGTGTCTTTGATGATCCACGAAAACCTTGGATTCCACTGGCAGTAGTGAGTGACCTGATCGTGGCCAGTTCACTCTAAACAGTAGTGAGTGACCTGATCGTGGCCAGTTCACTCTAAACAGTACGTGTGGGAACAAATACAGAGCAGAGATGTATTATTTAAGACTACTGATGAGTGTCAGTGAATCGGATGTGATGCTGCATTCTCACCATCTGCGATGGCACCATGGCCGGGTGCAGACGCAGATCTCTCTAGGCTCGGTGTTGAATGCAGAGCTATAGTCCACTCACAGCATTCACACACAACAGTTATATTCCGGATCTTTTGATTATTTTGTTGATGTGTAAATTGCAGTGTGTCCAGCGTGGCAGACAAGGAACAAACAAAGTCCATCTAAGCATTTTCTGACAAATGAGGTCGGTGACAACAAGTCTCCAGCCGTCAGACGTGTATGTTGGAATGCCTGGGGACAACTGGGGCACAATGGCCGACATCTTGAACATGAACAACAGCATGAGAGGATGAAAACATCAACTCTCGAACCAGCTGGTTCGCAACTGCTCTGAAGATGCCGTCCCGGACCCCATAAGGGTGTAAGGCCCATATGTCCACCACAGCGTAAGTAAAATGAAAACAAAAACGCTAAGCGTTCTCCTAAAAAAACGCTTCCAAGCTCCCCCGAGTTGAAAATATTTAAACTTACGGTGTGATCTCTTCACCTATTCTACAATGTTGATCTCTTCACCTATTCTACAATGTTGATCTCTTCACCTATTCTACAATGTTGATTTAATCTCTTCACCTATTCTACAATAGACGGCGGCGACTGTGGCTCAGGAGGTAGAGCAGGTCGTCCAATGATCCATGGGTCAGCGGTTCGAATCAAGGCTCCTACTGTCTACATGTCGAAGTGTCCTTGGGCAAGACACTGAACCCCAAATTGCTCCCGATGTGCTGGTTGGTACCTTGCATGGCTTCCGCCGCAATCGGTGAATGAATGGGTGAATGTAATGCACAATCTATGTAAAGCGCCTTGGATAAAGGCGCTATATAAATGCACCATTTACCATTTACCATTTACAATGTTGATTTAATCTCTTCACCTATTCTACATGTTGATTTAAGCTGGTAACGCACCAGATAAGTCAGAGTGCGATGGTCAGAAGAAGGTTTTCTAACTTACAGTGCCCGGAATGTGAATGTGTATAACACAGAATAGAGGCTCAGTGCCTCGTCACACATGCTGGTATTTCCAGCAGAACGTCAATACGGAACACTTCCATTGAAAACAATTAAAAACAGGAAGAAATTATTCTGTGAACAGTCACTAAGTTTGCCTATCATATATGTGGGCACCTATTAAAGTGCCAAAACATGTACAGATTGATGATTGATGATGATGTACATTAAGAGTTCAATTTACGAAACAAAAAAACTGCCATTGTTTCAAGTCTCCCTCTTCACTGTATCCATCTCAACTCAAACTTTATTTGACCATGATGTCCAAAGTCAGAGAAATTGTTGAACAGCAAAAGACAAAAGACAAAGAAAACCAATGCTATGATGAATGAAGTGCAAAAAGAAAGGCTAGCAATTCACACAGGGCCACAGATATACACTTGATTAGAGTTATAGGCCAAGGGAAAAAAATAAGTATTTAAATCCAATAGTGACTACAGCACCACGATTATGAAGGGGGGTAAGCTATTCCATAGCCTAGGGGGGGTCATCTGAAATAAAGTAAATAATGGTTGCACTTCTGGGGCCAGCCGGAGCTGAAGTCCTTTGACAGATTAGCGCCTAGATACCAATGTGCATCACCCATTCACATGCTGACTGTGGATGCAACCGTGCAAGGCACAGCCTGCTCCTCACGGACACTGGTCTTGCAGTTAGCCCAAGACATCGACTGATCTTGCTCAAAGACACTTCGACATGAGGCCAGGGAAGAGCCAGGGGCACCAAGTCGGGAAAAACCCTCCGGTTGCCAGGCTGTTGCTTTTACCTTACCTCCTGAGACACTGCCAGGCTGTTGCTTTTACCTTACCTCCTGAGACACCTTACCTCCTGAGACACTGCCGCCCAAAGTATTCTGCCTTCTTGCTCTCCTCGCCTTCATCACGCCGTCGTTTATTCATAGACCAGAGAGGACGAGTGTCACACTGCGACAGGGGGAACATGCTATTGCCCTCCTCACACTGAACGGAGGGGGTTACCTGGGGCTTGAATAAGCAGGGGGTGCTGTGATGCTCAGGGAACCTCTTCACCATGGGGGCCCCATGCAGGCTCTTGTTGGCCCCAGCGGGCAGGGGCTTGGGCACTTGCTGGTGGTACAGCCAGGGGTGCCTGAGCGCTTGGCTGGGCGTGAGGCGCCTCGAGGGGTCCCAGTCCAGACACCTCTTTATGAAGTCCATAAAGGAGGGGTCCTCACAGCCCTTGAGCGCGACGCTCCACTCCTTGCTCGCCGGGGGGCCTCTGGTCTTGCCCAGGCGGGAGCGGGACCCCGCGAGCACGGTGTTCCCCGTGGACAGCGTGGTGACGCTGCAGTAGCGCGGGTGGCCCTTGGAGTTGATGAAGTTCTTTGTCCGCTTGGCCTGCTCCAGGACCTTCTGCGGAGGCATGCCCAGCAGCTCCATGACGCAGGCCAGCTGGTCGCCTTCGTCCTCGCCGGGGAACAGAGGGTAGCCCGTCAGCAGCTCGGCCAGGATGCAGCCGAAGCTCCACATGTCGATGGGCAGGCCGTAGCGTGAGCCCAGGATCACCTCCGGGGCGCGGTAGTAACGAGATTGGATGTAAGTGTACACCGGCTGGTTCTCGAAACAGCTGGAGCCAAAGTCGATCACCTTGACGCCGCTGTGTCCCTGCTGCTTGAGCTGGATGTTGTCGGGCTTCAGGTCGCAGTGGATGATCCTGTGTCTGCTCAGCGCCTCCAGACACTGCAGGATGGAGAGGGCGAACTTCTTGACCACCGGCAGGCTGAAGCCCTGGAACTTGACCGACTTGATCAGCTCGTAGAGGTTCATGCTCAGCAGCTCGAACGTCATGCAGATGTGGTTGCGGAACACGAAGGTCTCCAGCAGGCGCACCGCGTTCATGACGCCGCCGTGGTCCTGCTTGCGCAGGTACTCCAGGATGCGGATCTCCTCCTGCGCCTGCCGGTGGAAGTGCTTCTTGTTGCGCACCATCTTCAGGGCCACGTACTGGTGCATCTTGTGGTCGTACACCTTGGCCACCTGGCTGAAGCTGCCCTTGCCGATCACCTTGAGGAACTCGTAGCGGTAGGCCAGGTGGTCATGCGTGACGTGGACGTAGTGGGCGTCCTCGTCGTCGTAGCCGCAGTTGTTGCTTCCGCCGGCGGAGGCGGACGTGGGCCTCTTCTTGGCGTTGATGCCCAGGAAGTAGACGTCCGGGTAGGACTGCACCTCCGCCTGCTCCAGGGGAGTCAGCTGGGAGCGGAAGCGCCTCAGGGCCTGCTCGGGAGTCAGAGGATTGGCGTGCTTGTTGACAGTGACGCCCATGCGGGCGCCGCCGCCGCCTCCATTCCCAGTTCCCTGGGAGCCGGACGAGTCGCCGCTGGAGCCCTTGCTGTAGCCGGCGCTACTGTCCCTGCTGGACTCCTTGGACTGGCTGGACACGACGGGCGTGGGCTTGCCTTGCGACTGACCAATGGTGCCGGTGATCTGGGCGCTGGTCGCTGTGGTAACGGGTTTGGCGTTGTGGTTGTTGTAACTGTGGTCTACGTATACGTGCTTCAACTTCAGCTGAGCACCTTGCACCAGGACCTGATCCCTCATCATGCGCTGAACGGTTCACCACAATGCGTGTCGCGGAGACACACACGCTTGTATCTGCGTCCTCTCCGAGGATGTGGTCTGTTCTCATGTATAAAGGCTGTGACGTCAGAACGCTGATGACGCCGCCTGCCCCGAATCCGTGTGATTGGCCGAGAGCGGGGCCAAGTTGACTCAGCCTATAGGCCTAAATGGGGTTCTGTGAAGAATCACCATGTGACTCCCGTTGGAAAAGCATTGAGGTGGCCATCAAACACAGGCAGAGCACAGAACATAATGTTCTTTATGTGTGAATGAGGCCCTAATCAGCTGTGTGCGTTTCAGTCAATATGAAATTGCCTTTTTCAGGGTTGTGGATATTAGTTTAACACTTTGAAAACAGGGCTGTGCCGAGAGCACTGAGGGGGCAGGGGCCAACACCCAAGAAAAGGGGAAAATATGCGCGGGGGACCCCCTTGAACTCACTCAAGGATCCCTTTGGGAACCACTGCCCTAAACCGCTGTCCTATAGAGCACGGTGTGCATGCATGCGTGCGTGCATGCGTGCGTGCATGTGTGCGTGTGTGTGCATGTTGCATCATCAGCCATTGATTGTTTACTGTTGGAATGTCCTATAGTTTAGATATATCTCGCAATATTATCTTTGAACACTTGGTGGCAGTCATGAGAGGCACACCAAAAGTTCTCAGCAGCCAGTATCACAGAAACTTACAGAAACGTACAGAAAAAGGATTTAGATTAAAAATCAAAATACTCTTACAACTAGAAAGGCACAATTCTGGGAAATTACAACTGTGGTTGCACCGACAATTTCAAGCTTTGAATCACAGGGACCCCAAAAGGTTTATAATGAATAGTCTGGTTGCCTTCCACAAATATCAACATTTCTGCCAGATTGCTTTTACCAATCCAGGCTACAAATAAGTTACTATTGGAATGCCATTGACAATGAACAGCCAGCTTTGATTGTTTGTATAAACTGATTGATTCAATCAATCAATCAATCAGTTCAAGCACAACTCAATACAAAGACTGTTAACTGTGAGTGGACGACACCATAAAGCATTACACTTGTTTACAAGAGGGTCCACCTTGTTCAATTCATCAAACCATTTAGAGACGTACAAATATACACTTACACAAGCCAAAGAACAGAACATAAACATTGTGTAAACACAAACACTGAAGATGAAGGTGAGGATGCAAATTGTGATTGGCCGGAACTGGATAATGTATGATGATGTACGATAAGAGCGCCCCTCACTTCACACGGGTGTGATTATTTTACTTATTTTTAAAGAAAATCATGTTCTGTAGTGAAGACAGCAGTATAATGCTCGCACAAAGCAAAGCAAAGCAAAGTTACTATATTTACCCAGGGTAACTGGACTAAGCATCAGATACTTGTTTACAGCCAGGCCCTGCTCATAGAACATTTCATGGTAGTGGTTCAATGCCTTGCTCAAGGGCACTTCAGCGGTGGTAATTTGAACGTGCCGGTCCGGGGATACGAACTCATGGCGACCTTCCGGTATCAAGACCGCTCCGCAAACCGTTCGGCCACTGCTGCACACCAACATAACAAAAGGAATATCCACAGGTTTGGCAGACTGAGGATGTTTGAATGCATCTGTTCCCACGTACCTTTACGTCCTTCATGACTTGAACCGCAGAATCTTTACACTATATGTTGTGGGTAAGATTAGGGTAAATACAGAGGCAACTATAGAGCACCGGTCTTCAACCTTTTAGCAGCTCAAGGACCCCCCGAGCTGAGAGAGAGATGAAGCAGGGACCCCCACTACGTATAACATTGTGTTGCAGTCAGATGAAACATTGTCATAGATTTCATAGATACTTTATAGTCTTGACATTTATTTTTGAGGGGCCTACGTCCAGCTTTGAGGGTTTACTGTAAACACAAGCATTGAACAAAAGTGAGGACGCAAAATTGTGATTGGCCAGAATGAGATGATGATGATGACGTATGATGGTGAGAGCCCCCCCGTCACTTCACACGGGTGTGATTTTCTCTATTATTTTGGATTCATGCTAAAGTGTATTTTCAGACATTTTAAACTCTGAATATTTAATCAACTTGACAGTTGGTTCTGTACTTGGTCTGTTCCTTTTTCCTCTACACACTCGCAGCAGGAGACGTTGTGAGTTTGAGCTTGTAGATCTACTATTTCCGGCTAATGTTCCCCGCCACAAAAAGTTGAAGACCACTGAACTAGGGGGTTTAACCGGTTAATGTTGTCACCATAGGCCTGGAATTTCGTCTTCATAGGGAGTTAGGGACAAGGCCACTTAGCCTTTGGTCTTGTAAACGTTTTGAGAAAAAACTAACAGAAGAGAGAAAAAACTAAAACAAAAAACAAAGGACAAAAAGGAAATAAATTGAGCGGAAACATTTTGATTTATAACATACAGAACTGGGCTAAATACATTTGCTATACTATTAAGTCCACTGAAATAATTAATTGAATGTATGTTTTAAGTTAAGGAATGAATGATGTATTTAAGTTATAACTATCACAGGATTCCTCCCAAGCGTCACCCGGATGTAAGCTCTGCCCCAGGCCAGCCGGGACCCCTCCGTTCATGTGAGCTCTGCCCCAGGCCAGCCGGGACCCCTCCGCTCATGTGAGCTCTGCCCCAGGCCAGCCGGGACCCCTCCGTTCATGTGAGCTCTGCCCCAGGCCAGCCGGGACCCCTCCGTTCATGTGAGCTCTGCCCCAGGCCAGCCGGGACCCCTCCGTTCATGTGAGCTCTGCCCCAGGCCAGCCGGGACCCCTCCGTTCATGTGAGCTCTGCCCCAGGCCAGCCGGGACCCCTCCGTTCATGTGAGCTCTGCCCCAGGCCAGCCGGGACCCCTCCGTTCATGTGAGCTCTGCCCCGGGCCAGCCGGGAGCCCACCAGAAGTGTGACCGTGGACCCGGCCTCACAGTGCACGACCTGGACCAGATGTGGACCAGGCCCCTCCATGGAGCCCACCCTGTCTATCTCTCTTCTATTCTTTCTTCCTATTCCCCCTCTGTTTTTTCTAGTGCTGTCTACGTAACATGCTATAAGTCTGTATAAAATGCTATCTAAGTCTACATAAAGTTCTATCTAAGGGGCTAGGGCAAGTGCTACGGGCCATGATGGAGTCTGAAAAGGTGGGTTTTCAGACTACGGCGGAAGATTGGGAGTGAGGCTGCAGTTCTGATTGTAATGGGAAGTGCATTCCATAGTTTTGGAGCCAGAAGGGCTTTGGGACGTGTTTTCTATATTTTGTTTGGGACGTGTTTTCTATATTTTGTTTGGGACGTGTTTTCTATATTTGGGACGTGTTTTCTATATTTGGGACGTGTTTTCTATATTTTGTTTGGGACGTGTTTTCTATATTTGGGACGTGTTTTCTATATTTGGGACGTGTTTTCTATATTTTGTTTGGGACGTGTTTTCTATATTTTGTTTGGGACGTGTTTTCTATATTTGGGACGTGTTTTCTATATTTTGTTTGGGACGTGTTTTCTATATTTGGGACGTGTTTTCTATATTTGGGACGTGTTTTCTATATTATGTTTGGGACGTGTTTTCTATATTTTGTTTGGGACGTGTTTTCTATATTTGGGACGTGTTTTCTATATTATGTTTGGGACGTGTTTTCTATATTATGTTTGGGACGTGTTTTCTATATTTGGGACGTGTTTTCTATATTTTGTTTGGGACGTGTTTTCTATATTTGGGACGTGTTTTCTATATTTTGTTTGGGACGTGTTTTCTATATTTTGTTTGGGACGTGTTTTCTATATTTTGTTTGGGACGTGTTTTCTATATTTTGTTTGGGACGTGTTTTCTATATTTGGGACGTGTTTTCTATATTTTGTTTGGGACGTGTTTTCTATATTTTGTTTGGGACGTGTTTTCTATATTTGGGACGTGTTTTCTATATTATGTTTGGGACGTGTTTTCTATATTATGTTTGGGACGTGTTTTCTATATTATGTTTGGGACGTGTTTTCTATATTTTGTTTGGGACGTGTTTTCTATATTTGGGACGTGTTTTCTATATTTGGGACGTGTTTTCTATATTTGGGACGTGTTTTCTATATTTTGTTTGGGACGTGTTTTCTATATTTGGGACGTGTTTTCTATATTTTGTTTGGGACGTGTTTTCTATATTTGGGACGTGTTTTCTATATTTTGTTTGGGACGTGTTTTCTATATTTTGTTTGGGACGTGTTTTCTATATTTGGGACGTGTTTTCTATATTTTGTTTGGGACGTGTTTTCTATATTTGGGACGTGTTTTCTATATTATGTTTGGGACGTGTTTTCTATATTTGGGACGTGTTTTCTATATTATGTTTGGGACGTGTTTTCTATGTTTGGGACGTGTTTTCTATATTATGTTTGGGACGTGTTTTCTATATTTTGTTTGGGACGTGTTTTCTATATTTGGGACGTGTTTTCTATATTATGTTTGGGACGTGTTTTCTATATTTTGTTTGGGACGTGTTTTCTATATTTTGTTTGGGACGTGTTTTCTATATTTGGGACGTGTTTTATATATTTTGTTTGGGACGTGTTTTCTATATTTGGGACGTGTTTTCTATATTTGGGACGTGTTTTCTATATTTTGTTTGGGACGTGTTTTCTATATTTGGGACGTGTTTTCTATATTTGGGACGTGTTTTCTATATTTGGGACGTGTTTTCTATATTTTGTTTGGGACGTGTTTTCTATATTTGGGACGTGTTTTCTATATTTGGGACGTGTTTTCTATATTTTGTTTGGGACGTGTTTTCTATATTTGGGACGTGTTTTCTATATTTGGGACGTGTTTTCTATATTTTGTTTGGGACGTGTTTTCTATATTTGGGACGTGTTTTCTATATTTGGGACGTGTTTTCTATATTTGGGACGTGTTTTCTATATTTTGTTTGGGACGTGTTTTCTATATTTGGGACGTGTTTTCTATATTTGGGACGTGTTTTCTATATTTGGCCTTAGTCCAGTGAGTTTTCCATCTGAGGTCCAGGACCAGCTGGCTGAGGGGGGCATCTCTCTAGAGTTCCTCTGTGTATGAGTGCCGCCTTGTTATGGGGTCACTTTTTCTTAGGTGGTTATAAAATATTCGTTTTGATTTTGAGAGCGGGTATCGTCCTAAATAATTCTGTCCTGCATCAGGCTGCAAGTGCATTATTATTTGGTGTTTTCAGCTGGATTCGGTGCAGTGCAGGGTGTCTCAGTTTGACGTTTATCCCAAGTTTTCAAGATCTTATAGTGTGCTAATGATTCCCAGATCTCACAGCCCTAGAGGGAAATTAGCTCCATAATAATAATTATAATGCTTAAAACACCCAAAAGGGGTTCCCGTCTAGAATGTGTTAAAAAAAGGGACCTTTGACTTGGGCTGGTATGTCTGTGGTCTTACTCCACCCCCCGAAAACCACTACCCCATCTGGAACCACTCATGGAACCAAGTTATAAAAACCGCTACCCCATCTGGAGTTAGTTATAACCGACGGCACAACCTCCTCGCTTGTGGCATTTTGTTGTTGAATTTCAATCCAGACAGATTGCAGTCGCAGAAAGTAGTCTATACAGATGAGCGATAGCCAGGCATTTAGAGGATTCAGAATCTCTCCATTAAAGTAGTCTATACAGATGAGCGATAGCCAGGCATTTAGAGGATTCAGAATCTCTCCATTAGTAAAGTAGTCTATACAGATGAGCGATAGCCAGGCATTTAGAGGATTCAGAATCTCTCCATTAAAGTAGTTTATACAGATGAGCGATAGCCAGGCATTTAGAGGATTCAGAATCTCTCCATTAAAGTAGTCTATACAGATGAGCGATAGCCAGGCATTTAGAGGATTCATAATCTCTCCATTAATGTAGTCTATACAGATGAGCGATAGCCAGGCATTTAGAGGATTCATAATCTCTCCATTAAAGTAGTCTATACAGATGAGCGATAGCCAGGCATTTAGAGGATTCATAATCTCTCCATTAATGTAGTCTATACAGATGAGCGATAGCCAGGCATTTAGAGGATTCATAATCTCTCCATTAAAGTAGTCTATACAGATGAGCGATAGCCAGGCATTTAGAGGATTCAGAATCTCTCCATTAAGGCAATCAAGGCATCATTTATTTTCCTTTTTAGTTTCTACTTTAACAGAATGGCCTCCCAGATTGGGAAGATGCGTGGCGGCTATATTTTGTTTGGGACGTGTTTTCTATATTTGGGACGTGTTTTCTATATTTTGTTTGGGACGTGTTTTCTATATTTGGGACGTGTTTTCTATATTTTGTTTGGGACGTGTTTTCTATATTTGGGACGTGTTTTCTATATTTTGTTTGGGACGTGTTTTCTATATTTGGGACGTGTTTTCTATATTTTGTTTGGGACGTGTTTTCTATATTTTGTTTGGGACGTGTTTTCTATATTTGGGACGTGTTTTCTATATTTTGTTTGGGACGTGTTTTCTATATTTGGGACGTGTTTTCTATATTTGGGACGTGTTTTCTATATTTGGGACGTGTTTTCTATATTTTGTTTGGGACGTGTTTTCTATATTTGGGACGTGTTTTCTATATTTTGTTTGGGACGTGTTTTCTATATTTGGGACGTGTTTTCTATATTTTGTTTGGGACGTGTTTTCTATATTTGGGACGTGTTTTATATATTTTGTTTGGGACGTGTTTTCTATATTTGGGACGTGTTTTCTATATTTGGGACGTGTTTTCTATATTTGGGACGTGTTTTCTATATTTTGTTTGGGACGCGTTTTCTATATTTTGTTTGGGACGTGTTTTCTATATTTGGGACGTGTTTTCTATATTGTGTTTGGGACGTGATTTCTATATTTTGTTTGGGACGTGTTTTCTATATTTGGGACGTGTTTTCTATATTTTGTTTGGGACGTGTTTTCTATATTTGGGACGTGTTTTCTATATTTGGGACGTGTTTTCTATATTTTGTTTGGGACGTGTTTTCTATATTTGGGACGTGTTTTCTATATTTGGGATGTGTTTTCTATATTTTGTTTGGGACGTGTTTTCTATATTTGGGACGTGTTTTCTATATTTTGTTTGGGACGTGTTTTCTATATTTGGGACGTGTTTTCTATATTATGTTTGGGACGTGTTTTCTATATTTGGGACGTGTTTTCTATATTATGTTTGGGACGTGTTTTCTATGTTTGGGACGTGTTTTCTATATTATGTTTGGGACGTGTTTTCTATATTTTGTTTGGGACGTGTTTTCTATATTATGTTTGGGACGTGTTTTCTATATTATGTTTGGGGCGTGTTTTCTATATTTTGTTTGGGACGTGTTTTCTATATTTTGTTTGGGACGTGTTTTCTATATTTGGGACGTGTTTTATATATTTTGTTTGGGACGTGTTTTCTATATTTGGGACGTGTTTTCTATATTTGGGACGTGTTTTCAATATTTGCTCCATAATAATAATTATAATGCTTAAAACACCCAAAAGGGGTTCCCGTCTAGAATGTGTTAAAAAAAGGGGACCTTGGACTTGGGCTGGTATGTCTGTGGTCTTACTCCACCCCCCGAAAACCACTACCCCATCTGGAACCACTCATGGAACCAAGTTATAAAAACCGCTACCCCATCTGGAGTTAGTTATAACCGACGGCACAACCTCCTCGCTTGTGGCATTTTGTTGTTGAATTTCAATCCAGACAGATTGCAGTCGCAGAAAGTAGTCTATACAGATGAGCGATAGCCAGGCATTTAGAGGATTCAGAATCTCTCCATTAAAGTAGTCTATACAGATGAGCGATAGCCAGGCATTTAGAGGATTCATAATCTCTCCATTAAAGTAGTCTATACAGATGAGCGATAGCCAGGCATTTAGAGGATTCAGAATCTCTCCATTAGTAAAGTAGTCTATACAGATGAGCGATAGCCAGGCATTTAGAGGATTCAGAATCTCTCCATTAGTAAAGTAGTCTATACAGATGAGCGATAGCCAGGCATTTAGAGGATTCAGAATCTCTCCATTAAGGCAATCAAGGCATCATTTATTTTCCTTTTTAGTTTCTACTTTAACAGAATGGCCTCCCAGATTGGGAAGATGCGTGGCGGCAAAGATGAAATAGTAATAGAAGCAGAAGAACCGCTTCACAATCCGAGCGGTCGCAATAAGGACAAAAAAGCAGAAAAGGCAAAAGACACCGGAGCTGTATGGATCGAGAAGGTGACGGACGAACTGACACAGAGTCCCGTGGCGGCAAACGTGTCTTTCGGCTTCATCCTCATGGCCATCGAGAAGATGCTGGAGATGCAGTTCGAGTGTCCCTGCAAGAGCGTCGCGAGAAACAGACTGTCCGCGTCTTTCTTCTTCGTCGTTCCAGGCTTCATCGCCTTCCTCCTGATGCTGGCCATGAAGATCTGGAAGTGCATGTGCGGCGATCCGGCGTCCATGTTCCGCCACGCCATCCAGAGCGTGGTCCCCGCCGTCATCTGGCTCGTGCTGCTGTTCCTGGACGGGCGCTACCTGGCGTGCGCCATGACCGACTGGGAGGGGCGCTTCGTGGAGCTGGAGGGCTCGGCGCCGCAGAAGTGGTGCGAGCCCTTTGAGAACGCCACCTGCATCTACAGGAGGAACAGGCCGGGCACGCGGCAACAGTGCATGCTCAAGTCGCAAGGGTTCACGGTCACGTCGCAAGGGTTCACGGTCACGTCGCAGGTAAGGACCTCTTATGTCCCGATAGGACAGTTGTTTTCAACCCATTTAGGCCCGACGTCGAAATAAATAAAAAGTCTTCTGAAACAATATATATTCAAAGATTTGTGCCACATTTTCACGATTTAAAAAAAATAGCAGACCTACAAGCTCGTAGCGCGCCACTCGGTGGCGCGCTATGAGCTTGTAGATCTGCTATTTTTCAATAGCTAAATAATGCTTAGTTGAAACACCAAAACGGGTTCCCGTCCAGAATGTGTTAACCTGTGGGTCACGGGAGGGGCCGAGTGGGGGGGGGTCCTCACATGATTTATTTTTGTAGATCTGCTATTTTCGCAATATACCTTGAGGAAACCTCAATTGAACACCCTTTACGTCTGTGTGTTGTTTCGAAAATATTGAACCAATGGAAAGTATAGTAAAAAGTGCTTTGGACTCCATTGGACCCTCAAAATTTCTGCTAAAGCAACTAACTCCACCACCTCTTCCCCTCTCATGGAAGTAACTGACAATATATAAAGTTACAACACCAACCCCCCCCCCCCTCTCTCTCTCATTAGCAGGCAACAGTGCAGCACTATCTCTCTCTCTCTCGTAGCGCCACTTTTAGTACTCATTGGTACTGGTGCTCATAGTCACACACACAAACGTAGTTGAACACGGACATTGCTGTTCCTTGGAGTGGTTGCACCACTCAATTTCTTTTTTATATTTTTTAATTTCCTGAAAAATGAACATGTTGGAGTTATGAGACCCTCTGCGTTAGAATATGCAGTAGAAAAACCCTTTAAACGTTGCAATGATGACGCCTTATCAGTTTTATATATATTGTATATTGTTTATATAGTTTGGACAATACAAAAATAGTTTTTCCTAGAAATATTTGCCAGCATGGTAATGTTTCCACTGCCTATAGCACGGGTTCTCAAAGTGGGGTATAAGGAACGAAATGGACCCTTATGGTTCTGTAACTCAGAGAGTGTACAAATGGAACCAAATGGACCTGTTAGGTTTGGTTCCATTTGTACACTCTCTGAGTTAAATTAACAGTGGTTTTACAATATAAATTGGGGTACCATGAGATAGAAATGCCATTAAATGGGGGGTCCGTAGCATAATGCGTGTGAATTTGGGGGTCCATGAAATGAATGTGTTTCGGAATCACTGATAGAGCTGTACAAATCCTCCCTTATCCTCCCGGGGGTCACTGGCATATGTTCTCAAATGGGGGGTCCGTGGCCTAATAAATGTTGATTTGGGGGTCCCTGATACGAAAAGGTTTGGGAACCACTGGCCTATAGCTGTCTGTCTGTTTGTGTCTCAGTGGGTAGGCATCATCCTCCTGGCTGGCTGTCTGTTTGTGTCTCAGTGGGTAGGCATCATCCTCCTGGCTGTCTGTCTGTTTGTGTCTCAGTGGGTAGGCATCATCCTCCTGGCTGTCTGTCTGTTTGTGTCTCAGTGGGTAGGCATCATCCTCCTGGCTGTCTGTCTGTTTGTGTCTCAGTGGGTAGGCATCATCCTCCTGGCTGTCTGTCTGTTTGTGTCTCAGTGGGTAGGCATCATCCTCCTGGCTGTCTGTCTGTTTGTGTCTCAGTGGGTAGGCATCATCCTCCTGGCTGTCTGTCTGTTTGTGTCTCAGTGGGTAGGCATCATCCTCCTGGCTGTCTGTCTGTTTGTGTCTCAGTGGGTAGGCATCATCCTCCTGGCTGTCTGTCTGTTTGTGTCTCAGTGGGTAGGCATCATCCTCCTGGCTGTCTGTCTGTTTGTGTCTCAGTGGGTACTAGGCATCATCCTCCTGGCTGTCTGTCTGTTTGTGTCTCAGTGGGTAGGCATCATCCTCCTGGCTGTCTGTCTGTTTGTGTCTCAGTGGGTAGGCATCATCCTCCTGGCTGTCTGTCTGTTTGTGTCTCAGTGGGTAGGCATCATCCTCCTGTCTGTCTGTCTGTTTGTGTCTCAGTGGGTAGGCATCATCCTCCTGGCTGTCTGTCTGTTTGTGTCTCAGTGGGTAGGCATCATCCTCCTGGCTGTCTGTCTGTTTGTGTCTCAGTGGGTAGGCATCATCCTCCTGGCTGTCTGTCTGTTTGTGTCTCAGTGGGTAGGCATCATCCTCCTGGCTGTCTGTCTGTTTGTGTCTCAGTGGGTAGGCATCATCCTCCTGGCTGTCTGTCTGTTTGTGTCTCAGTGGGTATAGGCATCATCCTCCTGGCTGTCTGTCTGTTTGTGTCTCAGTGGCGACTGTGGCTCAACAGGTAGAGCAGGTCGTCCAATGATCCATGGGTCGGCGGTTCGAATCCAGGCTCCTCCTGTCTACATGTCGAAGTGTCCTTGGGCAAGACACTGAACCCCAAATTGCTCCCGATGTGCTGGTTGGTACCTTGCATGGCTTCCGCTGCAATCGGTGTATGAATGTGTGTGAATGGGTGAATGTAATGCACAATCTATGTAAAGCGCCTTTGATAAAGGCGCTATATAAATGCACCATTTACCATTTACCAGTGGGTAGGCATCAAACTCCTGGCTGTCTGTCTGTTTGTGTCTCAGTGGGTAGGCATCATCCTCCTGGCTGTCTGTCTGTTTGTGTCTCAGTGGGTAGGCATCATCCTCCTGGCTGTCTGTCTGTTTGTGTCTCAGTGGGTAGGCATCATCCTCCTGGCTGTCTGTCTGTTTGTGTCTCAGTGGGTAGGCATCATCCTCCTGGCTGTCTGTCTGTTTGTGTCTCAGTGGGTAGGCATCATCCTCCTGGCTGTCTGTCTGTTTGTGTCTCAGTGGGTAGGCATCATCCTCCTGGCTGTCTGTCTGTTTGTGTCTCAGTGGGTAGGCATCATCCTCCTGGCTGTCTGTCTGTTTGTGTCTCAGTGGGTAGGCATCATCCTCCTGGCTGTCTGTCTGTTTGTGTCTCAGTGGGTAGGCATCATCCTCCTGGCTGTCTGTCTGTTTGTGTCTCAGTGGGTAGGCATCATCCTCCTGGCTGTCTGTCTGTTTGTGTCTCAGTGGGTACTAGGCATCATCCTCCTGGCTGTCTGTCTGTTTGTGTCTCAGTGGGTAGGCATCATCCTCCTGGCTGTCATCGGTTTGGCCCTCTTAGAGTACATCATCGGAAAGCACTTCAGGAAACACTACAGAGAGGAATACGGACCCTTGGAACGGAATAAGGAAGCTGGCCAGACGGTGGGTATACCAGCAGAATAATGATTTGATCTATTCAGTGGTGGGAAAAGTACTCAATTGTTTTACTTAAGTAAAAGTACCAATACTGCAATTTAAGAAGTACTTCGTTACAAGTAAAAGTATGGAATTGAAAATGTACTTGATTAAAAGTACAAAAGTATCGGCATCAACATGTACTTAAAGTACAAAAAGTAAAAGTACTCATTGTGCAGAATGTGCCATTTCACAAGTTCAAAATGTGTACAAAATGTTCAAATGGCCGAAATATAGGGTTGAAGTGGTTAATGTATGGTTTCTAATCAAAATTTAAATCGTTAAAAGTAACTAGTAACTAAAGTTTTCAAATAATTGTAGTGAAGTAAAAGTACAAATTTTGGCTCTGAGATGCAGTGGAGTAGAAGTAAAAGTACTGGAAATTGGAAATACTCAAGTAAAGTGCAAATACCTCAACATTGCACTTAAGTACAGTACTTAAGTAAAAGTACTTAGTTACTTTCCACCACTGATAATGATGACGTTGCTACAGCTATAAGAACTATTAAAGAGCTGGGCTAATTATCTTCTGTTTGTCTAGGCAACGACGAAGCCGGAGAAGATGGATGCCGATGAACGATCGTCAGGTGTGTATCTTCATCTACCACCTAACCTGCATATTCACCCATTTTGACCTGAGATCAGATTCTAAAAATGTCTTCTACATCCTGACAGTTTTCTGAAAAAAGTTTTCTATGTCAGTCGTTCTTCGATTTTTCAAAAATAGCAGACCTACAAGCTCAGAGCGCGCCACTCGGTAGTCATATAGTCTCTTGAATAGTTTTCATTTAGTTTTAGTCACATTTTAGTCACCTGGAATGTCTTAGTGTTAGTCTAGTTTTAGTCGACTAAATAGCATAGGATTTTAGTCGACTAAATCTACAGTTGATTTAGTCGACTAAAATGTGTTTTGGCGGTTCTTGGTGCTGTCGTAATGACTGTTTTTACACTTGCTGAAAATAGCCGATCTACAAGCTCACAAAATAGCTTGTAAATCAGCTATTTTCTGCATGCAACCAAGTGTAAAATGACTTATACTGGATCTCTTGTCCACTAGTCCCTTCTTAAGATTTTAACCTAGTTTGTATTTGTTGACAAAATTGTCAATATATTTAGTCCTAGTCATCATAGCTTAGTTTTCATTTAGTTTCCATTTAGTTTTCATCAGTGAACATCAAAACAACACTGGAACACGCAGTAATAATTCATATTTTAATTGAGTTTAATTTAGAAGAAAGCTAAATAAAACGGTCATTCTGTTGTCCACTTTGAAATGACGTGTGTGTGCTGTTCTTTGACAGAAGCACCTCTGGCTCTGGGACAAGCTCACAAGACTGAGAGGTCTGAAGAGACAGCTGGAGGTTTGAACGGACAGTCCGGCTAGCACCGTGTCAGGGGTCAGAGCTGGTCTGCAAAGAGAAGAGAGACACCAGGGACTCATGTGTGCTTTTCTTGGGTCCTGATGACCCAGTGATTGGGAACCTCTGCTGTACATCACAGCCCTATTGGACCGCCATCCATCCATCCCACCCCGTACAACATGATCACAGAAGAAGATATGGTTTTATTTATTTTTTATCCCACGATTTTGTAACCCATTTTTCACCCCTGTGTCAATTATCTAATGTGATCCTGGGCTCTACACACCCTCCGCCAACCTAGTCCCCATATATGGGGGACATGGGGAGAGCAACGGACTTGAACTCATGCTTCCTTCATGCCTGAGTGTAAGATATGGGTTTAAATAGAGCGCCGAAGTCCTGACGTCACTCGTTCGTCCCCTCGGTTATGCCTGGTTCACGGAAGTAATTTCTCTATGGAGAATAACATGGGCTCATCTTAAAATCGTTTGGTCCAAGCTGTCGTTTGCGACTGTCAGTCACTCATTATGATAGTCTGTTTATATAGCGAAAATGTAACTAATTAGTAACAATAGCGTCAGTTGATTCTTCATATCCATACGAGTGAAGCGGCCTGGATGATTTGTTTATTTTTCAAACATAGTTATTATACGAGGCGATCTAAGATCCCCCTATGGGGATTACAATGCAAATAAAAAGTACATGAACCTGTGGATTTGCGTCCACAGGTAAATGTGTTATATGTGTATGCTTAAAATGCTCTACATGGGCAACTGGTGGCCCGGGGGCCACATGCGGCCCCCACCATCACCTAATGCGGCCCACAGGTTAATATCAGAATACTGATATATTATTGATTTCAGCTGTCACAATTCCAAACATGCAAACATGACCCACTTTAATTACTTCAGTCTATATTAGTAGCTAATTTGGATTTAGTTCGCAAAGTTAACATAACTATAACTAAATGCATTTTAAATTAAATTAAAAGGTTATTTTCAGGATTGCAACGCAAAAATGGCAAGAAATAATTGAGGATTTCAATTAAGATAATAGCAAAAAATAGCTGATCTACAAGCTGAAAACGTGACGCAGTGCGACGCGTTTTGAGCTTGTAGATCGGCTATTTTTGCTACGACAGTAATATGCACTGTGGCCCTCTGGAGTGAGTGTGGACAGATAGTGGCCCTCTGGAGTGAGTGTGGACAGATAGTGGCCCTCTGGAGTGAGTGTGGACAGATAGTGGCCCTCTGGAGTGAGTGTGGACAGATAGTGGCCCTCTGGAGTGAGTGTGGACAGATAGTGGCCCTCTGGAGTGAGTGTGGACAGATAGTGGCCCTCTGGAGTGAGTGTGGACAGATAGTGGCCCTCTCCATCGTCAAACTTGCACATCCCTTCTCTAAATACAGTCATAATGATACGCTTATGCAGTCGCTATATCTGTGAATTAATAGTATGTGTTTCGTGTTTCTTTCTGTTTGTAGTTATTACCTAACTCCGCTAACTCTGAACAACTTGTGCTATTGTTTAGCTAGAAAAGGGGTGGGCAACTGGCGGCCCGGGGGCCACATGCGGCCCCCACCTTCACTTAATGCGGCCCGCAGGTTAATATCAGAATACTGATATAGTATTGATTTCAGCTGTTACTGATTACATGAATTACTTCATGACTAGTATTAAAATATTATTTTTGTATCAAATTGTAGTTATATTAACAGTTGATATAAGTTAACATAACTATAACTAAATGCATTTGAAATTCAATAAAACGGTACTTTTCAGGATTCCAATAATAAAATCACTAATCACTAATCAGCACAACTGATGATATTTCTAATGTGATTAATTAGTTCTCAAATCTTCTATTAACGGCTAGGTGTGCTGTCGTGCTCATTTCAGCACGGCTGAAATACAATATACATATTTCATTCCACTTTTGTCTTTTTTCTCCTTTTTTGGGGCGACTCCTCTGTGTACCACCAGAGGGTGCTCAAGTACCACTAGTGGTACTATAGTACCAGTGGTTGGGAACCTCTGAGCTAGACATTCTGCACTGATTTGGTGGTCAGGAGGAGCATCAAAAAGAATGCTCCCAATGGGTGACTATAGATGCACATGCATGGAGTGAGTGGGAAATCGAGTGGAAAAGTGCATTAAACGACATTAAACTCAATCAGATAGGACTTTTCTGTTTTGATGATTGTCTGGGCTGTCAAGGCCAGAAAAGTAGTTGTATGCCACTCAGTATATAGGCGTTCCCGCATAACTTCCGCGTATGAAGATGATGTCACACGCATACCCTCTATAGAATGATGGAGGAAGCTGTGACGACACTAAAAGTGAGTCGACCCAACCTCTTGAAAACAGTGCAACAGAGTGTTTTCAATTCACCATGCAGCAGATCTTTCCCAGGCTCTCTCTCTCTGTCTCTCTCTCTCTCTGCCAGACATATGCAATTAATTATTATGTGAGGAGACAACAGGATACAAATACTGCACTGTTATGTGTTTTCATGCTCATTCACTGAGGGCTTTGTTATGTGCTGTGCACTGAAGTGTTGCCAGCTTTTGTGAGAGTAACAAGCAACCAGGTAGCCCGAAAGAAGTGACTATAGGCCACATCAGCTATTTGAAAATAGCCGATCTACAAGCTCACAACACAATTCTTGTAGCTATGGGGGTCCCTGATCACGAAACAGTTTTCAGATGATTATTTTGGGGGTCCTTGTCATAGACATGTTTGAGAACCACTGGTTTCAACAGCATTTAGGAATGGAAGCCCAAATTAGCAACTGCACTTTAGAAACAAGCCAAACATAAAATAAAAAACCCGCAACTACCACTACAAGCAACTACAACTACAAGCGACATTACAGAAAAACAAGCCCGAAGTATAATAAACAGACATGGCAACACTGCCAGGATGTGGGGGAGTCAGTATACATTCCTCCACACTTAAGACATCAAAGGGGGCTGCAGCCTCTGCCCTTTAACCCCGTCTGTGCCAAACTCTCACAAACGTGTGTAATTGTATAGAAATGCCGAGTGCTGTGTTGCACACTGAAAATAGCAGATATACACTGTCACAAAGTCTCACAGCACGACATGTTGTGAGCTTGTAGATCAGCAAATTTCCAGGCTGGAATTAGAATAAAACTAGAACTGCACTCTGTCGAGTGCCTACTTGTTTGTTGCACACAAGTAGGTCATAAATGGCCTACTAGTGCGCAAGCAGAGCGCGCAAGTACTGTCGACCGCTACAAACTGTCAAATCTCAGCTTCTCTTTGAAAGAACGATTGAAATATTGAATTATTAGGTTTAGCTATTTGCTACGTACCTACTTTTTGCACGTAAAAAAGTAGTATTATGAAGTATATCGTAATAAAGATGTGGATTAAAGGACCCAATGCCTTCGATGGTGACGTATATCTCGATCAGTGTCGGGTGGATTAAAGGAAATGCCTCTATGTATATGTATATGTAATTTGTAAGTTGATTAGCGGTATACTGTGGTTACTTTTGATGCGTATGCACCGTCCCAGCATATGACGTCAGGGTATAACTGGCGTCATATGCTAGCTCTCAATGATGACTAGCTCTCAATGATGATGTAATAAAGATGTGGATTAAAGGTCCCAATGCCAGAGTGTAATTGGTATAAAAGAATATAAAACTATTATTGACTCTGGAATGTGATAAAAACTAAACAAAAAAAAGATTTCTGTGAATTCAAGGCTGCATGTTTTGATTGATTGGTGTGAATTTTTGATTTCACAGTATGCAGAATGGGTACATTTCAAACAAAAGCACAATGAGTCAATACAAAAACTGTTACTTAGGACGAACCATGATAAAGCATTGCTGTCGGGAGGAAACCTCATAACTCCATTGTTTAGGTTTTTCATGTTTTGGCATAAATCAGTGCTATTGAACACCCTTTACGTCTGTGTGTTGTTTTGAAAATATTGAACCAATGGAAAGTAGTAAAAAGTGCTTGGGACAAAAACTGATAAAAAAGCAACTAACTCCACCACCTCTCCCCCTCTCATGGAAGTAATAGACAATATATAAAGTTACAACACCAACTTTGATGAGGCTGTATTGCTTTGTTTTAAAAATCACACCCGTGTGAAGTGAGTGGTGCAACTCCGTGTGGGGGTCCCCAGGGGGTCCCCGGAAGTTCTAGACCCACAGGATGACGGCCAGGGTGCCGGCCCGGTTCTGGCGAGCCGCCCCACGTCCCTCTACTGTACTGTACTGTACTGTCACTGTACTGTACTGGCATGGCACACCCAAAATCATCATATATACAGTTAATATGTGCATGTGTGTTTGTGTGTGTGTTAGGTTGCGCACAGGTGGTGAAAAACAACCATGCTGTTTTCGTGCTCATACCCAGACACCCGCCCACCCACACACATAGCTCCGTAAGGGAGTGGTTGCACCACTCAAAAATATAAGGTTTTCTGAACATTTTGGAGTTATGAGGTTTCCTCCCGACAGCAGAGATATACACTTGTTCACAACAGGGTCCACCATTTTCAATTCATCAGAACATTTAGAGACATACAAATAATATGTGGCGTAGAACAGAACACCTACTATTGTATATAGACGCTCACATTCCATCACAATCAGCCCCATTGACCTTTACTACGACCTATAGCGTGCACGCACGCACGCACACGCGCGCACGCACGCACACGCGCACACGCACACACACACACACACACACACACACACACACACACACACACACACAGTATGTAAAACAAAGTACCCTGGCTTCTTCTTCTTTTCAAATGGGGGTCCGTGGGCTAATTATAGTGTCAATGTGGGGGTCCTTGACATGAAGAAGTTTGGGAACCACTGCAGCTTATACCACAGAGTCTAGGCCTGCATATATAAACATCACAATAATGAAACAGAGCTCCATAATACAACAATATCATATATTAACTTCACACAGCAATGCTTCATCCTGACTGACTTTTCCTTCCATCATTCATATGCTAAGCAGCTAATTAGCTAAGCTAACACCTGCAGAGGAGGAACTCACCTGGGTTTGGTGGTAGGAGGATGGAAGACTTGTCCAGAAGCTCTGTCTGTCTGTCTGTCTGCCTGTCTGTCTGTCTGTCTGTCTGTCTGTCTGCCTGCCTGCCTGCCTGCCTGCCTGTCTGTCTTCACCATGAGCCTGGTAAAACACTGAAGACGCTACTCGATGTAGCCTACACGTTTGTTTCATTGTGTTTATTTGACTTAGTCCAAACTCCAAACACAGGGGGGGGGGGGGGGGGGGGGGGGGGGTGATATGTCAGTACATGGACACATTTGTAATGTATTTTCAGTTTTTATAATGTTCTTATATATTTTGATCATAAGACCCAATACTGAATGTCAAGTCTCCAGATTTTCGTCAGAGTAGGCCTACCTACGATTACGACACTACTATGTCATTAGGAGTCCAACTAGTGGTTCTCATTCTCAACATTGAGCAGCAGGGGGCGCCAAAAGACCTTGAATAAACTGCAACATAGTCTGCGTCTCTGCGATGCGAAATACTCGCTTTGATTGATTGATTGAAATATGTATTAACAGTTTGCAGAATTACAGTACAATTCAAGCACAACTCAATACAAAGACTGTTAACTGTGAGTGGACGAACCAATAAAGCATTACACTTGTTTACAAGAGGGTCCACCTTGTTCAATTCATCAAAAATTGATTTGAATTGAATTGAATCTATAAGCTCACAATGCGCTGATCTACAAAATAGGTGAAGAATAAAATAGGACTTAAGTGGTCAAATACCTGTAGTGGAGTAAAAAGTACAATATTTGCCTCTGAGATGTAGTGGAGTATCTTTATACTTAATTTTAAAGAAAAGAAAAGAAAAAACACTCCAGTAAAGTAAACTATCATTATAACATTTTTACTCATGTAGGCCTACAGTGCTTTAGTAAATGTACTTCCCAGTTTCCACAACTACATGGTGTGGCTGAACGGAAGATATATACCTATTTAGGTGGTTCATATAATGTTTAGAATTCATTAATACATTGGACATGAAGTGTGGGTCATGACCGAAAGAATAAGGTCGCGAATACAAGCGGCCGAAATGAGTTTTCTCCCACGGGTGGCTGGCATCTCCCTTAGAGATAGGGTGAGAAGTTCAGTCACACGGGAGAGACTCGGAGTAGAGCCGCTGCTCCTTCGCCTGGAAAGGGAAGTCTGGAGCTCTCTGGTGGAGCTGTTGCCCCTGCGACCCGACTACGGATAAGTGGTTGAAGATGGATGGATGGATGGACAATAAAACCAGTAAGACGCCTTGAGGGCGAGAAGCGCTGGCGCTTATGGTGATGAGGTCAGATCAACATATGGAATGAATTCTGTACTGGCCATATAGTGTATTGAGTGTACAGGGTTTGATGAGGTCAGATCAACATATGGAATGAATTCTGTACTGGCCATATGATATAGTGTATTGAGTGTAGAGGGTTTGATGAGGTCAGATCAACATATGGAATGAATTCTGTACTGGCCATATAGTGTATTGAGTGTACAGGGTTTGATGAGGTCAGATCAACATATGGAATGAATTCTGTACTGGCCATATAGTGTATTGAGTGTACAGGGTTTGATGAGGTCAGATCAACATATGGAATGAATTCTGTACTGGCCATATAGTGTATTGAGTGTACAGGGTTTGATGAGGTCAGATCAACATATGGAATTAATTCTGTACTGGCCATATAGTGTATTTAGTGTACAGGGTTTGATGAGGTCAGATCAACATATGGAATTAATTCTGTACTGGCCATATAGTGTATTGAGTGTACAGGGTTTGATAAGGTCAGATCAACATATGGAATGAATTCTGTACTGGCCCAGTAAGGGTGTACAGGGTTTGATGAGGTCAGATCAACATATGGAATGAATTCTGTACTGGCCCAGTAAGGGTGTACAGGGTTTGATGAGGTCAGATCAACCTATGGAATGAATTCTGTACTGGCCCAGTAAGGGTGTACAGGGTTTGATGAGGTCAGATCAACATATGGAATGAATTCTGTACTGGCCCAGTAAGGGTGTAGAGGGTTTGATGAGGTAAGATCAACATACGGAATGAATTCTGTACTGGCCATATAGTGTATTGAGTGTACAGGGTTTGATGAGGTCAGATCAACATATGGAATTAATTCTGTACTGGCCATATAGTGTATTGAGTGTACAGGGTTTGATGAGGTCAGATCAACATATGGAATTAATTCTGTACTGGCCATATAGTGTATTGAGTGTACAGGGTTTGATGAGGTCAGATCAACATATGGAATGAATTCTGTACTGGCCCAGTATGGGTGTACAGGGTTTGATGAGGTCAGATCAACATATGGAATGAATTCTGTACTGGCCCAGTATGAGTGTACAGGGTTTGATGAGGTCAGATCAACATATGGAATGAATTCTGTACTGGCCCAGTAAGGGTGTACAGGGTTTGATGAGGTCAGATCAACATATGGAATTAATTCTATACTGGCCCAGTAAGGGTGTACAGGGTTTGATGAGGTCAGATCAACATATGGAATGAATTCTTTACTGGCCCAGTATGAGTGTACAGGGTTTGATTAGGTCAGATCAACATATGGAATTAATTCTGTACTGGCCCAGTAAGGGTGTACAGGGTTTGATGAGGTCAGATCAACATATGGAATGCATTCTGTACTGGCCCAGTAAGGGTGTACAGGGTTTGATGAGGTCAGATCAACATATGGAATGAATTCTGTACTGGCCCAGTATGAGTGTACAGGGTTTGATTAGGCCAGATCAACATATGAAATGAATTCTGTACTGGCCCAGTAAGGGTGTACAGGGTTTGATGAGGTCAGATCAACATATGGAATGAATTCTGTACTGGCCCAGTAAGGGTGTACATGGTTTGATGAGGTCAGATCAACATATGGAATGAATTCTGTACTGGCCCAGTAAGGGTGTACAGGGTTTGATGAGGTCAGATCAACATATGGAATGAATTCTGTACTGGCCCAGTAAGGGTGTACAGGGTTTGATGAGGTCAGATCAACATATGGAATTAATTCTGTACTGGCACAGTAAGGGTGTGCAGGGTTTGATTAGGTCAGATCAACATATGGAATGAATTCTGTACTGGCCCAGTAAGGGTGTACAGGGTTTGATGAGGTCAGATCAACATATGGAATGAATTCTGTACTGGCCCAGTAAGGGTGTACAGGGTTTGATGAGGTCAGATCAACATATGGAATGAATTATGTACTGGCCCAGTATGAGTGTACAGGGTTTGAGTAGGTCAGATCAACATATGGAATGAATTATGTACTGGCCCAGTATGAGTGTACAGGGTTTGATGAGGTCAGATCAACATATGGAATGCATTCTGTACTGGCCCAGTAAGGGTGTACAGGGTTTGATGAGGTCAGATCAACATATGGAATGAATTCTGTACTGGCCCAGTATGAGTGTACAGGGTTTGATGAGGTCAGATCAACATATGGAATGAATTCTGTACTGGCCCAGTAAGGGTGTACAGGGTTTGATGAGGTCAGATCAACATATGGAATGAATTCTGTACTGGCCCAGTAAGGGTGTACAGGGTTTGATGAGGTCAGATCAACATATGGAATGAATTCTGTACTGGCCCAGTATGAGTGTACAGGGTTTGATTAGGTCAGATCAACATATGGAATGAATTCTGTACTGGCCCAGTATGAGTGTACAGGGTTTGATTAGGTCAGATCAACATATGGAATGAATTCTGTACTGGCCCAGTATGAGTGTACAGGGTTTGATGAGGTCAGATCAACATATGGAATTAATTCTGTACTGGCCCAGTATGGGTGTACAGGGTTTGATTAGGTCAGATCAACATATTGAATGAATTCTGTACTGGCCCAGTATGAGTGTACAGGGTTTGATTAGGTCAGATCAACATATGGAATGAATTCTGTACTGGCCCAGTATGAGTGTACAGGGTTTGATTAGGTCAGATCAACATATGGAATGAATTCTGTACTGGCCCAGTATGAGTGTACAGGGTTTGATTAGGTCAGATCAACATATGGAATGAATTCTGTACTGGCCCAGGATGAGTGTACAGGATTTGATTAGGTCAGATCAACATATGGAATGAATTCTGTACAGGCCCAGTATGAGTGTACAGGGTTTGATTAGGTCAGATCAACATATGGAATTAATTCTGTACTGGCCCAGTATGAGTGTACAGGGTTTGATTAGGTCAGATCAACATATGGAATGTCGGAACTTTCATTTCATTGTCAATGGCAAATATGAGACGTGTGGGGACAGACGCTGTATATAGGAGGGGCTAGCGCCTCAAAACACAAACTACGGTACAGGGATGCTATGCTCGATGGGCATAGCATCATAGTTCACTAGTTCACAGTGCATCATTATAGTGAACTAGAAAGGTGTAATTCTGGGAAATTGCAAGTGTGGTTTCAATTTCCCTCAAGCAGCACGCTAAGGCCTCACTCACACCTACGACACACCTACGACACACTTGTGTCCTGTGTCTTCTGTGTGTCATGGCCGCCTCAATGCATTTCCAACGGGAGACACATGGTTTTATGACACAACCTTGTTGCATGGCTGTCTTCTTCCAAAAAAAAGAAAAGAACAAAAAAATGCATGCTATATTATATGAACATAAAGTCCAAGTTTCAAATTGAAGATATTTGGTTATTGTTTGACTGGCGAAACAAATGTTTCTGTTCCTCTGTAATGTGACATAGCGGCACAAACAGTATACATTCTTTGTTGATATTCTAATGTTCATATTAGCTCATGATCAATGAAGTCAAATGGACACCATTTTGGAGGGTTAGCAGTACACCGGTGTGCACATCACTGGAGGGTGAGCAGTACACCGGTGTGCACATCACTGGAGGGTGAGCAGTACACCGGTGTGCACATCACTGGAGGGTGAGCAGTGCACCGGTGTGCACATCACTGGAGGGTGAGCAGTGCACCGGTGTGCACATCACTGGAGGGTGAGCAGTACACCGGTGTGCACATCACTGGAGGGTGAGCAGTACACCGGTGTGCACATCACTGGAGGGTGAGCAGTGCACCGGTGTGCACATCACTGGAGGGTGAGCAGTGCACCGGTGTGCACATCACTGGAGGGTGAGCAGTGCACCGGTGTGCACATCACTGGAGGGTGAGCAGTGCATCGGTGTGCACATCACTGGAGGGTGAGCAGTACACCGGTGTGCACATCACTGGAGGGTGAGCAGTACACCGGCGTGCACATCACTGGAGGGTGAGCAGTACACCGGTGTGCACATCACTGGAGGGTGAACAGTACACCGGCGTGCACATCACTGGAGGGTGAGCAGTACACCGGTGTGCACATCACTGGAGGGTGAGCAGTACACCGGCGTGCACATCACTGGAGGGTGAGCAGTGCACCGGTGTGCACATCACTGGAGGGTGAGCAGTACACCGGTGTGCACATCACTGGAGGGTGAGCAGTACACCGGTGTGCACATCACTGGAGGGTGAGCAGTACACCGGTGTGCACATCACTGGAGGGTGAGCAGTACACCGGTGTGCACATCACTGGAGGGTGAGCAGTACACCGGTGTGCACATCACTGCGCACTCGTCATGCACACCTGAAATCCTTCTACTTCTGCTATCATTCAGACAGGGGTGGACCTTAGCTAAGGGTGGGCCACATGCAGCCCCCACCTTCACTTAGCGCCCGCATGTTAATATCAGAATACTGATATAGTATTGATTTCAGCTGTTACAATTCCAAACCCGCTTTAATTACTTCATGACTAGAATTAAATGACTAGTACTTAATAGTATTAAAATGTTATTGTCTTTTTGTGTCCAATGTAGTCATGTTAACAGTTCAAGTTAACATAACTATACCTAAATGCATTTGAAATTCAATGCATTTGGATTCCAATTGAAAAAATAGCAAAAAAATATTCAGGTTTTCAATTCAAATATAGCAAAAGAAATAGCTGATCTACAAGCTCAAAACGCATCGCATTGCGATGCATTTTGAGCTTGTAGATCGGCTATTTTTGCTACGAGAGTAATATGCACTGTGGCCCTCTGGATTCAGAGCATTCTACTGACATGGGCTATGTTGGTACAGGTTAAATGGGGTCACTCTCGGGACCAGCTATGAACATTGGAATTTCAACAAAGAACTAGACAGCTACTGTTCCCGGAGAAAAAAGCGTGGGCTCGATCTAAAAAAAAGAAATTACAATATTGTCATCATGATCCACTGGTTGTGAGCAAGTGCCCTTGCTCATTCAAAGCATATGGTTTGATCACGCCAACAATGCTATAAGTAGGTCGTATCAGATGATACCATGCGCTAGCCATCATAAAAATGCAGAGTTGGCGGTGCACAGGATCGAACCCATGACCTTGTGGTCCAAAGGCAAAGAGTTCCCCGGACACATGCTAACATTGTTACATGTTTTACCAATAGAAGGTTCAACATAAGAAAACACGGAAGTCACCGATATGTGTTGCTACCGTCATCTCTCCCCAGTTGCTTTTTGACGTTTATGGCCGGCTTCCTCCACAGCCTCCTCCTCGCCATCCTCGCGCCGTCGTTTATTCACCGAGGAGGCAGGACGGATCATGGGTAATGTATACGTACGCTCCTCGTCCTGACCGGAGGAGGAGGAGGTGACCCGCGGCAGCCTGACGCAGGAGGTGGTGCTGCCGTGGTGCTCTGGGAACGACTTTGCCACGGGGGGCGCTGCGGGGCCCGTGTCGGCCCCGGACAGGGGATTGGGCAGTCGGCGGTGCATGGGTGCCAAGGGCCTGCCCGCCAGCCAGGGGTGCTCGAGGGCTTGTCTGGGTTTGAGGCGCTCCGAGGGGTCCCAGTCCAGGCACTTCTTTATGAAGTCGATAAAGGTGGGGTCGTCGCAGCCCTTGAGCGCAGCACACCACTCCCTGCTCCCCGGCGGGCCTCTCATCTTGCCCAGGCGGGAGCAGGACCCGGTCAGTGCCGTGTTCCCCGTGGACAGCGTAGTGACGCTGCAGTAGCGCGGATGGCCCTTGGAGTTGATGAAGTTCTTCGTCCGCTTGGCCTGCTCCAGGACCTTCTGCGGAGGCATGCCCAGCAGCTCCATGACGCAGGCCAGCTGGTCGCCTTCGTCCTCGCCGGGGAACAGAGGGTAGCCCGTCAGCAGCTCGGCCAGGATGCAGCCGAAGCTCCACATGTCGATGGGCAGGCCGTTGCGCGAGCCCAGGATCACCTCCGGGGCGCGGTAGAAACGAGACTGGATGTACGCGGTTTGAAACAGATTACTTCCCTCGAAACAGCTGGAGCCAAAGTCGATCACCTTGATGCAGCTGCGTCCCTCCTGCTCGAGCTGGATGTTGTCGGGTTTGAGGTCGCAGTGGATGATCCCGTGGCTGCTCAGCGCGGCCAGACACTGCAGGATGGAGTGGGCGTACTTCCTGACCACCGGCAGGCTGAAGCCCCTGGACTTGTTCTTCTTGATGAGCTCGTTCAGATTCATGCTCAGCAGCTCGAACGTCATGCAGATGTGGTTGCGGAACATGAAGGTCTCCAGCACGTGCACCACGTTCATGGTGCCGCCGTGGTCCTCCTTGCGCAGGTACTCCAGGATGCGGATCTCCTCCTGCGCCTGCCGGTGGAAGTACTTCATGTTGCGCACCATCTTGAGGGCCACGTGCTGCTGCAGCTTGTGGTCGAACACCTTGGCCACCTGGCTGAAGCTGCCCTTGCCGATCACCTTGAGGAACTCGTAGCGGTAGGCCAGGTGGTCCTGCGGGACGTTGATGTAGTGGGCGTCCTCGTCGTCGTAGCCCAGGTTCTTGCCGCCGGCGACGGTGGGCCTCTTCTTGGCATCGATTCCCGGGAAGTAGACGTCCGGGTAGGAGTGTATCTCCGTCTGCTCCAGGGCGGTCAGCTGGGAGCCGAACTGCCTCAGGGCCTGCCCGGGAGTCAGAGGTTTGACGCACGGCTTGAGGCCTGTTGTGTGCGCGTTGAGGCCGCTGTTGCCTCCGTTCCCGACTCCCTGGGGCGCGGAGGACAAGTAACTGGAGGCCTTACTGGAGGCGACGCTGTCCACAGTACCGCACGGCTTGGGCAGGATGGGTACCGGGGTGGCTTCGTCCAGTGCCTGGCAGGTGCTCCAGTCGAGCGTCTGACGGACTGTCCATTTGTTCTTGGCCGTCTTCGGCGGACAACCTTGCGCCGCCGCGCCTTTGTTCACCGCCGCCGCGGCATGTTTAGGCTCGGGCGGACTCTTAGTATCCACGTCCTCCTCGAGGATGTGGTCCGTCTTCATGTACGAGTCATCATCGTACAGTCCTTTTATGTTCGTCGTAAGGATGCTCTCCGATTTGGCCTTTTGTTTGAACGTGCTATTCAGATAAGCAATCGCTTTGCCTTGCCTGACCTTGAGGCCCATTGTAAATTGGCCACGGCGGTTTCGTTGTACGCTCTACAGCTCTGCGGTGCCGTTTGACGACCAGCAATGAGCTCCCTTCTTTCCTTTAAGTTTGGCTGAATGGGCTCCTCCCATCAAACAGCAGCTCGGGCCGACATAAACTAAATCAAGCGTCTAATCTCATCCGGCCGCACCAAACTGAATCTGAATCTCATCCGGACGCACCAAACTGAATCTGAATCTCATCTGGACACCAAACTGCCCACAATGTGTCGTTAACTTCACTGCTCAGGCTTATATTGGCGGCGTGACATGTCTTTATATGGGCATGTTACATTTGTAATGCAACATGTGACGTAACGCACGCACGCACACACACACACACTACTATCACCTCTCATTTGTTGAGTTGGGGTACCATTCTATGGGAGGAACCACACACACACACACACACACACACACACACACACACACACACACACACACACACACACACACACACACACACACACACACACACACACACACACACACACACACACACACACACACACACACACAAAAGCAGGTATCTGCCACAGGACGTCACTTAGGCCTCATAATCACTTCCACAAATAAATGTGAGGAAATGGACTCATCATGGCTGAAGACTGAGGAACCAGAGAGGGTCGTTGAAGACCTTATAATGCAAATGGTTGGGTGTGGTCTTGTCTATTGTTATCAAGTATCTGTCCAACTACACAGTATACAAGACCCCCAGAAGGTGTGTGTGTGTGTGGGGGGGGGGGGTTACTCAACTACAGTAGGCTACTTGAGTCAAAATGCTGATACTTCAGTATCAAGTATCAAAAGTAGAATATCTGCAAGCCGACAGTTTTGAGCATTTTAATCCAGAAAAGTAAGTCTTGTAGCCTACATACGTCTTCACAATATTAGCCTATAGCCTACTGAAGTATTCAAAACAAGTCAAGTGATGTGATTTATAAAAGCACATTTAAAAAAACCTGTGCTGTACAACAAGAAAAAAAACGAAATATTCAACACATGATTGTGCAAAAAACATCACATATATATTACACAACATCAAGGGTAAAGGTGTAGATTCATTGGTGCTGAGAGCGTGAGTGTGTGTGTGTATGCGTGTGTGTTTTAACATATCCTCCTGCCTGCACGAGAGCAATCTGAGAACCCATCGTCAAAATCTCTCTCTCAAGAGACTAGCACGAGAGTAACAATTCAGTCAACGATGGACTTTGAATCATTGACCCACAACATTCAGCATGAATGTAAATGAGGATGCATCTTGTCCACAATGGAGCAGATTGGTGTCATTAACATGACCTCATGTAGTGGATGCAAGAATGTCAACCACAAAGGACGACTTTGCTCTGATGAATTGACCAATTAATTAACAACCAGCATGCTCCTGACTGTGGAATTAGACAGCTTTTACATGCCGTTATGAAAACCGAGTCAATTTACAATTTAGGCATTTAGCAGACGCTCTTAACCCATTTTGACCTGAGATCAGACTCTAAAAATGTCTGTTTGAAAATGACAGTTTTCTGAAAAAGCTATGTTTCTATGTCAGTCGTTCTTCGATTTTTCAAAAATAGCAGACCTACAAGCTCATAGATCTTCTATTTTTCAATAGCTAAAGCATAACATAATGCTAACACCAAAAGGGGTTCCCGCCCAAAATGGGTTTTTAATCCAGAGCGATTTACATTAGGCAAGAACAAAAAGCATGGCAATACATCACAAAGTAGTTATCATGAATCATACGTAAGCTAAGAACCACAATGATGGAGTCTGAAGAAGAGGTGTGTTTTCAGACCACTGCAGAGTCAATAAAAGGATATTATTGTCACTGTATGTTATTTCCTTTACATCAAGGAATTATCAAGGAAGTTTCTCTCTCTGTATTGAACTTATTTACGGGTGGGTCGAGATCTATACTCCCAAATCTTTGGATGTATTCTGATTCATCACTGAAGATAGTTATAGATAGTAAACATAATTTAGCAAAAAAAACTATTTTCTTAATAGCCTAAAGCTGTTTTTACCTCCCTGCTTTAATGTTGTCCACAGACATGACATCCACACAGTTACTATTACGTTGACGTCACTAATACTCATAATACTGAGCCGTTTTCAAGATCACTTTTATTGACAGTCACTGCTTTAAGCCTTTTAAAGTTCCACCCGATGGAAACCATTTATTTTGATTGCAAACTGTTAATAACCTCTTGGATTTATCAATCAATATCATCATCATATTATATTACGTTCATGGTGTCATTGTGGATTCATTGCTGCTGAGAGAGTAACACAGAGCCTGAGGTGGAAGAGCCTTCTTCAAGCAACCATGGTCCCCATAGCAGTGGTTCTCAACCATGGTCCCCATAGCAGTGGTTCTCAACCATGGTCCCCATAGCAGTGGTTCTCAACCATGGTCCCCATAGCAGTGGTTCTCAACCATGGTCCCCATAGCAGTGGTTCTCAACCATGGTCCCCATAGCAGTGGTTCTCAACCATGGTCCCCATAGCAGTGGTTCTCAACCATGGTCCCCATAGCAGTGGTTCTCCACCATGGTCCCCATAGCAGTGGTTCTCAACCATGGTCCCCATAGCAGTGGTTCTCAACCATGGTCCCCATAGCAGTGGTTCTCAACCATGGTCCCCATAGCAGTGGTTCTCAACCATGGTCCCCATAGCAGTGGTTCTCCACCATGGTCCCCATAGCAGTGGTTCTCAACCATGGTCCCCATAGCAGTGGTTCTCAACCATGGTCCCCATAGCAGTGGTTCTCAACCATGGTCCCCATAGCAGTGGTTCTCCACCATGGTCCCCATAGCAGTGGTTCTCAACCATGGTCCCCATAGCAGTGGTTCTCAACCATGGTCCCCATAGCAGTGGTTCTCAACCATGGTCCCCATAGCAGTGGTTCTCCACCATGGTCCCCATAGCAGTGGTTCTCAACCATGGTCCCCATAGCAGTGGTTCTCAACCATGGTCCCCATAGCAGTGGTTCTCCACCATGGTCCCCATAGCAGTGGTTCTCAACCATGGTCCCCATAGCAGTGGTTCTCAACCATGGTCCCCATAGCAGTGGTTCTCAACCATGGTCCCCATAGCAGTGGTTCTCAACCATGGTCCCCATAGCAGTGGTTCTCAACCATGGTCCCCATAGCAGTGGTTCTCAACCATGGTCCCCATAGCAGTGGTTCTCAACCATGGTCCCCATAGCAGTGGTTCTCCACCATGGTCCCCATAGCAGTGGTTCTCAACCATGGTCCCCATAGCAGTGGTTCTCCACCATGGTCCCCATAGCAGTGGTTCTCAACCATGGTCCCCATAGCAGTGGTTCTCAACCATGGTCCCCATAGCAGTGGTTCTCAACCATGGTCCCCATAGCAGTGGTTCTCAACCATGGTCCCCATAGCAGTGGTTCTCAACCATGGTCCCCATAGCAGTGGTTCTCAACCATGGTCCCCATAGCAGTGGTTCTCAACCATGGTCCCCATAGCAGTGGTTCTCAACCATGGTCCCCATAGCAGTGGTTCTCAACCATGGTCCCCATAGCAGTGGTTCTCAACCATGGTCCCCATAGCAGTGGTTCTCCACCATGGTCCCCATAGCAGTGGTTCTCCACCATGGTCCCCATAGCAGTGGTTCTCCACCATGGTCCCCATAGCAGTGGTTCTCAACCATGGTCCCCATAGCAGTGGTTCTCAACCATGGTCCCCATAGCAGTGGTTCTCAACCATGGTCCCCATAGCAGTGGTTCTCAAAGTGGGGTCCAGGCGCTTTCACTTCACTTTAGTTTGTTACATTTTTCAATACTTTAGATGTTTACTCCACTATTTCAGAGCCAAGTTGCACATTTGTTTTTGTTTTTAACTCCATTTAATAATTGGTGCATTTTCTGAAGGTGTATATGCTCAATGATTTGCCATACAAGTTGTATGTTTAATGTTGTCCACAGACAAAGTTAAAGCATAGAAAATAGTTTAAAAGATGTACCTGAGGGGGCTTTGGAATAGCGGTGTTGCCGTTACATATAAGACATTTGGAATGGGAAATAGCTGGGGGGGGGGGGATTTGTGGTTTTATTTTTTTGGTATATAACTTTGTAATGCTACTGACGTTTGTGCGCAATACTTTTGATAACAAAGTATTGCGTTCTACTCTGGCCAAACAGATTTATTTTCTAAACCCACAATGCAATCATTGTGGGTTTGAGCTGACAGGCCCTTTTTGGTGTCAATCCATAAAGTAACCTGCATATCATGCATACAATTTAGGCATTTAGCAGAGAATTTAGGCATTTAACAAACGCTCTTAATCCATAGCGATTTACATTAAGCCAGAACAAAAAGCATGGCATACATCACATACATTACGTTATCATGAAACATGCGTAAGCTAAGAACGAAACAGTGGAATATCTATATAATGAAACTATACTATACTATACTATACTATACTATACTATACTATACTATACTATACTATACTATACTATACTTTACTATACTATACTATACTATACTATACTATGAAGTGCTATGACTACATAAAATGCAGTTCTAGTGCTATCTACATAACATGCTAAAATAAAATGCTATCTAAGTCTACATGCACAGCCTTTGTGATCTACTGGTAAAGCCTACTTTTGGGCACCCCTGACCTATACATGTTTCGGCTATAGAGCCATCAGGGTCCAAGTAGCCCCCCCCCCCCCCCCCCCCCCCCCTCCCCAGACAACAATAGATACTTGGGCTGCCCGTCCATTGGCTCCTAGTCCATCACGGACAGGCAGCCCAATCACCACCGTGTCCATTCAGTGGATTCACCCTATAGGCATGCAAATGATGTCTGTCTTTGTGTCCTCATTGGGCCATCACCTGGCAGGTAGAGTAGAAAAGGGACACAGAGAGGAGCATGCCAGCACTCATGTACTAACACTACAAGATGGCAGCACCACCAGCTAAGAGGAGATTCACCATGAAGACACTACAGCAGAGCCCAGCGCCAGGAGGACCTCCCGGGGCGCTACAACAGCAGAGCCCAGCGCCAGGAGGACCTGCCGGGGCGCTACAACAGGACAGCCCCGGCCGCAGCGCTGCTGAACTGAAGCAGATGGCCGACGCAAGACGAGTTCTGCTGGCCATCCTGTCCTCTCTTCAGTACCTTTCATGCCAGGGAATTTCCATCAGCGGAAAACCAGACGATGACGACGGTGACAATTTGAGCCCGTTTCTGGAAATGATTGCGGCGGATATCCCAGAGCTGCAAGCGTGGCTGGACCGTGAGGACAGTCAATGGGTTTCTCATGACATCCTTGATGAAATGACGGAACTGATGGCTGGTGATGTGCTGAGAGTACTTCTTGAAGAGGTACGGTCTGCTGATTGTTTCTCTGTGATCATGGAGGAGGTAGACGACAGTGACTGGTACAAGAGAAAAGTGTCCGTCTGTATTCGTCTTGTGACCGAAAAGCTGGAGACGGAGGAGCTTTTCGTTGGATTCCAGCAGACATCAGAAACCACAGCAGACTCAATGTTTCAGCTGTTGAAAGACGTCTTGATGAGATTCTCACTGCCGATCAGTAACTGCAGAGGACAATGTTATGACGACGACGTTGCGGATCTCTCCGGCATCCAAACCGGTCTACGAGCCCGCATGCAGGAACTGGAGCCCCGAGCGCTGTACACGCACTGCGCCGCACAGGTTCTGGATTTAGCTGTTCACGACGTCACCCATAACGTCACCGCGTGCCGTAGCTTCATGGGAGTTGTTCGTGACATCATGACAGTTATGACACTGACCAAAGATTCACCAGAGCGACCTGCCTGGTTTGAGGAGTCACACAAAGACACACCTTCTCTGAGACCCCTGTTCCGCACACGCTGGAGCACGGACACGGCCTTGCTGCAATCCATTTCTTCCCACTACAGTGCGCTATTGGATTTTCTCGATGAGCTGTCTTTTAAAGACACCGGTGACGCAGGACGTAAAGCCAGAGGTCTGGTTTCGCAACTGGCGGAGTTTAGCACATTTTTCTCGTTGCAACTCATGCTCAAAACTTTCTCACGCATGGAAAAGGTCAATGCCGGACTCCAAAACCACCCCTTGCAGTTTGAGAAAGCTGGGCAGATGGTGGACACACTCAGAGAAGACATCACGTCTCTTCGTGAAGGATTTCAACTGTTTTGGGAAAGCACTACTGCAGCAGCAAACGACCTGAACTTGGAGAGCCCAGCTCTGCCAACACCCTTACCAATAAAGATTCGCCAACGATTGGAAGATGGAGGTATTCCGCCTCCACGCACCTTCCAAACACCAGAAGAAATGTACAGACAGCAATACCTTGAGGTCCTGGACACAGCGTCGTCATCCCTGAGCTGCAGATTGAGTGCTTCTGTATTCAAACACATGCAAGATGTAGAGGACTTTGTGGTCGGAAAGGGCGATTGCAAACGCATAGTGCAGTTCTATGGGAATGAGTTTGATGAAGTCAGGTTGACACTGCACCGTGACATGTGCATGGACATGGCAATGCGAAAAGGAGTCCGCCTGTCCACTTTTCACGACGTAGTCGAGTTCTTGAAAGGCGACCAGGGAGGCTACATAAGCCATATATTACCCGAGGTCACAAAACTAGTGAAACAAGTGCTGACTGTCCCTGTAACTGTGACGTCATGCAGCTCAGAAAGGTCCATTTCAGGCCTAGAGAGACTCGGAGAGTATCTGCAATCCACAACAGGGCAAGGGGGAAGAGCCAATCACCTTGCTCTGTTAAGATGTCACATGGACGTGGCAAGGGAGCGCCTGGACCTGGACGTCATAGCCAACAAGTTCATCAATCGCACAGCTGCAAGACGTAACACCTTCCTCATAAAGAAAACGTGAATGGTAAGTGAAATACAAATCTATAAATACACTGTATATTAACAATAGTTTGTATCAGAACTCTTTGTTGTTTGCAATAATGTGAGATCGATAGAAAAGTCAGTCAGTTCTGATGTGTTCCGCTAACATCCTTTCATGGTTGTAATATGTTTTCTTTCGTTCCATGTTCTTCCTTCATTTTTAGCAATGATGCACAGATAGCAGCACCGACTCCAGGGAGTGAAGGCACCGTCAACGAGAGACGGAGAGGGAGTGAAGGCACCGTCAACGAGAGACGGAGAGGGAGTGAAGGCACCGTCAACGAGAGACGGAGAGGGAGTGAAGGCACCGTCAACGAGAGACGGAGAGGGAGTGAAGGCACCGTCAACGAGAGACGGAGAGGGAGTGAAGGCACCGTCAACGAGAGACGGAGAGGGAGTGAAGGCACCGTCAACGAGAGACGGAGAGGGAGTGAAGGCACCGTCAACGAGAGACGGAGAGGGAGTGTGAGACAACATGCTAATACGAGCCGTCACTGATGTCTCCATGTGTTATTTTGTTAATTGTATTGAGTTAAAACCATGGTTAAAATGCATTTATTATAGCATTTTGATTGGCCTAAAATCATTTGTTGTTTTTTTTTGTTTTTTTTAACTTTTAATCATTTGAAGTATTTGATGGTCTCCTTTGTTTTGCTACTGTATTGCATTGAGAATAAACTGAAATAAACAGTTAAAATCTGCCAACTGTGTGACTTGCCATATGACTTGTATGACTAGTAGGTTACATACTACCCTCACCTGGGACAGGGTGTGACAGTGAGACAATTGAAATGTGAAAAAGCATGTTATATAAGCGTTCTGTAGCACGTATATTTTGTAAGATCATCAATAAATGTCTTCTTTCATAATGTCGGTCCAATGGCTTTAATTAGCCTAATCACTTTGCCGGTTGGGGTTGAGCACCTAACCTGACTCCGCCAGATGGGGCAGCAGAGAGTACACCAGTGTACTCTCTGCTGCCCCATCTGGCGGAGTCAGGTTATTGAGCACCCACAGGCAAAACAAATCTGTGCCTACTATAAGAGTCAGTTGCGAGGTTTCAATACCAGTTTTTTTGCCTGTCACTTAAAGCCTTGTTAACCACTCACTTCAACCCTATTATTTGTCCCGTATTCTGGGGCAAACATTATGTGAAAATGGCAGATCTGCAATTTCTGTATTACAATGATTTGCTTTGCATGGGTTTTCAACAGGTGGTGCGTGGACCACTGGTGGTCTGTGAAGGTGTTGCATGTGGTCCCTGACCATGCATTTAGTAATGTAGGAAAGTGAAGATTTATTGCATTGACCACAAGTTGAGAAACAATGCAGTAAATGATCTGGTGTCGATGTTGTCAGTTACTGGGAAGTCGGATGTCAAGACCTTCCACAGAAAAGTGAGTTAGAATCTCAAGGGAAACCGTACCGGTTTGCCTGGTTGAGTCACCATTATAAGGAAATGTGCCCATAATCAATCGCAAGTGTCTGCTTACTCATAGAGTAAGTTACAATGAACAGCAACATGAGTTTAATATGGAAGGTTAATTTATTTCCCCCACACCACGACCATATCCACCCTCTCAACACAACAATGGTCCCCAGGTTGATTCTCAGTCAGGGTGGTGGGCCCCAGGTTGATTATATAGTTAGGGTGGTGGTCCCCAGGTTGATTCTCAGTCAGGGTGGTGGTCCCCAGGTTGATTCTCAGTCAGGGTGGTGGTCCCCAGGTTGATTCTCAGTCAGGGTGGTGGTCCCCAGGTTGATTCTCAGTCAGGGTGGTGGTCCCCAGGTTGATTCTCAGTCAGGGTGGTGGTCCCCAGGTTGATTCTCAGTCAGGGTGGTTGTCCCCAGGTTGATTCTCAGTCAGGGTGGTGGTCCCCAGGTTGATTCTCAGTCAGGGTGGTGGTCCCCAGGTTGATTCTCAGTCAGGGTGGTGGTCCCCAGGTTGATTCTCAGTCAGGGTGGTGGTCCCCAGGTTGATTCTCAGTCAGGGTGGTGGTCCCCAGGTTGATTCTCAGTCAGGGTGGTGGTCCCTGGTTCATAATCAGTTGAAAACCCTTGTGCTTTGCAACACACTCAAATTATCACTCAGCATAATTGAAATGTGTCACAGTGTGTGACCTATTTTGGCAATGACATGTAATGTACGCATAGTGGACGGATACAAAGGAGGGTCTACTATCTCTGGAGTCTACACATGGGAACTTAATGCTAACCTGACTCCGCCAGATGGGGCAGCAGAGAGTACACTGGGAACCCAGTGTACTCTCTGCTGCCCCCTCTGGCGGAGTCAGGTTAACTTAATGCTAGCCTCGCGTTGCGATACTAATATACCACTGCGCTGGGCTGCGTGGGCCTCGGGGCATATATGCAATAGGGGCGGGTTTAGTGTGGCTGCGCCAGGCTAACTTAATGCAGCCCTCAGGGTAATATCAGAATACTGACAAATTATTGATATTAATTCCAAACATGCATGCAAACATGACTCACTTGAATTACTTCAGTCTACTATATATGTAGCTTAATGACTAGTATTAAAATGTTATTTGTATGTTACATGTATTTGTATTTAGTTCATAACGTTGACATAACTATAATTAAATGCATTTGAAATTATATGAAAAGGTTACTCTTAAGGATTCCAATTAAAAAAACAAAGAATAATTCAGTATTTCAAATCAAATATGGCAAAAATAGCTGATCTACAACTTCAATTGAGCTTGTAATTTTTGCTATGACATAAATATGCTATGTGGCCCTCTGGAGGGAGTGTGGAAATATAGTGGCCCTCACCATCGTCAAAGTTGCCCACCCCTGCTCTAGACAATATAGACACAGAATGAGAGGCCTGCTAGTTATTGTCTCCACCAGGCCGAAGGCATGGTGAGAGAGTATGTTTTGCACTCCGTCCGTGTGTGTGTGTGTCCGTGTGTCCTTCCGTCCGTCCGTTACCAGCTAATCTCCGGCACCGTTAACCCGGTCGATGCCAAACTTTGCACACACACTCCCTAGATGCCAACGATGAACCTCTGCCCCGCATTTTCCAGAACGGCCTGTTATAGCGCCACCATGAGGCAGCTTTTCACATTTGTTACCTAAAACTGCACCGATCTGCGTGAAACGTTGCATGCACACTCCCTAGAGGCCAAGGACAAACCTTTGACCTGCATTTTCCGCATCTGCCTTTTATAGCGCCACCAGGAGGCCGACTTTTGTAAAACACATTTTTGGATATTACTCCTCCAGATTCTGTCCAAAAATCTCACAAATCGTTACACAGTATCTCTATGGTCATGTGCTCAAGTCGGATCTGTCCCATATTTCATATTCTACCCTAATTGGCTATAATTGCCTTTCACAGTTTGCAAGATTGCCCCGTTTTGAACAAAAGCCTCAAATCATGAACACAGCATGCAATTTACGTGACATCTTTCACACATTTTCTTACTAGGCTGAGGAATATATCCCACCCTTTTCACATTGGCCTGTTATAGCGCCACCAACAGGTTGATTTTTGCAAAACAGGTTGATTGGAACAAAATGCCTCAAATCATCCAATTGCCATACAAGGCAAACATGTTTATATTACTACTAAACATTTTGCCAAACATCTCACACAGTCCTATCCTCCTGGTGGAGACCTGTGCCCAGAAGGGCACTTTTTCTAGTTTGATTTTGTTTTGTTTAGGTTCATTTTGTGCAAACCAGCTCATCCCTGAATTGATGCCCATTAATAGGGTTTGAATATAAGGTATATTGGGCTCCTCCTCTATATGCTATACCAGCAGTGCCAGTATAGCTACGGGTGGGCTAGGGTTGTAGTCCTGGCAGGTGGCGGGTCACGTGGTGGCAGTCTTGGGGTTTTATATCTAGTATAGGGCATGATACTTTAGCTGGCATTTTATTGTGAAACCAGTGTTGTGTGTGTGTGTATAACTCTTTTGTCTTGTCTTGCAGTGTGAGTGACTAGTGTGTTCTTTGAGGTGTGCGCTCTTTGGTGGCGGTGCAAACCTCTCCCCTCACTCCCTCACTCCCTGCCTTCGTGCAAACCTCTCCCCTCACTCCCTGCCTTCCCCCTGTCAGCTCTTTGGTGGCGGTGCAAACCTCTCCCCTCACTCCCTGCCTTCCCCCTGTCAGCTCTTTGGTGGTGGTGCAAACCTCTCCCCTCACTCCCTGCCTTCCCCCTGTCAGCTCTTTGGTGGCGGTGCAAACCTCTCCCCTCACTCCCTGCCTTCCCCCTGTCAGCTCCTTGGTGGCGGTGCAAACCTCTCCCCTCACTCCCTCACTCCCTGCCTTCCCCCTGTCAGCTCTTTGGTGGCGGTGCAAACCTCTCCCCTCACTCCCTCACTCCCTGCCTTCCCCCTGTCAGCTCTTTGGTGGCGGTGCAAACCTCTCCCCTCACTCCCTGCCTTCCCCCTGTCAGCTCTTTGGTGGCGGTGCAAACCTCTCCCCTCACTCCCTCACTCCCTGCCTTCCCCCTGTCAGCAAGGGCCTTAGTGGCCAGGTTACACAAGCATTAGTTTTGCACGAAAAACATTGGGCTAAATTAAGCCATAGCCACTTGCTCAAATGTGCTGACCTCTTCAACCCCTGAATTCACCATGATCCACAATGTATATAATAGGCCTGGATGAACCTAAGGATCATAAAAAACCATGAACGATTACTTTTGCAATTTATTTTGGGTGAAATCTTAGATTGACTGGCCTAAACAATGGACATCTTTCTGCTGTTTGTATGGACTGGTAAAACTGAATAAAACACCATCAAAATGTCGCTGCCTGACTGGACAACTCCCTTCATTCCCTGGCCTATACCACCGTAAGATTCGCTGCCCAGTGCCTTATAGGCTTTCTGAGTTTTTATTGTTCTTGGTGTAAAATTAGCCACTACAATAACAATATGATATTATACTATAATATCCTGTCAGAAAGCCCTTGGACCTTGATGCCTGGAACTGCCTGGAAGCCACTACAATAACAATATGATATTATACTATAATATCCTGTCAGAAAGCCCTTGGACCTTGATGCCTGGAACTGCCTGGAAGCCACTACAATAACAATATGATATTATACTATAATATCCTGTCAGAAAGCCCTTGGACCTTGATGACTGGAACTGCCTGGAAGCCACTACAATAACAATATGATATTATACTATAATATCCTGTCAGAAAGCCCTTGGACCTTGATGCCTGGAACTGCCTGGAAGCCACTACAATAACAATATGATATTATACTATAATATCCTGTCAGAAAGCCCTTGGATCTTGATGCCTGGAACTGCCTGGAAGCCACTACAATAACAATATGATATTATACTATAATATCCTGTCAGAAAGCCCTTGGATCCTGATGCCTGGAACTGCCTGGAAGCCACTACAATAACAATATGATATTATACTATAATATCCTGTCAGAAAGCCCTTGGATCTTGATGCCTGGAACTGCATGGCTTACTTGAAAAAGCTTTATCAGCCATTTGTAAACTCAACTGCAATTTTCATCAAACCACTAACATCAGCAGTCTTCATACTGTAAGCACAAATATAGCAGTAACATTTGTATAGTTTACTTACTCTGTTTTATTACAGTATGTGAGGATGTTACGGCTTTGAATAAGAGCAGTGGTTCTCAATCTTTTTTCACCAAGTACCACCTCAGAAAATATTTGGCTCTCCGGGAACCACCATTATGATGTTAAAATACGTCAAAAAAATACAGTGGCGTACACCTAACCTATCCCATCCTATTGACACAGGAGGGAGATTTGAACGGCACTAATTTGTGCTGGTACCTCAACACCGGCCTGGATGTCAACTAGCAACTAGTCAACCACTGCAGTTTTTACGTGCAGCTGCTGCTGGTCAAAATATTCTCCTTGCACTTTTATAGTTCCGTTTTAAGCCACTGCGTTGCCACCGTTTAGTTTGTTGTGATCCATGAACGCATCGTTGCAGTGCTCGGCACAAAGCCAACAACAAACCCCCACACATCCCTCTCACCTTTGTCTTGTTCAGGAAGATTTCTGGTACCACCAGAGCATGTCCTAATTGGGGTACCACTAGTGGTACTAGTACCACTAGTGGTACAGTAGTACTAGTACCACTAGTATCACTGAATAAGAGGAACCAAAGATAAGCAGAAACACTCAAAAGGCTCAAAAGTGGAGGGCCTCAACATAAAGGAAGGATATTGCAGGAGGCGTAAATAATGTAAGGGTTTTTATTGTCTTACCCACACCAGAAAAGAAAATCATGTCAATCCCAACAAGAGAAGAGAATAATTGAACTCAGGCATCTATAAGGAAATTAACCAAAGAACCAAAAAGGCATGAAGCTGGCCAAACTGAAAATAAAGGAGGGGGGCAATAGGCCAACTTCTCTAGGGCCGTCGCAGCTAGCCCGGCCCCCTCCGTAACTAGAAAACATAAATCTCCAAACTAAAATCTAATGTGTTAAATAGAACTACTGGTCATCTCCAGGTCAAAATAAAATAAAATAAGCAAAAAGAAAGTTGTCTAAGTCTGACCAAACCAATCGTCAAAAACAGCGCCCTCTTTTCAGTCTGTCTCGAGAGATCAGCTGTGTGCAACATTATTTTCTCCCCCAACGGTAAATAAATACCGTAAGTGTATACAATGTATTTGCATTTAAATGTATACAAACATAGTGAAAATAGCCGATCTACAAGCTCAAAACTGTTACAACAGTTGTACTGTTATACACAATACATTATCTGTGGAATTGATCGAGTCAAACTAAATGTATGCCTACAATTCCAAATGCTTGTCAGGGTGGGGGTAGTGATAGTTAATCCAAGGGAGGACTGAAGGCGTGAGATGAGGGTGGAGTGATTGATGGTGTCAAAAGCAGCAGAGAGATCAAGGAAGATGGAGAGAGAACCAGAGTAGGATGTCGTTGGTGACTTTGAGAAAAGCCGTTTCTGTGATGTGTGCTGTGCGGAAGCCAGTTTGGAATGAGGTTATTAGGGTGGGATTTGAGTTGGGAGGCGACTGCACTTTCCAGGGTTTTGGAGTTGAAGGGCAGATTGGAGATGGGCTGGTAGTTGTTGGGGGTGTCGGCGGAAAGTCCAGGTTTTTTGAGAATGGGAGTGCTGCGGCAGCCAGTTTTAGGGCAGATGGAATGAGACCGTAGACACGAGTTAGGAGTATATAATGTTAATGATGAATGGAGAAAGAGGCCATAACTTGGGTCCAGGATACAGGTGGAGGTTTTCATGCTGGAGGTTATGGAGGATTATCTCAGTGAAAGAAATGAATGCGTGACCAGAGAACAGAGAGGAGGAGGGATCAGGGGAGGTTGTGGTAGAGGAGGTGGCCAGTTCAGAGTGAATGGTGTCGATTTTAGATTGGAAAATGTTAAGAAGGAATCACATTTTGAATGAGGAGGTGTTGGTGTCCATGGGTTTGAGGAGGTTGCTGATGGTGGAGAAGAGTGTTTTGGGGTTGTTGCAGCCGGATTGGATGATGTAGGAGTAGTGAGAAGTCTGTGCATCTTTTTATTGTTGCTGGTGTGATTTGTATACCTTAGAGTGGACAGTTGGATAAATGGATGGCAGTCCCTCAGTCAAATCTGACTGTTGTCGTCTGATTCCTGGTCCCAACGTCCGTCCCAACACCGGACATTGTCAGAGACCACTATCCCGTCCTTATAACGGTATACAGTTGCACCCGGAAAATTCTTCTTGTTGGTTGTAGCTGTTGTGAAGTAATTTGTGCTCTCTTCAGACATTGCCTTGAACTTTCTGAACATGACTGATTTCTTTCTCATTTGATTATAGACCGTGTCTGAATCGTAATGATACAATGATACATCTTCATGTTCAGCATCCCCCTCTCCTGCATGTTCAGGATCCTCTTGTGTGGTTGATTTCAAGTAGTTTGATAAAGCTAACAGGTATGGGTCTGCGCGGATATCCATTGTGGGGAATGCCAAGAAGACCGACTGCGGTTTTGTTTGACTGAGGATTCTTTTGTCAAATTCGTTCTGAGTTGCCACAATCTCTATGTTTTCAGTGAGGGAGTTTATGACATTAATTTCCCTCTCTTTGAAGTCCATCCACTCACTCAGTTTGGTTCTTTTGAAAGGAGATGACAATTTTTCTTTCAGGACCTTTGCGAGCTCACTCTCCTCTAACTTACCTTCTCTGATTGAAGGAAGTTTCTTTGCCAAGGTTATCTGAAAGTCTAGCTTGAACTCATTACACAGATCTTTAAAATCTCTCAGCTTCTTGCTAATCTGTGGGAACTGTGCGGCATTGCTCCTCAGTGCATCATTGCACCGCAGTTGCACTTCACTGATGTCCTCCAGGACACGTTGAGCTTCATTTACTAATCCAATGCTAATCTCACGGACAAGCTGAGAGGCGTTAGGATTTAATACCTGCAAAGGCAGAAGCCAGACTGTAACTGGTACAGCATTCTCTCCATTTGGTCCCAGTAATTTTGGCAGGTCATGGTAGGTTTGTATTGCATCCTCATAAGACACTGGATTTTTGGTCAGATCGAAGTCCCCAATGAATTTGCAGGAGAATCCATCAATATGTTTTTTGTCTGCATCATTGATGTTTACATGACCTTCACCATCTATTGTGAAGGATGGTATTTTGTTGATTACTGCCTTTACGTTTCCTTCAACTGTTTGACAATGCTCTCCATGAGACACTTCACGGTCAAATATAAAGAAGGCATGTGCTCCATAAAGGATACCAGTTACAACATGTGTTGCTATGCCACTGTCAAAAACCTCTGGATGTTCCAAATTGCCTTTTCCAAGTGCATCCATTGACATTTGTTTGAACTCTGTGGTAGTTTTGCTTCTCAATGTTACTCTGGCAACATTGTGTGAAGTCTTACTCTCTTTGAGATATTTGGCAGAGCCTGAAATTTCTACCATTCCACTCAAGAAACTTGCTTTCAAGGACGCTTCAACATTCAGTGATGAAGTTTTGTCCTCAATCGATTCAGATGTAACTATGTCAAATTCAGTGCTGGGCTGTTTTGATTTTCTCGTATCCTTTTCCAGATCTTTAGAATCCCACAATGTTAACCCTGTAATAGATGAAAAGATACAGCTAATTATTATTATTATTATTAAAGGACCAAGTCCTGAAAGACAGTTTTGAATAATATAATATAACGCACACACACTGTATGAGTTCCAAGGCTATATATATATATATATATATATAAATAAAAGCCAGTGGCCTATACATTACTCAAAAGCTGTACCTGGGACAAGTCTGTGTGAACGACAGTCATAGAGCATGCCAAGGGTGAAGGGTCGGCTAAGAGCTGCCACCTTGATCTGTCGCGCCATGGTTCACAGCTTCAACACTGCACTGGAGAAAATACACATCATAATAATACTTTTATAGTAGTAGTCAAATCAAATCAAATCAAAGTTTATTTGTATAGCACATTTACATTGATCGAAGACAAACCAAAGTGCTGAACAAGAGCAATTAAACAAGAACAGAGCAACAACAAGAGCATGTAAACAAGAACAGAGCAACAACAAGAGCATGTAAACAAGAACAGAGCAACAACAAGAGCATGTAAAGAAAACAAAAACAAAAACAAAGCAACAAGTGAGAGCAGAAGTATATGCAAACATGGTATGAGAAGGGTATATGCGTTTTCAGACAACATTAAAAGCCAGGGAGAAAAAGTGGGTCTTTATAGGAGAGATTTAAAAACACCCTGGGACTGGGCGGAGCGAATGGGAAGGGGCAGGGCATTCCACAGTGTGGGACCGGCCACAGAGAAGGCTCGGTCACCTCTAGTGACACATGAGGTTCCAGGCACAATCAAACGCAGTTGGTCAGCTGACCTAGTAGTAGTAGTAGTAGTAGTAGTAGTAGTAGTAGTAGTAGTAGTAGTAGTAGTAGTAGTAGTAGTTGTAGTAGAAGTAGTACTAGTAGTAGTAGTAGTAGTAGTAGTAGTAGTAGTAGTAGTAGCAGCAGCAGCAGCAGCAGCAGCAGCAGCAGCAGCAGCAGCAGTAGTATTAGTAGTAGTAGTAGTAGTAGTAGTATTACACTATACTACTACTAACAAGGGGAGCAGGAGGAGGTAGTTACACTTGGTGCACTTTTGGTTCTAGTTGCACTGAAATGTAGGCCTAGTAATCTGTATCACGAGATAATGTATACATACATGTTGTGTTTTACTGTTTGTAAAGTGTTTTTTAGAGCTTTTACTATCTGCTGTAAAATGAAATGTCCAGCTTGGGCTATATAAATAAACTGGACCTTGACTACTACTACTACTAATAATAATAATAATAATAATAATAATAATAATAATAATAATAACAATTAAAGTGGTGTTCACAGCAGGTTGTTTCAATGGTAAGAAACTATGGCCCGTATACAAACTAGTGCCGGTGCACCCGGCAGGGAACACTTCCCATAGTTCATCCGGAGCGTGAACACGCGCCACTGCTTTTCGTGAACCTGTCTGTGTTTACAACATTTTGTCAACGGGGGGCAGCAGAGAGCCATAGTCTAGCCTACTCCAGCCTAGAAAGGACTTTCTATGGGGTCCAACACTTAAGTGTGGTTCGGGGACCCCCTGGGATCCTTGATAGGTTTCGATGTGGTCCAACACTGGTTATCAAAGTGTGGTTCGGGGACCCCCATGGGGTCCTTGATGGGTCTCGATGGGGTCCAACGCTGGTTATCAAAGTGTGGTTCGGGGACCCCCATGGGGTCCTTGATGGGTCTCGATGGGGTCCAACGCTGGTTATCAAAGTGTGGTTCGGGGACCCCCATGGGGTCCTTGATGGGTCTCGATGGGGTCCAACGCTGGTTATCAAAGTGTGGTTCGGGGACCCCCAGGGGTCCTTGATGGGTCTCGATGGGGTCCAACGCTGGTTATCAAAGTGTGGTTCGGTTACCCCATGGGGTCCTTGATGGGTCTCGATGGGGTCCAACGCTGGTTATCAAAGTGTGGTTCGGGGACCCCATGGGGTCCTTGATGGGTCTCGATGGGGTCCAACGCTGGTTATCAAAGTGTGGTACGGGGACCCCCTGGGGTCCTTGATGGGTCTCGATGGGGTCCAACGCTGGTTATCAAAGTGTGGTTCGGGGACCCCATGGGGTCCTTGATGGGTCTCGATGGGGTCCAACGCTGGTTATCAAAGTGTGGTTCGGGGACCCCCTGGGGTCCTTGATGGGTCTCGATGGGGTCCAACGCTGGTTATCAAAGTGTGGTTCGGGGACCCCCTGGGGTCCTTGATGGGTCTCGATGGGGTCCTTCACTGGTTATCAAAGTGTGGTTCGGGGACCCCATGGGGTCCTTGATGGGTCTCGATGGGGTCCAACACTGGTTATCAAAGTGTGGTTCGGGGACCCCATGGGGTCCTTGATGGGTCTCGATGAGGTCCAACACTGGTTATCAAAGTGTGGTTCGGGGACCCCATGGGGTCCTTGATGGGTCTCGATGAGGTCCAACACTGGTTATCAAAGTGTGGTCCGGGGACCCCCTGGGGTCCTTGATGGGTCTCGATGGGGTCCTTCACTGGTTATCAAAGTGTGGTTCGGGGACCCCTTGGGGTCCTTGATGGGTTTCGATGAGGTCCAACGCTGGTTATCAAAGTGTGGTTCGGGGACCCCATGGGGTCCTTGATGGGTCTCGATGGGGTCCAACACTGGTTATCAAAGTGTGGTTCGGGGACCCCATGGGGTCCTTGATGGGTCTCGATGAGGTCCAACACTGGTTATCAAAGTGTGGTTCGGGGACCCCATGGGGTCCTTGATGGGTCTCGATGAGGTCCAACACTGGTTATCAAAGTGTGGTCCGGGGACCCCCTGGGGTCCTTGATGGGTCTCGATGGGGTCCTTCACTGGTTATCAAAGTGTGGTTCGGGGACCCCTTGGGGTCCTTGATGGGTTTCGATGAGGTCCAACGCTGGTTATCAAAGTGTGGTTCGGGGACCCCATGGGGTCCTTGATGGGTCTCGATGGGGTCCAACGCTGGTTATCAAAGTGTGGTTCGGGGACCCCATGGGGTCCTTGATGGGTCTCGATGGGGTCCAACGCTGGTTATCAAAGTGTGGTTCGGGGACCCCATGGGGTCCTTGATGGGTCTCGATGGGGTCCAACGCTGGTTATCAAAGTGTGGTTCAGGGACCCCATGGGGTCCTTGATGGGTCTCGATGGGGTCCAACACTGGTTAGCAAAGTGTGGTTCGGGGACCCCATGGGGTCCTTGATGGGTCTCGATGAGGTCCAACACTGGTTATCAAAGTGTGGTTCGGGGACCCCATGGGGTCCTTGATGGGTCTCGATGGGGTCCTTCACTGGTTATCAAAGTGTGGTTCGGGGACCCTTTGGGGTCCTTGATAGGTTTCGATGAGGTCCAACACTGGTTATCAAAGTGTGGTCCGGGGACCCCCTGGGGTCCTTGATAGGTTTCGATCAGGTCCAACACTGGTTATCAAAGTGTGGTTCGGGGACCCCTTGGGGTCCTTGATGGGTCTCGATGAGGTCCAACACTGGTTATCAAAGTGTGGTTCGGGGACCCCATGGGGTCCTTGATGGGTCTCGATGAGGTCCAACACTGGTTATCAAAGTGTGGTTCGGGGACCCCATGGGGTCCTTCATGGGTCTCGATGAGGTCCAACACTGGGTATCAAAGTGTGGTTCGGGGACCCCATGGGGTCCTTGATGGGTCTCGATGAGGTCCAACACTGGTTATCAAAGTGTGGTTCGGGGACCCCCTGGGGTCCTTGATGGATTTCGATGAGGTCCAACACTGGTTATCAAAGTGTGGTTCGGGGACCCCTTGGGGTCCTTGATGGGTTTCGATGAGGTCCAACACTGGTTATCAAAGTGTGGTTCGGGGACCCCATGGGGTCCTTGATGGGTCTCGATGGGGTCCAACGCTGGTTATCAAAGTGTGGTTCGGGGACCCCATGGGGTCCTTGATGGGTCTCGATGGGGTCCAACGCTGGTTATCAAAGTGTGGTTCGGGGACCCCATGGGGTCCTTGATGGGGTCCAACGCTGGTTATCAAAGTGTGGTTCGGGGACTCCATGGGGTCCTTGATGGGTCTCGATGGGGTCCAACACTGGTTAGCAAAGTGTGGTTCGGGGACCCCATGGGGTCCTTGATGGGTCTCGATGAGGTCCAACACTGGTTATCAAAGTGTGGTTCGGGGACCCCATGGGGTCCTTGATGGGTCTCGATGGGGTCCTTCACTGGTTATCAAAGTGTGGTTCGGGGACCCCTTGGGGTCCTTGATAGGTTTCGATGAGGTCCAACACTGGTTATCAAAGTGTGGTCCGGGGACCCCCTGGGGTCCTTGATGGGTCTCGATGAGGTCCAACACTGGTTATCAAAGTGTGGTTCGGGGACCCCATGGGGTCCTTGATGGGTCTCGATGGGGTCCTTCACTGGTTATCAAAGTGTGGTTCGGGGACCCCTTGGGGTCCTTGATAGGTTTCGATGAGGTCCAACACTGGTTATCAAAGTGTGGTTCGGGGACCCCATGGGGTCCTTGATGGGTCTCGATGGGGTCCAACGCTGGTTATCAAAGTGTGGTTCGGGGACCCCATGGGGTCCTTGATGGGTCTCGATGGGGTCCAACGCTGGTTATCAAAGTGTGGTTCGGGGACCCCATGGGGTCCTTGATGGGGTCCAACGCTGGTTATCAAAGTGTGGTTCGGGGACTCCATGGGGTCCTTGATGGGTCTCGATGGGGTCCAACACTGGTTAGCAAAGTGTGGTTCGGGGACCCCATGGGGTCCTTGATGGGTCTCGATGAGGTCCAACACTGGTTATCAAAGTGTGGTTCGGGGACCCCATGGGGTCCTTGATGGGTCTCGATGGGGTCCTTCACTGGTTATCAAAGTGTGGTTCGGGGACCCCATGGGGTCCTTGATGGGTCTCGATGGGGTCCTTCAATGGTTATCAAAGTGTGGTTTGGGGACCCCCTGGGGTCCTTGATGGGTTTTGGACATCGTTTATTGCGAAATACCTCGCCATGGTAACGCATAATGGAAATATTTTGATAAGCACACCATTCCTGGCTGAGCCACACGTGTTTGCCTGCATGGCAGTCACACAGAAAAAGAATGGTGTACACGGCAGGCTAATAGAAAACAATCCCACCCGTGTGAAGAGAAGCTCTTATCACGGACAAGTCTATTACAGCCATTAAAGTCTAGAAATGTTCATGTAAAACTATTGGCCGTGCACACAGTGGCTATTCCCAAGTGCCTAGTACAGCTTAATGGAGCCTATTAAAGTCTAGTACAGCCTAGTACACCCTATTCTAGCCTATTCCAGCCTGTTCCAGCCTAGTACAGCCATCTAAATACCCCCCCCCCCCCCCCCCCCATCCTAGTCTATTCTCCCACTAGGTTGGACTAGGCTAGACGTGGGTGTACATGGCTGTCCTAGACTCTACTGGGCTCTAATGTTGTTTTTGGCTCTAGTAGACTGTAATAGGCTGTACTAGGGTATATTAGGCTTTACAAGGCAGTAAAGTACAAAAGCCTAGAAATGTTCCATGTACAACTATTGTCCGAGCACACAAACTCATGTAAAAACTATTGCCTGTGTACGCAGTGGTTAACCTCAAGTGCGTGGAACTACAGGGCTGACAAGAGCCTGGTA
>NC_136797.1:4948062-4970562 GCF_951216825.1 Electrona antarctica | reverse complement strand
GGGGTGTACTAGGCTGTGCTAGACTCTAATAGCCTCTATTAGGCTGTACTAGGCTCTTGTCAGCCCTGTAGTTCCTCGCACTTGAAATAACCACTGTGTACACGGGCAATAGTTTTTACATGACTTTGTGTGCACGGCCAATAGTTTTACATGAACATTTCTACGCTATAGTACTGTGCCTCGTACAGCTGAATAGACCCTAGTACAGCCTAGCACAGTCTACTAGAGCCGAAAACAGCCTATTAGAGGCCAGTAGAGTCTAGTACAGCCTTGTACACACACGTCCAGCCTAGTGGGAGAATAGACTTGGAGAGGGGGGTATTTTGGTGGCTGTACTAGGCTATACTAGGTTGGATCAGGCTGGAAAAGGCTAGAATGGGGTGTACTAGGCTGTGTTAGACTCTAATAGCCTCTATTAGGCTGTACTAGGCTTTTGTCAGCCCTGTAGTTCCTCGCACTTGGGAATAACCACTGTGTACACAGGCAATAGTTTTTACAGGAGTTTGTGTGCACGGCCAATAGTTTTACATGAACATTTCTAGGCTATAGTACTTTACTGCCTCGTACAGCCTAATAGAGCCTAGTACAGTCTGCTAGAGATGGAAACAGCCTATTGGAGCCCAGTAGAGTCTAGTACAGCCTTGTACACCCACTATAACAATCAGGCCTATTGGCGTATAAGTCTGAGTTATATAAAATAAAATAAATAAATAAAGGTCCTGTACCTGCGACAGTAAATCTAGATACTGGAAATGAACAGTAGTAAAGAGCACAAGGAAAACGCAAAACTATTTCCCTTTAGGTGAAATGGCTGGTCTTTATAATATTTACAGATCGAATCAAACCAAAATCATACAAACTGGGCAATCAATCCCTTCAAAATGTAAATTAAATGTTCCAGTCCCTTCAAATTATCCCCTGCAATGTCCCTTTAAAGGTGCCCCCAAAGTCAGTGTTCCAAAAGTAATCCCGAAAAAAGTACTCAGAGTATCCAGATTAATCCAACTGCTGTAGATCCTCTTCTGTTCATTTTAAACAGTCCAAAAAATGTACAAAACAAAAAGGCAATGCCTTGCTTACCGGAAAGATGAAAAAATATATGCTGCTCACCCAACCTTTAAGTCGGGCGTGGTCCGCTGGGTCCTTTGTCCACCAGCCCTGTTTGTTTGACAGAGCTCCAAGCCTCAGAAGCTGGCCTACCAAACTTTATTTCCTTCCCTTGGCAAAGTTCTTCGGTCAGACCGGCATTTCTTGCGTTTTACCCCTGAATTGGCATAGTATTGGCCTTTAAAAGAGTCTGTTTGGCAAAGAAAACTAGCAACACCAAACTCTCTCCTTACTGCCCAAAATGGAACCCAGGCTCGGCGCCTCACTTCCTGGTCTTTTATAGTTTCCTGGCAATATTTCTCACACACATTTCCCCACAGCTCCCCTTGTGATCAACCCTTGTCATAACAGAACATCGATGACCCTGGTTCAATTACACACAACACATTATCTTGTATATCCGTACACTACATTTCAGTGTTAAATATTCAACCTTGGTTTAACAAACATATTCCCCTGTTATTCCCCCAGTATGTTTAATTTTCTTTCATACTCATACCAGGCCAGGAAATACATTGTTTCACATTTCACATTTTATGTGGCAGTGTCACACCACGTTTAGCTTAATCCAGCCTAGTGGGAGAATAGACTAGGAGGGGGGGTATTTAGATGGCTGTACTAGGCTATACTAGGCTACATCAGGCTGGAATAGGCTAGAATAGGGTGTACTAGACTCTTGTCAGCCCTGCAGTTCCTCGCACTTGAAATAACCACTGTGTACACGGGCAATAGTTTTTACAGGAGTTTGTGTGCACGGCCAATAGTTTGACATGAACATTTCTACGCTATAGTACTGTGGCTTGTACAGCATAATAGACCCTAGTACAGCCTAGCACAGTCTACTAGAGCCGAAAACAGCCTATTAGAGGCCAGTAGAGTCTAGTACAGCCTTGTACACACACGTCCTGCCTAGTCCAGCCTAGTGGGAGAATAGACTTGGAGAGGGGGGTATTTTGGTGGCTGTAATAGGCTATACTAGGTTGGATCAGGCTGGAAAAGGCTAGAATGGGGTGTAGTAGGCTGTGCTAGACTCTAATAGCCTCTATTAGGCTGTACTAGGCTCTTGTCAGCCCTGTAGTTCCTCGCACTTGGGAATAACCACTGTGTACACGGGCAATAGTTTTTACAGGAGTTTGTGTGCACGGCCAATAGTTTTACATGAACATTTCTAGGCTATAGTACTTTACTGCCTCGTACAGCCTAATAGACCCTAGTACAGCCTAGCACAGTCTACTAGAGCCGGAAAACAGCCTATTAGAGGCCAGTAGAGTCTAGTACAGCCATGTACACCCACGTCTAGCCTAGTCCAGCCTAGTGGGAGAATAGACTTGGAGGGGGGGGGTATTTTGGTGGCTGTACTAGGCTATACTAGGTTGGATCAGGCTGGAAAAGGCTAGAATGGGGTGTACTAGGCTGTGCTAGACTCTAATAGCCTCTATTAGGCTGTACTAGGCTCTTGTCAGCCCTGTAGTTCCTCGCACTTGGGAATAACCACTGTGTACACAGGCAATAGTTTTTACAGGAGTTTGTGTGCACGGCCAATAGTTTTACATGAACATTTCTAGGCTATAGTACTTTACTGCCTCGTACAGCCTAATAGAGCCTAGTACAGTCTGCCAGAGCCGGAAACAGCCTATTGGAGCCCAGTAGAGTCTAGTACAGCCTTGTACACCCACGTTTAGCTTAATCCAGCCTAGTGGGAGAATAGACTAGGAGGGGGGGGGTGGGGGGGGGGGTATTTAGATGGCTGTACTAGGCTATACTAGGCTACATCAGGCTGGAATAGGCTAGAATAGGGTGTACTAGACTCTTGTCAGCCCTGCAGTTCCTCGCACTTGAAATAACCACTGTGTACACGGGCAATAGTTTTTACAGGAGTTTGTGTGCACGGCCAATAGTTTTACATGAACATTTCTAGGCTATAGTACTTTACTGCCTCGTACAGCCTAATAGAGCCTAGTACAGTCTGCTAGAGCCGAAAACAGCCTATTGGAGCCCAGTAGAGTCTAGTACAGCCTTGTACACCCAAGTTTAGCTTAGTCCAGCCTAGTGGGAGAATAGACTTGGAGAGAGGGGTATTGAGATGGCTGTACTAGGCTATACTAGGTTGGATCGGGCTGGAAAGGGCTAGAATAGGGTGTACTAGGCTGTACTAGACTCTTGTCAGCCCTGTAGTTCCTCGCACTTGAAATAACCACTGTGTACACGGGCAATAGTTTTTACAGGAGTTTGTGTGCACAGCCAATAGTTTTACATGAACATTTCTAGGCTATAGTACTTTACTGCCTCGTACAGCCTAATAGACCCTAGTACAGCCTAGCACAGTCTACTAGAGCCGAAAACAGCCTATTAGAGGCCAGTAGGGTCTGGTACAGCCATGTACACCCACGTCTAGCCTAGTCCAGCCTAGTGGGAGAATATACTAGGAGAGGGGGGTATTTTGGTGGCTGTACTAGATTATACTAGGTTGGATCAGGCTGGAAAAGGCTAGAATGGGGTGTACTAGGCTGTGCTAGACTCTAATAGCCTCTATTAGGCTGTACTAGGCTCTTGTCAGCCCTGTAGTTCCTCGCACTTGGGAATAACCACTGTGTACACGGGCAATAGTTTTTACAGGAGTTTGTGTGCACGGCCAATAGTTTTACATGAACATTTCTACGCTATAGTACTTTACTGCCTCGTACAGCCTAATAGAGCCTAGTACAGTCTGCTAGAGCCGGAAACAGCCTATTGGAGCCCAGTAGAGTCTAGTACAGCCTTGTACACCCACGTTTAGCTTAATCCAGCCTAGTGGGAGAATAGACTAGGAGGGGGGGTATTTAGATGGCTGTACTAGGCTATACTAGGCTACATCAGGCTGGAATAGGCTAGAATAGGTTGTACTAGACTCTTGTCAGCCCTGCAGTTCCTCGCACTTGAAATAACCACTGTGTACACGGGCAATAGTTTTTACAGGAGTTTGTGTGCACGGCCAATAGTTTTACATGAACATTTCTAGGATATAGTACTTTACTGCCTCGTACAGCCTAATAGAGCCTAGTACAGTCTGCTAGAGCCGAAAACAGCTTATTGGAGCCCAGTAGAGTCTAGTACAGCCTTGTACACACAAGTTTAGCTTAGTCCAGCCTAGTGGGAGAATAGACTTGGAGAGAGGGGTATTTAGATGGCTGTACTAGGCTATACTAGGTTGGATCGGGCTGGAAAGGGCTAGAATAGGGTGTACTAGGCTGTACTAGACTCTTGTCAGCCCTGTAGTTCCTCGCACTTGAAATAACCACTGTGTACACGGGCAATAGTTTTTACAGGAGTTTGTGTGCACGGCCAATAGTTTTACATGAACATTTCTAGGCTATAGTACTTTACTGCCTCGTACAGCCTAATAGACCCTAGTACAGCCTAGCACAGTCTACTAGAGCCGAAAACAGCCTATTAGAGGCCAGTAGGGTCTGGTACAGCCATGTACACCCACGTCTAGCCTAGTCCAGCCTAGTGGGAGAATAGACTAGGAGGGGGGGGTATTTAGATGGCTATACTAAGCTATACTAGGCTGGATCAGGCTGGAATAGGCTAGAATAGGGTGTACTAGGCTGTACTGGACTCTAATAGACTCTATTAAGCTGTACTATAGGCTCTTGTGAGTCCTGAACCTTTTCGCACTTGGGAATAACCACTGTGTACACAGGCAATAGTTTTTACATGTGTGTGCATGACCAATAGTTTACCAATAGACCAACAAAATATGCTGGACTAGGCTGAACTAGGCTGGACTAGGCTGCTCTGCGTGCGTGCGTGCGTGCGTGCATGCGTGCGTGCGTGCGTGCGTGCGTGCGTGCGTGCGTGCGGGTCCACGGGAGGTCACTATATCAGAAACACTGTTTCCCATAGCATACTGTGGCCCTACAGGACATTACTGTACTATAGTCTATGTAAAACTATTGGCCGTGCACCCAAACTCATGTAAAAACTATGGCCTGTGTACACACTACAGTGGTTCATCTCAAGCGTGAGGACCTACAGGGCTGACAAGAGCCTAGTAGACCCTATTCTAGCCTTTCCCAGGCTGGACTAGGCTGCTCTAGGCTGGACTAGGCTTCTCAAATCTGGACTAGGCTGGACTAGGCTGGTCTAGGCTGGACTAGGCTGCACTAGGCTGGACTAGGCTGTACTAGGGTGGACTAGGCTGTACTAGGCTGGACTAGGCTGGCCTAGGCTGCACTAGGCTGCACTAGGCTGTACACTACAGTGGTTCATCTCAAGCGTGAGGACCTACAGGGCTGACAAGAGCCTAGTAGACCCTATTCTAGCCTTTCCCAGGCTGGACTAGGCTGCTCTAGGCTGGACTAGGCTTCTCAAGTCTGGACTAGGCTGGACTAGGCTGGTCTAGGCTGGACTAGGCTGCACTAGGCTGGACTAGGCTGTACTAGGGTGGACTAGGCTGTACTATGGCCTGTGTACACACTACAGTGGTTCATCTCAAGCGTGAGGACCTACAGGGCTGACAAGAGCCTAGTAGACCCTATTCTAGCCTTTCCCAGGCTGGACTAGGCTGCTCTAGGCTGGACTAGGCTTCTCAAGTCTGGACTAGGCTGGACTAGGCTGGGCTAGGCTGGACTAGGCTGCACTAGGCTGGACTAGGCTGTACTAGGGTGGACTAGGCTGTACTAGGCTGGACTAGGCTGGCCTAGGCTGCACTAGGCTGCACTAGGCTGTACTAGGGTGGACTAGGCTGTACTAAGATGGACTAGGCTGTACTCGGCTGCACTAGGCTGTACTAGGCTGTACTAGGCGGGAGGTCACTATATCAGAAACACTGTTTCCCATAGCATACTGTGGCCCTACAGGACATTACTGTACTATAGTCTATGTAAAACTATTGGCCGTGCACCCAAACTCATGTAAAAACTATGGCCTGTGTACACACTACAGTGGTTCATCTCAAGCGTGAGGACCTACAGGGCTGACAAGAGCCTAGTAGACCCTATTCTAGCCTTTCCCAGGCTGGACTAGGCTGCTCTAGGCTGGACTAGGCTTCTCAAGTCTGGACTAGGCTGGACTAGGCTGGTCTAGGCTGGACTAGGCTGCACTAGGCTGGACTAGGGTGGACTAGGCTGTACTAGGCTGGACTAGGCTGGCCTAGGCTGCACTAGGCTGCACTAGGCTGTACTAGGGTGGACTAGGCTGTACTAAGATGGACTAGGCTGTACTAGGCTGCACTAGGCTGTACTAGGCTGTACTAGGCTGTACTAGGCTGGACTAGGCTGGACTAGGATGTACTAGGCTGGACTAGGCTGTACGAGACATTACTGTACTATAGCCTATGTAAAACTATTGGCCGTGCACCCAAACTCATGTAAAAACTATGGCCTGTGTACACAGTGGTTCATCTCAAGCGTGAGGACCTACAGGGTTGACAAGAGCCTAGTACAGCCTAGTAGACCCTATTCTAGCCTTTCCCAGCCAGATCCAGCCTAGTATAGCCATCTAACTGTGCGTGCGTGCGTGCATGCATGCATGCGTGCGTGCGTGCGTGCGTGTGTGCGTGCGTGCGTGCGTGCGTGCGTGCATGCGTGCGTGCGTGCGTGCGTGCGTGAGGGTCCACGGGAGGTCACTATACCAGAAACACTGTTTCCCATAGCATACTGTGGACCTACAGGACATTACTGTACTATAGTCTATGTAAAACTATTGGCCGTGCACCCAAACTCATGTAAAAACTATGGCCTTTGTACACACTACAGTGGTTCATCTGAAGCGTGAGGACCTACAGGGCTGACAAGAGCCTAGTAGACCCTATTCTAGCCTTTCCCAGGCTGGACTAGGCTGCTCTAGGCTGGACTAGGCTTCTCAAGTCTGGACTAGGCTGGACTAGGCTGGTCTAGGCTGGACTAGGCTGCACTAGGCTGGACTAGGGTGGACTAGGCTGTACTAGGCTGGACTAGGCTGGCCTAGGCTGCACTAGGCTGCACTAGGCTGTACTAGGGTGGACTAGGCTGTACTAAGATGGACTAGGCTGTACTAGGCTGCACTAGGCTGTACTAGGCTGTACTAGGCTGTACTAGGCTGGACTAGGCTGGACTAGGATGTACTAGGCTGGACTAGGCTGTACGAGACATTACTGTACTATAGCCTATGTAAAACTATTGGCCGTGCACCCAAACTCATGTAAAAACTATGGCCTGTGTACACAGTGGTTCATCTCAAGCGTGAGGACCTACAGGGTTGACAAGAGCCTAGTACAGCCTAGTAGACCCTATTCTAGCCTTTCCCAGCCAGATCCAGCCTAGTATAGCCATCTAACTGTGCGTGCGTGCGTGCATGCATGCATGCGTGCGTGCGTGCGTGCGTGCGTGTGTGCGTGCGTGCGTGCGTGCGTGCGTGCATGCGTGCGTGCGTGCGTGCGTGCGTGCGTGAGGGTCCACGGGAGGTCACTATACCAGAAACACTGTTTCCCATAGCATACTGTGGACCTACAGGACATTACTGTACTATAGTCTATGTAAAACTATTGGCCGTGCACCCAAACTCATGTAAAAACTATGGCCTTTGTACACACTACAGTGGTTCATCTGAAGCGTGAGGACCTACAGGGCTGACAAGAGCCTAGTAGACCCTATTCTAGCCTTTCCCAGGCTGGACTAGGCTGCTCTAGGCTGGACTAGGCTTCTCAAGTCTGGACTAGGCTGGACTAGGCTGGTCTAGGCTGGACTAGGCTGCACTAGGCTGGACTAGGGTGGACTAGGCTGTACTAGGCTGGACTAGGCTGGCCTAGGCTGCACTAGGCTGCACTAGGCTGTACTAGGGTGGACTAGGCTGTACTAAGATGGACTAGGCTGTACTAGGCTGTACTAGGCTGTACTAGGCTGGACTAGGCTGGACTAGGATGTACTAGGCTGGACTAGGCTGTACGAGACATTACTGTACTATAGCCTATGTAAAACTATTGGCCGTGCACCCAAACTCATGTAAAAACTATGGCCTGTGTACACAGTGGTTCATCTCAAGCGTGAGGACCTACAGGGTTGACAAGAGCCTAGTACAGCCTAGTAGACCCTATTCTAGCCTTTCCCAGCCAGATCCAGCCTAGTATAGCCATCTAACTGTGCGTGCGTGCGTGCATGCATGCATGCGTGCGTGCGTGCGTGCGTGTGTGCGTGCGTGCGTGCGTGCGTGCGTGCGTGCGTGCATGCGTGCGTGCGTGCGTGCGTGCGTGCGTGAGGGTCCACGGGAGGTCACTATACCAGAAACACTGTTTCCCATAGCATACTGTGGACCTACAGGACATTACTGTACTATAGTCTATGTAAAACTATTGGCCGTGCACCCAAACTCATGTAAAAACTATGGCCTTTGTACACACTACAGTGGTTCATCTGAAGCGTGAGGACCTACAGGGCTGACAAGAGCCTAGTAGACCCTATTCTAGCCTTTCCCAGCCAGATCCAGGGTCCACGGGAGGTCACTATATCAGAAACACTGTTTCCCATAGCATACTGTGGGAGGTGTACACAGAGCACTGTTCTAATAGTTTTTGCCACCCTGTGGAATTATGCTTGAACTGCAAGATAGGGCCCTAAAAATGTATTAATAATAAACAAAGAGAAACAAATCAGTGTGGGTCATCCGTTGGACTGATGGGCGAACAAGTGGTGTCCACGCGAAGAGTCGGGCCCAGAGGACATGTAGAGTCCCCCCCCTGAATTTTCACGCCCCCATGGGCCGCACGGTGGGGACCGGAAATTTGGCCTGGTGCACTGGCCATAGTCACTATGTTTCATGCACACAAAACTTGATAAATGTAATAATAATAATAATAATAATAATAATAATAATAATAATAATAATGATATGTTTGTATTGTACGATGTGAGAAGCTCTATGTCTGTAGATCATATTTTGGTATAATACCCCTTCCTGAGTGGTAGCTAAATTAGTGTTATCAGCTGCTAAAGTTACCCTGCCCAATTGAAAAATGCCATTTTAGACACCGGTGCATGTCTTGGTATTGGCTCATATAGGACATATTTCAATATTTTTTGTATAGTGTCTGGTTACTCTGCATGGTATTATTTTAAAGGGGACACTTCAAGCTTTCATTTCTGTGCATATTTATAACAAGTACAGTGGTCACTGGAGCTTTCCAACGTTTAATAACAAACATTCTTACACCTTTTCTTTGCCTAAACCATATTTTGTCTTTTAGTCCTGTGGCATTAAAAAACATCATATACACAAACCACAATAACTGGAATACTGACATGACCCTGGAATACTGACATGACCCTGGAATACTGACATGACCCTGGAATACTGACATGACCCTGGAATACTGACATGACCCTGGAATACTGACATGACCCTGGAATACTGACATGACCCTGGAATACTGACATGACCCTGGAATACTGACATGACCCTAAGGATTCACATGACCCTAAGGATTCAGGAATACTGACATGACCCTGGAATACTGACATGACCCTAAGGATTCACATGACCCTAAGGATTCAGGAATACTGACATGACCCTAAGGATTCAGGAATACTGACATGACCCTAAGGATTCAGAATACTGACATGACCCTGGAATACTGACATGACCCTAAGGATTAGAATACTGACATGACCCTAAGGATTCAGGAATACTGACATGACCCTAAGGATTCAGGAATACTGACATGACCCTAAGGATTCAGGAATACTGACATGACCCTAAGGATTCAGAATACTGACATGACCCTAAGGATTCAGAATACTGACATGACCCTAAGGATTCACATGACCCTAAGGATTCAGGGAATACTGACATGACCCTAAGGATTCACATGACCCTAAGGATTCAGGGAATACTGACATGACCCTAAGGATTCAGGAATACTGACATGACCCTAAGGATTCAGAATACTGACATGACCCTAAGGATTCAGAATACTGACATGACCCTAAGGATTCACATGACCCTAAGGATTCAGGAATACTGACATGACCCTAAGGATTCAGAATACTGACATGACCCTAAGGATTCAGAATACTGACATGACCCTAAGGATTCAGAATACTGACATGACCCTAAGGATTCACATGACCCTAAGGATTCAGGAATACTGACATGACCCTAAGGATTCAGAATACTGACATGACCCTAAGGATTCAGGAATACTGACATGACCCTAAGGATTCAGGGAATGTATAATTTGCCCATATTATTTCATTCTTAGGTGGTGATTTTCAGCCTTATATAAAACAAGCACTTTTTACAGGTCAATCTGCCTATATGAAAAACATCACTTAACCTTCCAAAACATTGACACAAAAGGTTTTTCAGTTGATTCTGGTACTTCTATGCAATGTTAATAGTATGTGTAGTACATAACCGTAGCACAATTTGAAATGTGCAGTTGCACTCTATTGCCAGAAACTCCTGCAAAACCGCTCTCAAAGGGCACCTATACGGGCGGCTGCAATTCGAAACTGGCCCCTGTAGAATCTGAATCCCCCCACCCACCCTTTGTCCTCTCACTGTATTATGTTTCATTTAATTTCATGTCCTGAATCCTTGGGGTCATGTCAGTATTACAATTGTTGTGGTTTGTGTCTGATGTTTTTTATGCCACAGGACTAAAAGACAAAATATGGTTTAGGCGAAAAAGGTGTCAAAATGTTTTGTTGACCACTATACTTGTTATACACACTGTGGTGTCTAGATCGAGGACCGCGCGCCACGGGTTAGCAACCCCGGGGAGAGAGAGCGGGAGGACGGAGTAAGGCACTATCACCTGGGAGTGGTCCAGGACGCACGGTACATCGCACGTCACCTCTTCGTTTATCAGTCGAGCTGACAGCTGCGTGCCAACGCCCAGACGGCATAAAAGCCTCCGCCCTCCTCAGTCTAGTCGAGACCCTCCCGGGGAACAAGCTGATCTGCGGTGCTCGGTAAGACAAACCCATGATCCCTCTCTCTATATGCCATGTATTATAACGGGGTCCTAATTATTGTTCTCTCACCTCACAGGACACTCCAGGCAGCCACTGAGTGATAGGACCGTTGGGCTCGGAGGCTTATGGCAAAGCATTTCCCCTGAACCCCCCCCCCCCCCCCCCCCCCATGACTATAAGTGACAGAGGCGCACCTATATGCTCGAGAAGAGCGCACGGCACAACCCCCCCCCCCCCCCCCCCCCCCCTTCAGATAGAGAGGTGCCGTTTATTTCACAGAAGAGCACTGACTTGGATAAAGGCCAAAACCCTAAGTTAACTTTACTCACCTTGTTTTGGAAACCACTGGTCCCTCCTCCGTTGCTCACTGTAGAGGCGATGCCTAATCTACAACATTTTCCTTTGAATGAATAAAACAGTGCCAGAATTGGCTTGATGTGACGCTGCCTCCTGTGTGTTCTTGGTGTGAGAAACAGCGGCCCCCCACAACACACAGAAGGGCTTAAATGAAGGCTTGAAGTGTCCCCTTTCAAATTATACTAGACACTATGATAAAGATATTTAAATATGTCCTAAATATGAATACCAAGACATGCACCAAATGTGCAGGGTAACTTTAACAGCTGATAACACTAATTTAGCTACCACTCAGGAAGGGGTATCATACCAAAATATGATCTACAGACATAGAGCTTCTCAAAAATCATAAGTAACCGTTGCCACCTATTGTGACATCTCATATGGCCCATATGGACTAAATGGGAATGCGAAGAAAAGCAAAGGCTCGCAACTCACTTTTGTAATGCTCCAAGTATTTATTCACTCTCAGTTTGGCTCAGCACCAAGATCGGAGGATGTGCGCTGTTCTATTTTTGTCTCCACCAGGCCGAAGGCATGGGGAGAGAGTATGTTTTGCACTCCGTCCGTGTGTGTGTGTGTCCGTGTGTGTGTCCGTCCGTCCGTCCTTCCGTCCGTCTGTTACCAGCTAATCTCCGGCACCGTTAACCTGGTCGATGCCAAACTTTGCACACACACTCCCTGGATGCCAACGATGAACCTCTGCCCTGCATTTTCCAGAACGGCCTGTTATAGCGCCACCATGAGGCAGCTTTTCACATTTTTTACCTAAAACTGCACCGATCTGCGTGAAACGTTGCATGCACACTCCCTAGAGGCCAAGGACAAACCTTTGACCTGCATTTTCCGCATCTGCCTTTTATAGCGCCACCAGGAGGCCGACATTTGTAAAACACATTTTTTGATATTACTCCTCCAGATTCTGTCCAAAAATCTCACAAATCGTTACACAGTATCTCTATGGTCATGTGCTCAAGTCGGATCTGTCCGATATTTCATATTCCATCCTAATTGGCTATAATTGGCTTTCACAGTTTGCAAGATTGCCCCGTTTTGAACAAAAGCCTCAATTCATGAACGCAGCATGCAATTTACGTGAAATCTTTCACACATTTTCTTACTAGGCTGAGGAATATATCCCACCCTTTTCACATTGGCCTGTTATAGCGCCACCAACAGGTTGATTTTTGCAAAACACATTTTTGGTACAAAATGCCTCAAGTCATCCAATTGCCATCAAAGGCAAACATGTTTATATTACTCCTAAACATTTTGCCAAACATCTCACACAGTCCTATCCTCCTGGTGGAGACCTGTGCCCAGAAGGGCACTTTTTCTAGTTTATTCTGAATCGGCCATAAAAATGCCATATCGGTATCGGAACAGTCAAAATAATACAGATTGAATCGGTTTTCACCAGCAAAACTAATTAAATGAAATATAAAGTAAAAATATACTTACACTTTTTTGTAGGCCTACATTTAATTTGTGTACTCATCTCATTCAGTAATTCAATAATAATAATAATAATATTTAGAAAGGGGCATCTTAACGGCCGAGCTACACCGAGGGCACGTGTGCGTGAAACGTGCCCTGGATACGCTCACTTTAAAATAGGACTGTATCGGATAGGACTGTAAAATAGGACTGTATCTATAAGACATGCGAATCCCTTGACTCCTTCAAAACCGCTCTCAAAGGGCACCTACGGATGGCTGCAATTCGAATCCCCCCCCCGCCCCCCCCTTTTTTCCCCTCACTGTATATATTTCTTTTCCCTTTTTACCTCCTTTATGATGAATTCCTGTTCTGTCTATAGAAGTGTCTATTTGTACGTCTCTAAATGTTTTGATGATTTGAACATGGTGGACCCTATTGGAAACAAGTGTAATGCTTAATTGGGTCGTCCACTCATAGTTAACAGCCTTTGTATTGAGTTTGTGCTTGAAATGTACTGTAATTCTGCAAACTGTTAATAAATTCTTCAATCAATCAATCAATCAATAAGTCCGCGCAAACGGACACTGAAACGCCTGGTGTAGCTCGGCCGCCACTCTGAAAGACAAGAAGTCCTATAGTGACTCACCGTGTTCTGTTGGTTCTCTGGAACAAGAGGAGAGACGATCGGCTCAGTTGCATTGGTTCAACACATTGCCCTCTCCTCTTTATAAAGCCTGGACATGCCTGATGATGACACACTCAGACACACTTTCACTTCTTGAAATTCTGTCTAACTCCGGTTTTCTTTGGAAAGTCGACGCCCGACTTCCCAGTAACTAACAGTGACAACATTGACACGCGATTGCATCAGATTACTACAAGACAGTTTGTTTGTTTGCCAATAGCTGCCTTCATCCACCTTCAATCAAAGTAACTTATTATTACAATTTACGCTTAATCCAGAGCTAAGCTAAGAACCTGTCTCACCAAGCACGTGATGATTCATGTTTGTTTATTTCTGTATCTTTTATGATACTGGGATATAGATAAAGCTTTTTACATTTACACACTTAAATTAATACTACTTGCGGGGAGGAATAGGGCTAATGCTTTCTCTGTTTTTAATTCTATTTTAACATTTTTCTTACAATGTTTTTGTGTGTGCATTGTTGTCTCCACCAGGCCGAAGGCATGGGGAGAGAGTATGTTTTATTGTCTCCACCAGGCCGAAGGCATGGGGAGAGAGTATGTTTTGTTGTCTCCACCAGGCCGAAGGCATGGGGAGAGAGTATGTTTTGTTGTCTCCACCAGGCCGAAGGCATGGGGAGAGAGTATGTTTTGTTGTCTCCACCAGGCCGAAGGCATGGGGAGAGAGTATGTTTTGTTGTCTCCACCAGGCCGAAGGCATGGGGAGAGAGTATGTTTTGTTGTCTCCACCAGGCCGAAGGCATGGGGAGAGAGTATGTTTTGTTGTCTCCACCAGGCCGAAGGCATGGGGAGAGAGTATGTTTTGTTGTCTCCACCAGGCCGAAGGCATGGGGAGAGAGTATGTTTTGTTGTCTCCACCAGGCCGAAGGCATGGGGAGAGAGTATGTTTTGTTGTCTCCACCAGGCCGAAGGCATGGGGAGAGAGTATGTTTTGTTGTCTCCACCAGGCCGAAGGCATGGGGAGAGAGTATGTTTTGTTGTCTCCACCAGGCCGAAGGCATGGGGAGAGAGTATGTTTTGTTGTCTCCACCAGGCCGAAGGCATGGGGAGAGAGTATGTTTTGTTGTCTCCACCAGGCCGAAGGCATGGGGAGAGAGTATGTTTTGTTGTCTCCACCAGGCCGAAGGCATGGGGAGAGAGCATGTTTTGTTGTCTCCACCAGGCCGAAGGCATGGGGAGAGAGCATGTTTTGTTGTCTCCACCAGGCCGAAGGCATGGGGAGAGAGCATGTTTTGTTGTCTCCACCAGGCCGAAGGCATGGGGAGAGAGCATGTTTTGTTGTCTCCACCAGGCCGAAGGCATGGGGAGAGAGCATGTTTTGTTGTCTCCACCAGGCCGAAGGCATGGGGAGAGAGCATGTTTTGTTGTCTCCACCAGGCCGAAGGCATGGGGAGAGAGCATGTTTTGTTTTCTCCACCAGGCCGAAGGCATGGGGAGAGAGCATGTTTTGTTGTCTCCACCAGGCCGAAGGCATGGGGAGAGAGTATGTTTTGTTGTCTCCACCAGGCCGAAGGCATGGGGAGAGAGTATGTTTTGTTGTCTCCACCAGGCCGAAGGCATGGGGAGAGAGTATGTTTTGTTGTCTCCACCAGGCCGAAGGCATGGGGAGAGAGTATGTTTTGTTGTCTCCACCAGGCCGAAGGCATGGGGAGAGAGTATTTTGTTGTCTCCACCAGGCCGAAGGCATGGGGAGAGAGTATTTTGTTGTCTCCACCAGGCCGAAGGCATGGGGAGAGAGTATGTTTTGTTGTCTCTGGAGTTGGCCTGTTCTGTCATCACAATGATGTCCTGACATCAGCATAGACTCCATATTTGGGCATGCCTGACAAACAACTCCATATATGGGAATAAAAGGGACACGGACATAATAACTGGGTATGCATTTCCAACTTGCATCGTTCCAAGTAGGCCAGTGCCCAACACGGATATTGTGTCTGTACGTGGCGAATCCCAAATCTACGAATAATGAATGAGCTATGTCATGTTCCGGGCGGGCCTAGGCCGGCGCTTTCAACAGCAACGCCAAGAGGACAAACTTCATCTGACCTGCATCATAAAACCAGCCATGGATTTATGTCTATTAGCCATTTACTCATTCATTCATAAAGCAGTGCCTGTTGTCATGAACGGACTCAATCATGACAAATATGGGAGACGACACACAGGAGTAAATGCCAAAAAACATGTATTTATTTTAAAACGAATCAAACAAAGTATACTTTACTGTTAAAGTGAGGTGTGAGTCATCAGTTGGATCAGTAGTGTAGTGCATGTGTGGATGTGTGAAAGTGTAGTGTATGTGCAAGTGCAATAACTTAGGTCAAAACTAACTCAAAGGAGTAAAGAACAAGCAATGTTTCCTGGGCAGGGGAGAGAGGGAAAATGGCCATGACCAGCCTGCTTAAATACTCATGAGCGACCCCTGCAGGCTGGTCCCCACCTCCTGCACATGGACAGAGAACAGCATTAACACCAGACACAAACAGGATGGGTCATCACACCGTGCCATTTATGAATTAATTAATGTATTAATAAAACCGTGCAAGAAAGTTGTCTATGCTGTTATTTATTCACTGTATTGTTATTGTATTACGTTGTCTATGCTGTTATTTATTCAATGTATTGTTATTGTATTACGTTGTCTATGCTGTTATTTATATTATTTATATTGTATTCATTAAGCCATTTACTTATTCAGTTATTATCTCAAGACATGGGAGAGGCCGCTGCCTCGGCCTCTCCCATCGTATCATCATGGGAGAGGCCGCTGCCTCGGCCTCTCCCACCATATCATCAGAGACCAGTCACACCCAGCACATTATCTCTTTCACCTCCTCCCCTCAGGGAGGAGATACCAGTCCATCAGTGCTGGTAGCTCAAGACTGACAAACAGCTTTTTCCCCTACGCAGTCAGACTGCTAAACGAACGACATGAGCATTGACTGTCCCCTCATTTGCATCATGCATTCTGACTCTAATTGGACTGTGATAATTTATTGGTTCCCTTTTCATCCATCATGCACTTTATAATATCACCATGCACTTTACTTTGTGTTGTATGTTATGTGTTATGTTGTATTTATGTACTACGGTTATGTGGGAGCTCCCTTGAAATTTCGTTGTATGCTCAGTGTATGCTTGGTGTGCAATGACAAATAAAAGTCTATTCTATTCTATTCTAAAATAAAATAAGGGCAAGACCACGCTATTGTAGCCAATGGCATAAAGCCATTCATCTTGAAGCCACATCATTCGGGCTATGCTGTATTTACTCACATTGGTCCTCATTCACAAAGGAGAAATACGCCACAGTGTAAAGGTGATGCGTAGTGATATCGTATTCATCCGAACGATGAAGCTACGTAATTTTCCCGTGCAATTCAAAGAGTGGTGTGTACGACAAGTACGCAGGTGTATGTCATAATGAATGCGAGCGGGTGCCAAGTGATCGGAAAATCACCCGACAACTTCCTTTGCATTGATCCACGCCCCCATGTCACGCCATAAAAGGCTTCAAGCATGACTCAGCAGACAGCAGTTTATCTGAGATCCATCTGTCAAAACAAGACAAAAGGCTTTGCAGCTCAAATGAAATGGAGGTCCCTGACAGGGGAACAACAAAATAATGATATTTTCCAGTGACTAGCGGCTTCACAAATTACAATAAAAATGATTGCTGGAAAGAAATCACAGCCGCGGTCACTACTGTCTATGAATATAGCCCGCACTCTATTAATTTAATAATTCTACACAGGAGCAGGAAACAAGCCCTCATAAGTTAAGGCTTTTATGTTATATCGTTTTTGCACCATTGTATTCAGTATTTTAGCCGTGACGTGAGAACGAGCACGTGAGATACTTCCGGGTCCTACTTCTGTCTCGCTTTTGTGTCCCCATAGAGTTATACTGTGACGCTCCGTCGGACTAAATCTGAGACGAAAACAACCACGAAAGTCTCATTTTACCGCTTTCCTCGCAACAACAAAGCTGCGCTGCTCTCCCAAATCTGGCTGTGACAGGCCGTCTGCCCCAAACGGAATACTATCGCCATTTTATTTCATTGTGTCAACTAAATCCTCATTAATGCAAACTAGATTCAACATACTCAAGCCTGCAAACATTCTAAATATGCCCCCGAAATATTTTACTGAGCAAATGGACTGTTACCACCTTCAATAATAATGATAATAATAGTCTTTATTGTCTCCACATCATATTTTTTTTTGTCATGGAAACTTGTACAAAACATTAATAATTCTACTCGAGTTGGAAGCATTAAGACCCATTTTAACCCTCAATGGCTTCCTTTCTGAAAAATAACGTCATTGTAAAAAGATTCACGCGTTTAGATATTCTATTTACAATGAGATGCGGACGGGAGCTGGTGCCACTTGGACCCGGACGTAACGTAGGACGGGACCTGGTGCCACTTGGACCCGGACGTAACGTAGCACTACAAAATGAGATGCGGACGGGAGCTGGTGCCACTTGGACCCGGACGTAACGTAGCACTACAAAATGAGATGTGGACGGGAGCTGGTGCCACTTGGACCCGGACGTAACGTAGCACTACAAAATGAGATGCGGACGGGAGCTGGTGCCACTTGGACCCGGACGTAACGTAGCACTACAAAATGAGATGCGGACGGGAGCTGGTGCCACTTGGACCCGGACGTAACGTAGGACTACAAAATGAGATGCGGACGGGAGCTGGTGCCACTTGGACCCGGACGTAACGTAGCACTACAAAATGAGATGCGGACGGGAGCTGGTGCCACTTGGACCCGGACGTAACGTAGGACTACAAAATGAGATGCGGACGGGAGCTGGTGCCACTTGGACCCGGACGTAACGTAGCACTACAAAATGAGATGCGGACGGGAGCTGGTGCCACTTGGACCCGGACGTAACGTAGCACTACAAAATGAGATGCGGACGGGAGCTGGTGCCACTTGGACCCGGACGTAACGTAGGACGGGAGCTGGTGCCACTTGGACCCGGACGTAACGTAGCACTACAAAATGAGATGCGGACGGGAGCTGGTGCCACTTGGACCCGGACGTAACGTAGGACGGGAGCTGGTGCCACTTGGACCCGGACGTAACGTAGGATGGGAGCTGGTGCCACTTGGACCCGGACGTAACGTAGCACTACAAAATGACGTCGGACTTAAATACTGAATACTCGTAGACCTACCACTGTAGGCTACTATATATGTACAAACTGACATCAATCCATCAAAGGACACCAAAGGAAATTAAAAGATTTCCAAGCTTACAACGGTGAACGTGTGCTCCGCTGCAGCAATATAATTATAAAATGTAGATTGGCCATTTATTTATTTAAGTTCGGGACCAAGGCGGGTGCTCACTCACACCTTTGCAGAGGTAAAACATATCCGAAAAACATATAAAACATATAAAACATATATCCGATATTTTTATCAGAGCTGCATAATGCAGCTCTGAAAAACATATCGGATATATATGTCAATGCAGCCTGCATTGATCCATGCGGGGAAGTCGTCTTTTGAGAGAGAGAGAGAGAGAGAGAGGGAGGGAGGGGGGCATGGGCCCTCAAGACACTGTCGGTTTGCAACAGTATACATTCATAAGTGAACTAGAAAAAGTGCCCTTCTGGGCACAGGTCTCCACCAGGAGGATAGGAGTGTGTGTGATGTTTGGCAAAATGTTTAGGAGTTATATAAACATGATTTTTTTCTTCAGATTTTTTCTTCAGATCACTCATAGCATCTCTGAGGATAGAATTCTGGATGCAGCATTTTGTACAAAACGGGCTACTCCTGAAAACTTTGGAAGGCAATCTTAGCTAATCAGTGTAGAATCTGAGAAATCCAACAGGCTCGTCTTGATCACATGACTACAGAGATCATGTGTACCGATTTGCGTGAGATTTGGATGAAATATGTGCGACTAACATAAACAATGTGTTTTGCAGAAATCGGCCTCATGGTGGCGCTATAACCGGCAGATGTGGAGGGATGCAGGGAAAATGTTTTTCCATGGCCTCTAGGGAGTGCACATACATAAGTTGTCGATACAGTTATAGGTAAAAACAGGAATTGGCCTGTTATAGCGCCACCGTGAGGCTGATTTGGGAAAAACATAGTGGCATGTCATCCTCTGCCTATGTGCGTGTATAATTTCATGGAAATTGGACACTGTGTTTGTGATTTGTGGCATTTTGTTCGAAACGGACCAATAATGTGAGTTTTGGAAGCCAATCTTAGCCAATCAGGATGGAAGATGGGAAATTGTGCAGATCTGTGTTGATCACATGACTATGGAGATAGTGTATACCGAATTGTGTGATGTATGGATAAAATGTGTACGAGTTATCTACAGAAATGTGTTTGCCTAAATCGGCCTCATGGTGGCGCTATAACAGGCCGTTGAGGAATATTTGGGGCAGAGGTTCGTCGTTGGCATCCAGGGAGTGTGTGTGCAAAGTTTGGCATGGATCGGGCCAACGGTGCCGGAGATTTGCTGATAACGGACGGACGGAAGGACGGAAGGAAGGAAGGAAGGAAGGACACACACACACACGGACGGAGTGCAAAACATACTCTCTCCCCATGCCTTCAGCCTGGTGGAGACAATAATTATAGGCCTACCTCATAGGCCTGGGATCCTCTTGTCTGAAGAAATTATATTCCAGTGAGTTTAATTGAGGTGGGACTGCAGGCCTACATTTTCAACCCCACCGGCTCAATTTGCGCAATAGTTAAACTATTGTGTGTGTGGCATCCATGTGATCAATATACATTATTATAAAATTAATACCACGACCAGGGACGGATTAACCCCCACGAGGGCCCCTGGGCCGGTACGTTTTGCAGGGCCCCCAATGCCCCATAGCACGCGTGCACGCCACATTTTCGTGATTTTCTGTGTTTTTATCATCTTTTTGACCTACATTTAACTAAATCAATGGCCAATGAAGGGCCCCAGGAGCCCTTTCAGGGCGTCAAATCTATTACCGTGCAGTCCAGTTTCTCCGAAGGGCCCCTGAGAGCCAAGGGCCCCTGGGCCACGGCCCCACTGGCCCAATGGCTAATTTGTTCCTGACCACGACGCAAATGGAGGCAGATACAGGTGCTTGCAGCAAAGGCATTAGGCCTACGTGAAACTTTAATTGGCTGAGTCTCTGTCAACATGCTGATGCCAATCAATAGGCTAATGTGTCAGCCGATTCCGATACCAGGCTTTTATTGGAAGGAGGCAGCTATAAGAAGGAGGCCTACTGCATATTTCTACTTTTCAAACCGATCATAATGAATAAATCACATTTTGGGTCAGTTAGAACCCAGTAAAATGTGCTGGGCTCATGTATTGAAACCAAGTCCTCATGGAATATTAAACAGTGCAGTTGCAGGTGCTCACTGGTCATTTTAACATTTCAATATTGGCATATTGCCTATGGTAAATACCATAATAACATCAACACATCAATTTTACTTGAACAACCAATGTTAATTTGAAGCTATGATTCCCTGCTTTCATATGCCATGAAAAAAATAATACAATGGCAGTCCCTCAGTCAAATCTGGTCACAAATATACCGGTATATAACTTCAACTGAGATAGACTACCACAGTACTGTGGTCTAAACTATTTATTGCACATTCAAATATATGTAAAGGCCTACAGTTAGGCTACTGACCAAAATAAATCTATAGTTTAATTCGTGCCATAGTCTATGCACAATGATTGTTTTAATACAAAGTGATATTCTGTGAAATGTTTGTCATTTTGTGTATCTACAAGCTTGTGTGTTGTCAGCTTGCAGATCTTACACTTTCGGTGCGCGCACTCACCACGAATCCAAGCAGAAGTATAGAACACCGCCACCACAAAGTCCTCAGCGCATGGCGTATCCCCGCAAAAAGAGATTTAACTCGTGCCCTACTCAGGAAATACTCAAGTGATTGTTATAATTCCAAGTGGTCTAATAGGTCTATACTCTGTGAAGTGTATATTTCCATTGGGTGTACAGTATAAGTCACGTTTTTTTATATGCCTTTATCAAACGATATGGAGAGTTGCCATGCAGCCTATATTGCATACGTGTGCACTGGTACACTCTCTCAATTAGGGATTTTCCCAGCGGTTAATTTCACTCTTGTGTGCAACCTTTATTCAAATTGTTGAAAATGAATTCATTAAAAAAACTGAACACATGTATTTTTGATCAGGGGTTTTCAACTGATTGTGAACGAGGGACCACCACCCTGACTTCGAATCAACCTGGGGACCACTATTGTGTTGGGTGGGGATATGGGCTAAGATTAGTGCTTTTGTAAGTTAACACTTGCTATGCATCCCACGTGTATACATCCCACTGTTTCTCAACCGTTGACTACTACTGGTAAAATGTCCTAATAATAATGACTCAACCAGACAATCCGGTGCACTTCAGTTCACGGTTTCTCAACTAGTGGAAAGAACATTAAAAACAAATCAACAAATCCTACATTACTAAATGCATGGTCAGGGACCATATGCAATACCTCCACGGACCACCAGTGGTCCACGGACCACCTGTTGAAAACCCATGATCTATAAGGCCAAACCTCATTTGAAAGAATATATTAAGAGTAGGCTGCCTATATGACAGCTTTTTAAAATATAGCCAATATTGGAATTTTACACAGCTGTGCTACCAAATCACTAATTACATCATGCCATCATGCGCCTGTGCCCCAGTGGCCCCAGTGAACCTCTGGCCTACAGGAATGAATGTTCCTCACAAAGTCTTGTTTACAAATGGTTTAATACTGAGTTTATGGTATTTGGCCAGTGCAACGGCCCCCCTTATCCCTGTAAGACCCGGATATATTTCTACTTGCAAAAAATAGATTTCAACCAGGGACCAAATTACATATATTTTATGGGGGTCCTTGACATGAAAACGTTTGAGAACGACTGACACATAG
>NC_136797.1:4878062-4943062 GCF_951216825.1 Electrona antarctica | reverse complement strand
TGAACCAACATTTTATTATAGCATGAGACTACAAGTGTGGATATAGTATTTCGTGCAGTTGGAGGGATTATATCTCCAATATCTGCCGGGAATGCCTCGGGACCCCCCACCGAGGTTACTAATGTTGCTCTGGAGAGGGAAGTCTGGAGCTCTCTGGTGGAGCTGTTGCCCCCGCAACCCGACTACGGATAAGCGGTTGAAGATGGATGGCTGGAAGGGGGCGGGGCAGCTAAAATGAATATCTAATACCTAAATACTGAATAAAGCGCAAAGTAAAATCTGCCTGGGGTGTTCACATAAGCCTGAGTAGACGTTAACATGACCAAATGTTGTTTTGAGGGGTGCTAGCCCCTCCTATATACAGGTTTAACCCATTTTGACCTGAGATCAGATTCTAAAAATGTCGTCTACATCCTGACAGTTTTCTGAAAAAGCTATGTTTCTATGTCAGTCGTTCTTCGATTTAAAAAAAATAGCAGACCTACAAGCTCGCAGCGCGCCACTCGGTGGCGCGCTATGAGCTTGTAGATCTGCTATTTTTCAATAGCTAAAGCATAACATAATGCTAACACCAAAGGGGGTTCCCGCCCAAAATGGGTTAATGTTTGTCTTTAGTTCAATGTTTGTTTTGTAAACGCCATTGACAATGAGGGGAAGATTTGTCATAATGTGCCTCATTATGTCATATTGTCTCTTTATTGTTAATGGCGTTTATAATGTTTGTGTTGGCACCGTTTGTTTTACATCACCATTACATCACCTAATGAACGTGAGTTAGACTTTAATATATTAGCGCCCCTCACTTCACACGGGTGTGATTTTCTAAATGAAATATCCCTCTTTAACGACACGTGACAGAGTATATAAAAACAAAGTACTTACAATCACATCAAACCTGGAATACAGCGCCACCACTTTGCCTGAGGGAGTATAGAGACAGTGAACGTTATAGGCTTTAGGATCATTGTGGTAATTATCAGAACATGGAGGGGTGTTTTTCAAAATGTGGTGGAATTAGGGGCATGTTTGTGTGTGTGTGTGTGTGTGTGTGTGTGTGTGTGTGTGTGTGTGTGTGTGTGCACAATAGAGCGTCGCAGTCCCGCCCGGAAAAGAATTCCCTGTTCATTTTCCCTCATAGACTTTTCAAAAAGTAATTATTTAAAGACGTTTACACGGCGGACAAAGCCAACTCGAGTTGTGACAAATCATGACAATAAACACAATGTTTTGAGCCGAACAAATAATTAGAAAGAAGAAAAAAACGGCAGGTTACAACTTTTTTGTTGTTGTTTTTCTTCTTTGTAATTATTTGTTTGGTCCAAAAAGGTTTGTTGTCATGATTTGTCACGACTCCAGTTGGCTTTGTACGACGCTTATAAGGTCTTTAAATAAATACTTTTTGAAATGTCTATGAGGAAAAATGCATTAGGAATTATTTCCTGGGCCTGGCGTCGTCATGAAAGGGGGGCGGGACTGCGACGCTCTATACGGTAATTGGTAGAGGATGCAGTACCCTGTTCGTCCACCACGGGCAGTGCCGAGACCCTCCTGGCCACGAAGATGGACAGTGCGTCGTAGAGGCTGGCCGTCTGTGGCACCGTGGCGATGTTCTGGAACGTCCCGATGCCCAGGTCCTGGACGGAACTCTGGAGGAAGCCCGGTTTGGACACCATTCCTCCCTGACACACACAACAGGCAACACACGCACGCATACACACGCATGCACGCACGCACACGCATGAATGCACACGGCACGCACACACGTACGTACAGGCACACATACACACCTTTTTATTCCATTATTATCGGCCTACACATGATAGACGTCCTCTCCAATATACCAGTAAGACGCCTGAGGGCGAGAAGCTTAAAGGACCACTTCACCACTTTTCAACCTATCTTCATATAATAGGTCCTCACCAATAATCATGATAAAATGGCACGATCTTTTTCTACTCAGTGGGCAGTTCAGAAACCGTCTTCCAGTGACATCATCATTAGGCAGATGTTTTTTTAAACAAGATTTTTTTACAAAAAGATTTTCATTCAGAACGATGGCTTTCAGGACTAGAAAGCCTGCAGTTTCTATTAGCTTGGATTCCCCATCGATGATGTCACTGGAAGACGGTTTCTGAACTGCCCACAGCCCTAGCCTGGGTAAACCCACTCCCCCTGCTGGACAACATTTCAACATTTCATTCTGCCAGGAGGGGGGAGGGGTTTACCCAGGCTACCACAGCCCTCCTATGAGACACAGACCGAGTAGAAAAAAATTGCGCCATTTTCTTCATGATTATTAGTGAGGACCTATTATATGAAGATAGGTTGAAAAGTGGTGAAGTGGTCCTTTAATATCAGGGAACTCCATCCCTGATGATGTCACGTGTCACGCCAAAGCCCCTTAGTGAAGCTCTCCAACATTGAGGTGCTCGCCCCTAGTGGTAAGAGTGGGGACTGCACCAAAGTTTGGTGTCCAAATCGAAAAAATGTGGAAGTAGACGGTTCTTCCGGGTGTTAACTTCGACCTTCGGTCGCAATAATCAAAACCTACCACATGTCTCCTCAAAGCGCCGTTCTGATTCTGGTGTTGTTACTTTTGTAATTCCTTTGATGATGTCATCATTATTATTATGCACACATTTGCTCACAACTATATGTCATGATTATGCAAATATATTAATATATATATAATACAATATATATCTCTGCTCTCGGGAAGAAACCACAGCAATACTGCCTCAAAGTTTATTTGCATGAGAGAGAAAGGTGGTGGAGTTAGCTGCTTTAGCAGACAGTTTGAGAGGGGGAGAGGTGGTGGAGTTAGCTGCTTTATAGCAGACAGTTTGAGGGTCCAAAGGAGTTAAGAGGTTTTGTCCAAAGCGTTTTTTTACTACTTTTCATTGGTTCAATATTCGAAACAACACACACAGTAATGCAATAATAAATCCCAAACTTAAAAAATGGAGTTAGGTGGTTTCCTACTGACAGCAACAATATATTAAACACTCGTTTACTCACAAATATATGCAGGAACCTGAGGATTCTCTTGTGGGTCAGAATGTGTAAGACATTCCCTGACTTTGGGTCAATGACAGGAAGTCTATGGATCTTATACTTCAACAGGGAATGGATGGCATCAAACAGGCTGTAGAGGAGAGGGGAGGAGAGGAGAGGGGAGGGGAGGGGAGGGGAGAGGAGAGGAGAGGAGAGGAGAGGAGAGGAGAGGAGAGGAGAGGAGAGGAGAGGAGAGGAGAGGAGAGGAGAGGAGGGGAGGGGAGGGGAGAGAGGAGGGAGGGGGGAGAGGAGAGGAGAGGAGAGGAGAGGAGAGGAGTCAGTAGCAGTAATGTAGGGGTAATGTTTTATACAGATCTACAAGTCATCAGTAGCAGTAATGTAGGGGTAATGTGTTATGTAGATCAGTCCTACCTCAATTTACAATTTAGGCATTTAGCAGAGCGACTTACATTAAGCAAGAACAGAAAGCATGACATCACATACCTCGCTTCAGGAGAGATGCTAATCAGGAAGTGATTGGAGTAGTGCAGGTACACATCTGAGAGTGACACACACACGCACGCACGCACGCACACACGCAGGAGGGTCACAACAATACACATACAGGCATACACACAGATAGCATTTACTAGTCTTATGAAGGTCAGTCTTATGGAGGCCATTTACTAGTATTATGAAGGTAATTTACTAGTCGTATGAAGGTCATTTACTAGTCTTGTTAAGGTCATTTACTAGTCTTATGAAGGTCATTTACTAGTCTTATGAAGGTCATTTATACTGGTGAAGGTCATGTTTAGGTCATGTGAAGGTCATAGGTCACCTCTCCATGTTTCGATCTTATGGTTCTCCAGCTCGTAGATCTGAACCTTTGAGGAGAAAAGACAGACAGAGCATCATCAGCGCCCCCATGAGGCCAGAATGGACAGAGCATCATCTCATCAGCGCCCCCATGAGGCCAGAATGGACAGAGCGTCATCAGCAACCCCCATGAGGCCAGAATGGACAGAGCATCATCAGCGCCCCCATGAGGCCAGAATGGACAGAGCGTCATCAGTGCCCCCATGAGGCCAGAATGGACAGAGCATCATCAGCGCCCGCATGAGGCCAGAATGGACAGAGCATCATCTCATCAGCGCCCCCATGAGGCCAGAATGGACAGAGCGTCATCAGCAACCCCCATGAGGCCAGAATGGACAGAGCGTCATCAGCGCCCCCATGAGGCCAGAATAGACAGAGCATCATCAGCGCCCCCATGAGGCCAGAATGGACAGAGCATCATCAGCGCCCCCATGAGGCCAGAATGGACAGAGCATCATCAGCGCCCCCATGAGGCCAGAATGGACAGAGCATCATCAGCGCCCCCATGAGGCCAGAATGGACAGAGCATCATCAGCGCCCCCATGAGGCCAGAATGGACAGAGCATCATCAGCGCCCCCATGAGGCCAGAATGGACAGAGCATCATCAGCGCCCCCATGAGGCCAGAATGGACAGAGCGTCATCAGTGCCCCCATGAGGCCAGAATGGACAGAGCATCATCAGCACCCCCATGAGGCCAGAATGGACAGAGAATCATCTCATCAGCGCCCCCATGAGGCCAGAATGGACAGAGCATCATCAGCGCCCCCATGAGGCCAGAATGGACAGAGCATCATCAGCGCCCCCATGAGGCCAGAACGGACAGAGCATCATCAGCGCCCCCATGAGGCCAGAATGGACAGAGCATCATCAGTGCCCCCATGAGGCCAGAATGGACAGAGAATCATCTCATCAGCGCCCCCATGAGGCCAGAATGGACAGAGCATCATCAGCGCCCCCATGAGGCCAGAATGGACAGAGCATCATCAGCGCCCCCATGAGGCCAGAACGGACAGAGCATCATCAGCGCCCCCATGAGGCCAGAATGGACAGAGCATCATCAGCGCCCCCATGAGGCCAGAACGGACAGAGCATCATCAGCGCCCCCATGAGGCCAGAATGGACAGAGCATCATCAGCGCCCCCATGAGGCCAGAATGGACAGAGCATCATCAGCGCCCCCATGAGGCCAGAACGGACAGAGCATCATCAGCGCCCCCATGAGGCCAGAATGGACAGAGCATCATCAGCGCCCCCATGAGGCCAGAATGGACAGAGCGTCATCAGCGCCCCCATGAGGCCAGAATGGACAGAGCGTCATCAGCGCCCCCATGAGGCCAGAATGGACAGAGCGTCATCAGCGCCCCCATGAGGCCAGAATGGACAGAGCATCATCAGCGCCCCCATGAGGCCAGAATGGACAGAGCAGACATTCACATTGTAACCGTGAGGTTGCCGATGATTCAGTAATGAGCCTGACGCCAACATTGACGTTATTCTGTGCGATCACCTCTATCGGAGACTCAATTCAGAGAAAAACGCAGATAAAGGTCGCGCTCGTAATGGAAGTGGACGGCGGGGAAACATGCGGTTTTTAACTAAAATCTTTGCTTCTGGGGTGGGGGGGGGGGGGGGTCCCAGGAACAACATATTTTCAGATGGGGGTCCGCGACATGAAAATGGTTGAGCACCAGTGCACCACTGACATAGAAACATAAGGTTTTTCAGAAAACTTTTAGGATTTAGAAGACCTTTTTTTTTTAGATCTTCGAAATTTAAAAAAATGTCAGTTTTCTGAAAAACCTCATGTTTCTATATCAGTGGTGCTCAATATTTCATGTCAAGGACCCCACAGAAACTATATGTAATTGGCCACCGACCCCCATCTGAAAATATGTTGTTCCAGGGACCCCCCCAGAAGCAAAGATTTGAGTTAAAAACGTTCACTCGGAAATAATATATATTCAAAGATTTGTGCCACATGTTCACGATTTTTCAAAAATAGCAGAACTACAAGTTCATAGCACTCGGTGCCGTGCTATGAGCTTGTAGATCTGCTATTTTTCAACAGCTAAAGCATAACATAATGCTCAAAACACCAAAAGGTGTTCCCGCCCCAAAATGGGTTAATTCCACATACACACCATTGGGGATCTGTAGTAGCGATGCAGAATGTTGATGAAGTCTGTGATGGTCAGCATTCCTGGAAGAGATTTATACATTTATACATTAGGCGTAAAATCTGTGCAAATATTTGAATATTTATATTTTTTAACTCAAATCGTTGCTTCTCTGTGTCCCGGGAGCTAAATATTTGGGGTCTGTGACTCCGCAGCCAGATATATAATATATAACTTTGGGGGACGTCCCCCAAAGTTTCCACCTCAGAAACATCGCCAAGCTTAGATAAAATGGTAAAATGGTAAATTTATATAGCGCCTTTTTCCAAGGCGCTTTAGATAGATTGTGCATCTATTCACCCATTCACACACACATTCATACACCGATGGCGGCAGAAACCATGCAAGGCACTAGCCAGCACACCGGGAGCAATTAGGGGTTCAGTGTCTTGCTCAAGGACACTTCGACACTAACTCTGGGGGAGCCCGGGTTCGAACAGCCACCGCCGCCCCGATCAATAATAGTCTCATAACTCATAATCCACGCATTTGTATCATCACGCCTGGACTACTGCAACTCTCTTTTCATGGTCAGGCCCCAGAAGGGCTCTTAGGTCTGCGGACATTTTTAAAAACAGCCTTAAAACGTTCCTCTTTACATGTGTGGATGGTTCAACCTGAATTTGCTGATTTATCTTATATGTATTGATTCATCATGCTTGTAGTATTGAAAATAATTTGTTTGAGTTTAATTGTACAGCAAAACTATGCCTGCCCGGGAGCCAATCAGACGGCTCTATCCTAGAGCTGTGGTGGGATTCATAATCGTGCGTCCTCGACATGAAAAGGTTTGAGCACTAGTACCGATATCGCATCATACATTTTTACTTTTAGGAGTTAAAATCGCTCTTACCCACAAACCTCTGCAGCTTGTTGTCCCACAGAGGGGCGGCTCTCAGACCGTTGGCCAGGAGAGCGAAAAACGCCTTCTTCACCTGAAGAACAGTTGAACAGAAAACATTGATTGCATAGGACCTAAATGGAAACCGAGGACTCTTTTTTTGGTGCTATCCCTTTTTATTTGGACTGAGTGTTGGACTGAACTATGTTGTCGTTTACTCATTCTGTCTAATAAACTATTAGTCAGTCAGTCAGTCAATCAATCAATAAGTCAATCAATCACATATAATAAAGCCCATACATAAAGGGGGGGGGGGGGGGGGTGCATACTTAGTTTAGACTAGTCATTGGTTAGACATGGGTTAAGGTTAGGTTTAGGTGTGCTGCCCCGTGGGAGGTTAGGTTTAGGGTGAGGGTTTGAGATAGGTTGTAGTTGTAGGGCTAATGACTGGTCTAACCAATGACTAGTCTAAACCAAAAACTGTCTAAACTGCACCCCACTTTTGGACAAAAATAGCGAAAACTATTTTCGGGGCGCAACCCAGCACTCTTTAGCTAGTGGAGATGCGGTGTAACGACATTTATTTCTAAACAAATTTGTAAAACAAATTACCAAAATACTGTGTTCACGTTCAGGAGACTTCGGAGGAAAAAAAGAGCAATTTTCCTGAATGCTGCCTTCCAATATGGCATGGAAAGAAGAGGAGTGGCATTTACATTTCTTTCGCCATAGTAAATGCTGCATTCGAGGTCTGGAGGAGAGGGCAGTTGTTTTACAGACGGGTAAAAGGGCAGGGGCTGAAGCCCCCTTTGATGTCTATGTGTGCACGTCCGTGAATGGTTCTTATTGCAGCGTGGTGTCGAATATGACCAGCTTGTTAGAGGTAGGAATGGTTCTTACTTGCAGCGTGGTGTCGAATATGACCAGCTTGTTAGAGGTAGGAATGGTTCTTACTTGCAGCGTGGTGTCGAATATGACCAGCTTGTTAGAGGTAGGAATGGTTCTTACTTGCAGCGTGGTGTCGAATATGACCAGCTTGTTAGAGGTAGGAATGGTTCTTACTTGCAGCGTGGTGTCGAATATGACCAGCTTGTTAGAGGTAGGAATGGTTCTTACTTGCAGCGTGGTGTCGAATATGACCAGCTTGTTAGAGGTAGGAATGGTTCTTACTTGCAGCGTGGTGTCGAATATGACCAGCTTGTTAGAGGTAGGAATGGTTCTTACTTGCAGCGTGGTGTCGAATATGACCAGCTTGTTAGAGGTAGGAATGGTTCTTACTTGCAGCGTGGTGTCGAATATGACCAGCTTGTTAGAGGTAGGAATGGCATCGTAGCAGCAGTGACTCTTCATGAAGTTCATATACACACCGGAATCATTGTCTGGATGGAGAGAGAGAGAGAGAGAGAGAGAGAGAGAGAGAGAGAGAGAGAGAGAGAGAGAGAGAGAGAGAGAGAGAGAGAGAGAGAGAGAGAGAGAGAGAGAGAGAGAGAGAGAGAGAGAGAGAGAGAGAGATTTCCACACTCACTCCAGAGGGCCACTACTATAGTTCCACACTTGCTCGACTGTATGTCGGAAGCATTTATATTTGACTCATGATCAGAGCTTCCGTTGCTCCAGACTGTATGACGGAAGCATTTATATTTGACTCATGATCAGAGCTTCCGTTGCTCCAGACTGTATGACGGAAGCATTTATATTTGACTCATGATCAGAGCTTCCGTTGCTCCAGACTGTATGACGGAAGCATTTATATTTGACTCATGATCAGAGCTTCCGTTGCTCCAGACTGCATGACGGAAGCATTTATATTTGACTCATGATCAGAGCTTCCGTTGCTCCAGACTGCATGACGGAAGCATTTATATTTGACTCATGATCAGAGCTTCCGATGCTCCAGACTGTACGACGGAAGCATTTATATTTGACTCATGATCAGAGCTTCCGTTGCTCCAGACTGTACGACGGAAGCATTTATATTTGACTCATGATCAGAGCTTCCGTTGCTCCAGACTGTACGACGGAAGCATTTATATTTGACTCATGATCAGAGCTTCCGTTGCTCCAGACTGTACGACGGAAGCATTTATATTTGACTCATGATCAGAGCTTCCGTTGCTCCAGACTGTATGACGGAAGCATTTATATTTGACTCATGATCAGAGCTTCCGTTGCTCCAGACTGTACGACGGAAGCATTTATATTTGACTCATGATCAGAGCTTCCGTTGCTCCAGACTGCATGACGGAAGCATTTATATTTGACTCATGATCAGAGCTTCCGTTGCTCCAGACTGTACGATGGAAGCATTTATATTTGACTCATGATCAGAGCTTCCGTTGCTCCAGACTGTATGACGGAAGCATTTATATTTGACTCATGATCAGAGCTTCCGTTGCTCCAGACTGTACGATGGAAGCATTTATATTTGACTCATGATCAGAGCTTCCGTTGCTCCAGACTGTATGACGGAAGCATTTATATTTGACTCATGATCAGAGCTTCCGTTGCTCCAGACTGTATGACGGAAGCATTTATATTTGACTCATGATCAGAGCTTCCGTTGCTCCAGACTGTATGACGGAAGCATTTATATTTGACTCATGATCAGAGCTTCCGTTGCTCCAGACTGCATGACGGAAGCATTTATATTTGACTCATGATCAGAGCTTCCGTTGCTCCAGACTGCATGACGGAAGCATTTATATTTGACTCATGATCAGAGCTTCCGTTGCTCCAGACTGCATGACGGAAGCATTTATATTTGACTCATGATCAGAGCTTCCGTTGCTCCAGACTGCATGACGGAAGCATTTATATTTGACTCATGATCAGAGCTTCCGTTGCTCCAGACTGTATGACGGAAGCATTTGAAAATGACGAGAGTCAACAGTCTGGTAACGCGAGACTAGGTGTGTGGGGTAGAGACTAGGTGTGTGGGGTAGAGAGACATCATAAGAGAGAGAGAGAGAGACACTAAGGTCACGCAGACACACAAACATGATGGTGTATATCGACACACACATACGCAGGTTGCGCACGCGCACAAACACAAGCATACGCATGCATGCACGCACGTATACACGCGCACACACACAATAAATACAAATGCAATGTACCTGCTTCCTGAACGTCCTGCTGAACTGCATGGACTGAGACCTATATGAATATGGATGAGATCCATATGAATATTCATGAGATCTGCAGTGTGTATACATTAAACATAATGACTATCAGTGAGATCTATACATTATACATACATGATAATGGATTTATTTATAGCGCACACGCATCCACGCACGCACGCACGCACGCACGCACGCACAGCTTTAACTGGTCTTACCCGTTTGGGAAAAGCTGCCATGTTTCTTCTGCCATGTAACGAAGTGCTGTATTCAAAGCCAAGCAAACAGAAAGCGTGTGTGTGTGTGCTGTGCGTCTGTGTGTGTGCTGTGCGTGTGTGTGTGTGCTGTGTGTGTGTGCTGTGCGTGTGTGTGTGTGTGCTGTGTGTGTGTGTGCAGCTCCTTAGAACAGGCTGTTGGGTCTATATTAGGAGTCTTCCGTGGTATGTCAGAGACATAAGCGTGTGGGGGAGGGGAGGGGAGGGAGAGGGGGAGGCTAGCACTTAAAATGTCACATGACATGATCATCCCTTTTGCGCGTTTTTAACCTCATGCCATCTGGACAGATACAGAACCTTGCTATGGGAAAAATAATGATATCGATATAATTAATATCGCTTTTCCAAGTGCTCAAAGTCCTTTACAATGAATGGTCCATTCATTCATACATTGGGAGGTGAAGCGGCGAACAGTCGACGCCAGCGTCCTCACTTCCCACATTCACACACCAACGGTGGCGAGCTCACACCGACCAACTCATTGGAGGCAATGTAGGATTCAGTGTCTTGCCCAAGGACACTTCGACATGTGGACAGGAGGAGCCGGGATTCGAACCGCCGACCCAGGGATCATTGGACGACCTGCTCTACCTCCTGAGACACAGCCGCCCAAAATAAATAGAAAAATACTGTACTGTACTATGTGTTATTTTGTTGTGGGTGTTGAACAGACCTGTGAAGATGAATATCCTACCTTCCACCAATGGGATGAACGAGGCTGTACCTTCCACCAATGGGATGAACATGGCTGTACCTTCCAGCACTGGGATGAACGTGGCTGTACCTTCCAGCACTGGGATGAACGTGGCTGTACCTTCCAGCACTGTATACATGGGGCTGTACCTTCCACATATGGGATGAACGGGGCTGATCTGTGTTGTGAACCCTGCAGGCCATGGGACGGTAGTCATGGAAACCTGGGGCTGCGATTTAACTGGTCGGAGAAGCTTCCTAGTCCCTGAGGTGTTCTGCTTCCGGGTTCATTGTTGCCATGACGCTAACAATTAAATAATTATCTATGACAACAAGAAAGGTTTGGCCAGACGTCATTAGTCACTGTAATGGATATTTTAGAATGCCAAATATAACATATTATTCTATATTTGTCAATCTCAGTCAATACTAGCCCATTTTGGGCGGGAACCCCTTTTGGTGTTAGCATTATGTTATGCTTTAGCTATTGAAAAATAGCAGACCTACAAGCTCGTAGCGCGCCACTCGGTGGCGCGCTACGAGCTTGTAGGTCTGCTATTTTTGAAAAATCGAAGAACGACTGACATAGAAACATAGCTTTTTCAGAAAACTGTCAGGATGTAGAAGACATTTTTAGAATCTGATCTCAGGTCAGAATGGGCTAGAGCATCAATGGGCCCATTCTGACTCCAACTGCAGCTGTCAATCTAACAGCTGACCTACGTCTCCATGCTAACTATCACTATGTCAGCGGATATGTAACTATCTTCCTTCTTCCTATCTTTAGCGAAGATCCTTATATGACCATTTAGTATAGAGTCTCTGTTATAGTGGGCTATACGAAGTGTCTGGGGTTGGGGAGGCTTTGTGTCCGGAGTAGAGGGGCTGCTGGAACAGGCAATGAGGCCTGTTCCTTACTCTCTGTATGCCGTTTCTCTGCTGAATCTTCTTAAAGGACCACTTTTCAACCTATCTTCATATAATAGGTCCTCACTAATAATCATGAAAAAAATGGCGCAATCTTTGGCGCAAGTCTCATAGGAGGGCAGTTCAGAAACCGTCCTCCAGTGACATCATCGATGGGGAATACAAGCCAATAGAAACTGCAGGCTTTCTAATCCTGAAAAGTTGCAATGCGAAAATGGAAGCCATCGTTCTCACGATAATTAAAATCTAAACATTTTTGTAAAAAAAATAAATCTGCCTAATGATGTCACTGGAGGACGGTTTCTAAACTGCCCACAACCCTCCTATGAGACACAGACGAAGTAGGAAAAAAACCATTGTATCATGATTATTAGTGAGGACCTATTATATAAAGATAGGTTGAAAAGTGGTGAAGTGGTCCTTTAATACATTCTCAACACTTCACTCTGAAAAACGTTGTCATTCCTTCATCTTTGGATTATTTGATCTACATCACTCTACTGCAGAATGTCAATTAGCAAGTCTCCATATTATTCTGGGGGTCCCCCAGACAATTCTGGGGGTCCCCAGACTATTCTGGGGGTCCCCAGATGATTATCTTAATGTGTTTTTTCACTCAACAGTAAACGAACCAACATACAGAATAAGTGAATACAGGACCTTTTAAACACCACATTGTTAAAGGACCACTTCACCACTTTTCAACTTCTCTTCCTATAATTGGTCCTAACTAATGTTCATGATAAAATACCACCATTTTCTTCTACTCAGTCTGTGTCTCATAGGAAGGCTGTGGGCAGTTCAGAAACCCGTCCACCAGTGACATCATCGATGGTGAATCCAAGCTAATAGAAACGGCAGGCTTTCTTTTCCTGAAAAGTTGCAATGCAAAAGTTGAAGCCATCGTTCTCACGATAATACAAATCTAAATAAATTTTAAAACAAATCTTTAGGCAAAAAAAAATCTGACTAATGATGATGTCACTGGTGGACGGGTGTCCGAATTGCCCAAAGCCCTCCTATGAGACACAGACTGAGTAGGAAAAAATGGTGGTGTTTTATCATGAACATTAGTGAGGACCAATTATATGAAGAGATGTTGAAAAGTGGTGAAGTGGTCCTTTAAGCGTGTTGTGAAAACAGCCGATCTCCAAGCTCAACGCCTCGCAGTGAGTTTGCGGATTGGCTATTTTCCCACAATATTAATTTCATTATGAAAAACATCTCAACTACAAGTAGTGGTAAGAAGCACATAATAGGTGACTGTTTTTTTTATTAAGTTTGGGCATTTCTACAGATTTGTACACGTTATCTTACATTGTTTACAAAATTAAAGAGACGTGGTGCTTTACTTTGAAAGGACTCTTGACTGAGATGATTTGTGCGACTGACCAGATTTGAAAATGTAACCACTTTACACCCCCTAGCCTAGTACATACTTACCCACTTTACACCCCCTAGCCTAGTACATACTTACCCACTTTACACCCCCTAGCCTAGTACATACTTACCCACTTTACACCCCCTACTTAACCACTTCACACCCCTCGGATATACTTAGCCTCGACATCCAGCGAGACATTTCCTGGTCTAGGACAAGGACTATTAAAAGAGGACGGGAAGCGAAGACCGTACGGTGGACTCCATGTTGCTCCCTGGAAGGACAGAAGACCGTACGGTGGACTCCATGTTGCTCTCTGGAAGGAAAGAAGTGGACTCCCAGACTGGGTGTGAGCAACATGGAGCAACATGAGCAACATAGAGTCCACCGTACGGTCTTCTGTCCTTCCAGGAGCAACATGGAGTCCACCGTACGGTCTTCTGTCCTTCCAGGAGCAACATGGAGTCCACCGTACGGTCTTCTTTCCTTCCAGGAGCAACATGGAGTCCACCGTACGGTCTTCTGTCCTTCCAGGGAGCAACATGGAGTCCACCGTACGGTCTTCTGTCCTTCCAGGAGCAACATGGAGTCCACCGTACGGTCTTCTGTCCTTCCAGGAGCAACATGGAGTCCACCGTACGGTCTTCTGTCCTTCCAGGAGCAACATGGAGTCCACCGTACGGTCTTCGCTTCCTAACCTTATTTAATAGTCCTTGGTCTGGGAGTGGGAGTGAACTACAGTGCAGAGGGGCGTCGCCTCAATAAAGTTTCCCTCAACACCGAATCTCCTCGCCAAAAACCATCTGATCTACAAGCGTGTAGCTTGTAGATCCACATGCTGTTGAGGGACGCTATGGTTCATTAAATGTAAAATGATGTCCCCGCTGTCCTGAAACACTGATCTACAAGTGTCTTCATTCGATAAGAAAATGTGTCGATGACATTTTAGTGAAAAAGACAAAGCTTTGCTTTCCCTTTACAGAGATGTAGACGAAAGCAACGCAGAGAAAACAAAACTTTCAGGAAGATGGTTCCGTCATGTAACCCCTTTTGGTGTTAGCATCATGTTATGCTTTAGCTATTGAAAAATAGCAGACCTACAAGCTCGTAGCGTGCCACTCGGTGGCACGCTACGAGCTTGTAGGTCTGCTATTTTTGAAAAATCGACAGACATAGAAACATAGCTTTTTCAGAAAACTGTCAGGATGTAGAAGACATTTTTAGAATCTGATCTCAGGTCAAAATGGGTTAACATACTCTCCCCATGCCTTGGGCCCGGTGGAGACAATGCAAGAATAAGGTGTTCTGTTATAAAACAGGGGTTACCCACGAAAGCGAATGTTCTGTCAGGTCATAAAACTAAATGAAAGAATACGGTGTCCGTTGTAAAAACAGGGGTTACCTATGTAACCTAATGCTTTGTCAGGTCTATAAAACTGCCTTCAGAAAACCCACATTTGGAATTAAAACGCTGTACAAAAACATCATTAGCTGTGCTAATTCCATGCCAGGAGTGATGGCGTTAACACCTATGATGCTAACGACGCGCATACACGTCTTCTCTAATCACGTCTTCTAGGCACTCTTAGCGCCTTTATTCTGAAGGACTCCTCTGGCAGCATCCTAAGTGTTAACAGTGGTAAACCTACGACTGAAATATGAAATCCTTTACGATGATGATGATGAGCAAATATAAAACGTGCTAAGTATGAACCAAAGCTTAAAGGTCCATCTACACACCGGACGCGATTTAGGATTTTTAGCTGCGTTTTTTCCGTCAGTTTTCCGAAGAACGCGCCCAGTGTGCGACCACCTTTACTGTAAACTAGTGTGAACCAAACCTTTACAAAAATAAACTGGGCGACTCCCTTCTAGGGATGCACCGATATGGACATTCTGGGTAGGTAGGCTGCAGATAACCAACACACCAACATAGAATCTACAGCTTGGTAGGCTGCAGATAACCAACACACCAACATAGAATCTACAGCTTGGTAGGCTGCAGATAACCAACACACCAACATAGAATCTACAGCTTGGTATAGAGCGTCGCAGTCGCGCCCCCTTTCCAGACCCGGAAAATAATTGCTGCTTGGTTTCCCCATAAAGTACAATAATCCCTCACTATACAGTTAAAACGACTTCAACAGGTCGTGTTGGACTGTGTCCTCGGAGGCATAGACGAGTCCGACGACTACTTCCTATTTGCTGAAGCAGTGCCAATGACACAGTCATTAACCTTGCTGGCAAACCTCAGGGAGTTCATTTTCCTCATAGACTTTTCAAAAAGTAATGTTTTGGGCCGATCAAATAATTTCTAAGAAGAAAAACAAAACAAAACCTGCCTGTTGTAACCTGCCCGTTTCTTCTTCTTACTAATTATTTGATCGGCCCAAAACATTGTGTTTGTTGTCATGATTTGGTCACAACTCGAGTTGGCTTTGTCCGCGGTGTAAACGTCTTTAAATAAATACTTTTTGAAAAGTCTGAGGAAAATGAACAGGGAATTATTTTTCGGGTTTCTCGAGGGGGCGGGACTGGAAAGGGGGCGGGACTGGAAAGGGGGCGGGACTGAGACACTCTATAGGCTGCAGATAAACCAACACACCCAGGGACGTGCACAACATAGACATCAAAGGGGGCTTCAGCCCCTGCCCTTTTACCCGTCTGTAAAACAACCGCCCTTTCCAGACCACGAACGCAGCATTTACTGTACTACAGTGAAAGAAATGCAAATGGCACTCCTTTCCATCCATGCCATGCCCGGAAGGCAGCATTCAGGAGAATTGCTTTTGAAATCCATGTCGTTACACACTGCATCTCCACTAGTTAAAAGAGTGCTGGGTCGCTCCCCGAAAATAGCTGATCTACAAGCTCTCAACGCGTCGCAGCGCGACGCGTTGAGAGCTTGTAGATCAGCTATTTTAGTTAGTTTTGTTGGTTGATATTGACCGATAGCGGCAAATATCGTCCGATACGGATATATGTGGCCGATTCATCGGTGCATCCCTATTCCCCGTTCCCTTCTTCAACCTTCTCTGTCAACGGAAACAAACAATCGTTATTAAACGCTGTGGTGTTTACTAGAGATGCTCCGATCAGGGTGTTTTTGGGGGACCGATCCCGATCACCGATTGTTTTTCTCATGGTCGGCCGATACCGATCTTGTGTGTTAAGGGGAAAAATTGAATATTTCCCAAAACGTCAAAACTGTTCCTGTGTGTGTGGGGACTGGGGAGGAAGGGGAGAATGCTGAGGCCTGTCAAAAAGATGCAACATTTTATTATACTATGATATATCCGATTGATTTTATACTGACTTCGATCGGTTTCGGTTTCATTGCCGATCTGTTGGGGGTGCCAACCGGCCGATCACCTATCGATCGAGTCTTTTGGAGTTGCCGATCGGCCCGGTCACCGATCGGTGGCCGATTGATCGGAGCACCTCTGGATGTTACCTCAAAACTCCCACGTCAATTCAAAACGACATCAAAAGGAAAAACCCCAACTCAAATATTCATGAGCCTCAAACTATTTCAGCTGGCGGGTTAAATGAACGAGGTTAATGCCAAACTATAACAAAGTGCAAAGCAAAGCAAAACATGGCAAAAAAAATAATAAACAACCTTTTCACCAAAACCAGATGTACTAATAATCACAATGTGTGTGAAACGTCTAAAAGATACAAAGGAGATGATAAGTCTTGGTGGAGTGTACTGTTGGCATCTTAGGGCAGTGGTTCCCAAAAATGGCGTCCCGGGGGACCCCTAGGGGTCCTTGAGAGAGTTCCAGGGGGTCCCCAGCTAAATGATAATGAGGAACCTAATGGACCCTTATGGGTCTGTAACTCAAGAGTGTACAAATGGAACCAAATGGACCCTAATGGGTCCACTTTGTACTATGAGAGTTAAATTAACATTGATTTTACAAATATACATTGGGGTGCCAGAGATAGAATTGCCATTAAATGAGGGGTCTGTAGATTTTCATTTAAAAGACCCCCCACTTTGACCTGAATTAGTTTCAGGTCAAAGTGGGGGTCCGCGGACTAATTAGTGTCAATTTGGGGGTCCTTGACATGAAAGGGTTTGGGAACCAGTGTCTTAGGGGCCTGATCGATAAGTCCCGGGGCCCCCTAGGGGTCCTTGAGAGTTCCAGGGGGTCCCCAGCTAAATGATAATGAGGAACCTCAGAGTATACAAATGGAACCAAATGGACCCGTCAGGGTCCATCCTGCCTTGTAGAGCTGATCTATAAGCTCACATGCTGATCAAGGTCTCATTTTGAGCAGAAAAGGGAGAGTAATAAGCGCACGTACGCACGTGCACATCGGACACGCATTTAGACTGTTCTACCATGTGAGTGTAAAAAAAAAAAAAAAAAAGGGGAAAAAAAAGTTTATTTATTTTATTTATTATGGATTAATGCCAATTAATCAAATCTGGTAATCTGTTTTTTTTGGCACAGTGGGGTACAGTAGCTCTATTCACCAGATGTTCTCGTTTCAGCACAGACTGTGTTAACATATTGCCACTGTTTGTTGGGTTGTGAAATAAATCTACCGCGGTAGATCGACGCGAAGCCCGACTTATTCACGCTCTGTCGCGCGACGGTGTCACAAGTTGAAAATAGCCGACCTACAAGTTCATATAGGACCGTTTGAGAGCTACAAACTCATGTAGGCGCGCTGTGTGTAGGGATGGGACCATTAACCGCTATTATCGTGATAAAACGATACAAAATTATGATATCGGACATTTGAATTTATTTATTTAAATTAGGATGAATTCACTTTTGTTGGGCTGTAAGTAATGCACCACTTAAACCCCTCCATAGTTGATAAAACAGATCTGTAAACCCTCTACAGATGATAAAACAGATCTGTAAACCCTCTACAGATGATAAAACAGATCTGTAAACCCTCTACAGATAAAACAGATCTGTAACCATGTTCTTACTTCACAATACGCAAACGAGTTAACAACAAAAGTGTCATTTTAAGTTTTAACCGATTCAGGGCGGGAACCCCTTTTGGTGTTTTAAGCATTTTGTTGTACTTTAGCTATTGAAAAATAGCAGATCTACAAGCTCATAGCGCGGCACCGAGTGCCGCGCTACGAGCTTGTAGGTCTGCTATTTTTTTAAATGTTTGAGAACCACTGATATAGAAACATGGTATAGTCTAAATGGGTTTAAGCAATATTTTTTTGTATTATCGCGATAATACGGTTAATCTCCACACGATGGTTGTGTGACACCGGCAGGCCACAAAGCGTGAACGAACGGGGGTTCTAAACTAACCGGGCATGAGCAGAGCGGAGCGGGCTTTGTTGAGGGGAAGCCCCGCCCCTAGCGCACGCAGACCGTCCAATCCAGAGTCCAGATGGCGGTGGTGGCCGGTGGCCCCGCCCCCCACCAGGAGACCCGTGGCGGCCGCGTGGTGGTGGTTGCCGCCGTCCACCAGGGGGCAGCAGTGGACAAAGGACGAGTTGTTGGTGGCGTTGGAGTTAACGCACTGGAGACGACGACGATGACGAGGGAGGCAGCCGAGGTGGGTGGTGGTGGTGGTGGTGGACTGTTGTGGCAGCGCCCCCTGGTGGTGGTGGTGCTCTGGAGGGTCCGGTTCCGGAGCCAGGGAGCTCAGCATGGAGCTCCAGAGGCACAGGATGGACGTCGAGGAGGGTGGCGTAGTCGAATGGTGGTGGTGGTGGCGTGGTGGTCGGTAGGGCGGGGCTGGCGCGGTGCCCGGGGGGGCGGGGGGGCCGCTGGCGCCGTGCCAGCGGTGACGGTGGTCGCGTCTCTCGTCCCCGTCGTTGGTCGTCGACGACAGGACGCAGCCGGGAAGCAGCAGGGCTGTCAAATCAATCACCACGACAACATTACGTTAATTCTTTACTCTCCCATTGTCCGTATTCATATGTACCCCCCAGCTAGGGGACGTTATTTGCCCAACGTATACTCCGTGTATATTAATGGTTGAGCCCCACGGCAGCTTTTCACATTGATACGGTTGCTATTCAGTATTTTAGCCGTGACGTGAGCGCCCCCTCCTGAGATACTTCCGGGTCCTACTTTTGTGTCGCTTTTGTGTCCCCATAGAGTTATACTGTGACGCTCCGTCGGACTAAATCTGAGATGAAAACAACCACGAAAGTCTCATTTTACCGCTTTCCTCGCAACAACAAAGCTGCGCTGCTCTCCCACATCTGGCTGTGACAGGCCGTCTGCCCCACACGGAATACTATCGCCATTTTATTTCATTGTGTCAACTAAATCCTCATTAATGCAAACTAGATTCAACATACTCAAGCCTGCAAACATTCTAAATATGCCCCCGAAATATTTTACTGAGCAAATGGACTGTTACCACCTTCAATAATAATGATAATAATAGTCTTTATTGTCTCCACATCACCTTTTTTTTGTCATGGAAACTTTAATAATTCTACTCGAGTTGGAAGCATTAAGACCCATTTTAACCCTCAATGGCTTCCTTTCTGAAAAATAACGTCATTGTAAAAAGATTCACGCGTTTAGATATTCTATTTACAATGAGATGCGGACGGGAGCTGGTGCCACTTGGACCCGGACGTAACACTACAAATGACGTCGGACTTAAATACTGAACGGCAACGGATCACTCACCAACACCAGCTATGGGACGTTAAATCTGATCTCAGTTTAAACCCATTTTGGGCGGGAACCCCTTTTGGTGTTTTCAGCACTTTAGCTATTGAAAAATAGCAGATCTACAAGTTCATAGCGCGGCACCGACTGCCGCGCTATGAACTTGTAGGTCTGCTATTTTTTGAAAAATCGTGAAAATGTGCCTCAAATCTTTGAATATATATTCTTTTCATTTTCTAAATTTCGACGTCAGGCCTAAATGGGTTAAAGGGTAAGACCACTTTTTTAGAGGTTTGGGTTGTTTTCTTACCTTATTATGGTCAAACTAGTCCAGTCCAGGAGTTATTTCGCTCCATAGTGCAGTTTTACAGAAAATAACGTTATAAAAATACCAGCCCATTGACTTCCATTGCAACGGGGAAACAGCTCTCAAAATCACTCTTTTAGTTCGTAAACAAACACAAACAAAGTTGTTTCAGACAATATAGAGCAACACCAAAACTCATGTGGTTTTATTTTTTCATAAAAATGTTAACTTCCTGTTGATTTGTCCATTTTTATTCAGAAGAAAACCCGGACTGGATCCATGGATCCGGATCCAGATCTTCATATAGTAAAATCAACAGGAAGTTACCATTTTTATGAAGAAATAAAACCACATGAGTTTTGGTGTTGCTCTATATTGTATGAAACAACTTTGTTTGTGTTTGTTTACGTACTAAAATAGTGACTTTGAGAGCTGTTTCCCCGTTACAATGGAAGTCAATGGGCTGGTATTTTTATAACGTTATTTTCTGTAAAACTGCACTATGGAGCGAAATAACTCCTGGACTGGACTAGTTTGACCATAATAAGGTAAGAAAACAACCCAAACCTCTAAAAAAGTGGTCTTACCCTTTAACCTCGGTTCAAAAGGAGGTTTTTCAATCCAGGAGAGCCGTTCCTATTGGTGGATCTAAAGGAGGATTTTCAGGAGAGCTGTCCTATTGGTGGATCTAAAGGAGGATTTTCAGGAGAGCCTGTCCTATTGGTGGATCTAAAGGAGGATTTTCAGGAGAGCCTGTCCTATTGGTGGATCTAAAGGAGGATTTTCAGGAGAGCTGTCCTATTGGTGGATCTAAAGGAGGATTTTCAGGAGAGCCTGTCCTATTGGTGGATCTAAAGGAGGATTTTCAGGAGAGCTGTCCTATTGGTGGATGTAAAGGAGGATTTTCAGGAGAGCTGTCCTATTGGTGGATCTAAAGGAGGATTTTCAGGAGAGCTGTCCTATTGGTGGATGTTCAGCCATCCACAGTTTGGATGTAATTTGTGACTTTCGTACTGCGTCGGCATTTAAAGATTAAAAAGACCAATAGTTGTCACACAGAAATAATTGAAGATTATAACAATGTAATTGTGGGTTTTTTGGGGGGCATTCAACGTTAGACAACTAATAATTTAATAATTAAAAATTTTGAGATTGCCTTAAGGCCTCGTAATCAGATATGACAAATACAAATTATTATATGATTTAATAATTTTATAAAAAATAAAATGAGCGGAAATAGATCTACAAGCTTACAAAATAGGGTCATTTCGTGACACGTTGTAAGCTTGTAGATCGGCTATTTATGCTTTTTATTTTATTTCAACGATTATCTCGAACAATTCCGATTGGACGACGATGTAAAGACGGTGAGAGGCGTACCGTGAAGCCGCTGGCCAGGAGCAGGAGTGGGCGGGGTTAGAGGAGGGGCCTCTGTGTCGCCGCTGGGCAGCGATTGGCCAACGGTCTGGACGCCGCCGCTGGGCAGCGATTGGCCGACGTGGACCGCAGTGGGAGGAGCCGGGCCCAGGAGGGTCTGCTGATTGGTGGAGGAGGAGGAGGAGGAGGGCCTGCTGGGGAGACTCAGCTGCTGCAGCACGGCGCTGGTGGCGATGAGAGCCGCCACGCTGGTCAGGTAGACCAGACCCAGCATGCAGCACACCTAGTGGACGACACAGGTTAAGACACCTGTTAACACTTGTGATGCTAAGCACGTGTATATAGGCAACTACGCATCCTCCCAATTAAAACCGCGGGTGCCTCAGACGTGTATACACTAGAGTTCTCATCGGGCCCGAAAATTAAGGCCAGGCCCTAAACTGGGCCCTAACTGATCAGGCCCGAGGCATGGCCCAGCCCGGCCCGACTAAGTAGCATAGATGTTAGGCCCGACCCGGCCCTAAAACGTCGGGTTGGTGCAGAATTTGAGAACTCTACACAGAGTAAAAGTGAAATGCCAGTCAGCACCATCTTCATAATAGATAAATACACAAACAGACCGAACAGAACTATTATTTTTAATATTATAAACAAATTCAATATATATATTTTTTTCATGGAGCCCGAGACCCGGCCCGGCCCGGCCCTAAAACGTCAGGTTGGGTCGGGCCTGGTCGGGTTCGGGACCCGGCCCGGCCCTAAAACGTCAGGTTGGGTCGGGCCTGGTCGGGTTCGGGACCCGGCCCGGCCCTAAAACGTCAGGTTGGGTCGGGCCTGGTCGGGTTCGGGCAGAGTTTGAGAACTCTAGTATACACGTCTTTAGGTCGTTCTATCTCACCCATTCTGGACGGGAACCCCTTTTGGTGTTTTAACTAAGCATTATGTTATACTTTAGCTATTGAAAAATAGCAGATCTACAAGCTCGTAGGTCTGCTATTTTTGAAAAATCGTGAAAATGTGGCACAAATCTTTGAATATATATTCTTTCAGAAGACATTTTATTTATTTCGACGTCAGGTCTAAATGGGTAATTTCCCCAGAATTATTATAATAATTCTTCTACCTTGGTGAAGTGTTGGTAGATTGCTGTCAGAGCGTGCCTCCATGCATTCTGCTCCAGCAGAACACAGAGGTCAGTGTAGGTGAACCATCCTCTCTTCATCCCCTGACGCTCCGCAAGGCTGTGGAACACAGCGAGAAACCATACCAATGTCAACGCACAGCCCAGCCCACACAACAACACACTGTTGCTCTGCAATGCCGTAGAACAGAGAGAAACCATACCAATGTCAACGCACAGCCCAGCCCACACAACAACACACTGTTGCTCTGCAATGCCGTAGAACAGAGAGAAACCATACCAATGTCAACGCACAGCCCAGCCCACACAGCACACCGTTGCTCTGCAATGCCGGGGCGACTGTGGCTCAAGAGGTAGAGCAGGTCGTCCAATGATCCATGGGTCGGCGGTTCGAATCCCGGCTCCTCCTGTCTACATGTCGAAGTGTCCTTGGGCAAGACACTGAACCCCAAATTGCTCCCGATGTGCTGGTTGGTAGTACCTTGCATGGCTTCCGCCGCAATCGGTGTATGAATGTGTGTGTGAATGGGTGAATGTAATGCACAATCTATGTAAAGGCGCTATATAAATGCACCATTTACCATTTTATGCCGTAGAACAGAGAGAAACCATACCAATGTCAACGCACAGCCCAGCCCACACAACACACTGTTGCTCTGCAATGCCGTAGAACATAGAGAAACCATACCAATGTCAACGGCGCACAGCACAACCCATAAAACACATGCTATGCCATTGCATGTGCTGTAGAACACAGAGAGAAACAATTTAACCCATTTAGACCTGACACTAGATTCTACAAAATGTCTCCTGAATCCTGACAGTTTTCTGAAAAACCTGTGTTTCTATGTTGGTCGTTCTCAAACATTTTCATGTCAAGGACCCCCAAAAATAGATGTAATTGGCCGCCGACCCCCATGTGAAAATATGTGGTTCCAGTGACCACCCAGAAGAAAAGATGAGTTAAAAAAGCTCGCTCTGAAAGAATATATTCAAAAGATTTGCACCACATTTTCAAGATTTTTCAAAAATAGCACGTAAATAGCTCATAGCGCGGCAATAAAATAAAATAAAATTAAAAACACCAAAAGGGGTTCCCGCCCCCAAGATGGGATAAAACACATGCTCTGCAATGCTGTAGAACACCGAAAACAACCCATACTGGTGTCAACGCAATCGCTTCAATTTCAACCGCTTATCCATAGTCGGGTCGCGGGGGCAACAGCTCCACCAGAGAGCTCCAGACTCCCGAGCAACATCAGTAACTTCCTCCTGGGGGATCCGAGACGTTCCAAGGCCATCTCATCCTTGGTCTGCCCCGGGGTCACCTCCCGGGGTCACCTCCCAGTGGGACGTGCCTTAGGGTTGGGTGACGATACGAATCTATCGTCAATCGCGATTTGGATAAGTCTATCGCCGATTATTTTTATTAGGCGATTTTTCAGGGCGATTTTATTTTATTTTTTGCAGAATAATACTCAATCTTATCGAAAATTCAACTCTTCAAACGTAGCCTGTACAAGCGTAAGCAAAATGCGAATTAATTTGGGCCAGCAGCCGCCGGTAGAAAGCCCTCCTGCCCAAGTAGCAGCCCGAGTCCCCGGCCGCAGCAGCATCCAGGCATCGGGGTCTGACGCTCCGACCGTCTGGGCGGGGAGGAGACGTTACTGTGGAGCAGGCTACATGTTGCTGTGTTTTGTTTACACTGTCACTCCAGTCCGGGCCCAGTTAAATAATATACAGTCACACTGATGTCTCGTGTCTCATCACCCGACGTGCTTCAATGCATGGCCGTGAAGTCGGGGGGGAAAATAAAAAAATAAAGAAAAGGAAAAGGAGCGAGTGAGAAAGAGTTAGCATTGCAACATGCTATGCTAACACTACCAGCCATGGTGGTGATGATAGCTTAGCTTAGCATGCTGCTCGTCTGTTCAACTTCACTTCATCTCCGCTTGTAATTTATTTCTTCATTTGTTACCCTGACACCCGCGCTGCAAAAAACAGACGGATCTACAAGCTCTCAACGCGTCGTGAACGGCACTGCAAAAACAGGCAGGACGCGACGCCTTGAGAGCTTGTGTTGTGGATCAGCAGCCCATGCTACTGTGGGAGTGCGGGCTGCTGCCACCATGATGGGAGCCGGCACTCCGAGCCCCCGACGGTGCGGGGAGGCAAAGACTTCTCCGGGGAGGAGGAGAAGTTACTAGGGCAGGCTACATGTTGCTGCGGCTAACAACACTGTCACCAGACATGGTGGATTGGTGGTTGTGATGTTAGCTTGCAGCTGCTTGTCCGTTCCAACTTCACTTCATCTCCAGTTCTCCACCTGTAACTTATTTCTTATGTTGTTACCCTGGGTGGCTGCGCTGCAAAAATAGACATATCTACAAGCTCTCAACGCGTAGCGAACGGCGCTGCAAAAACAGGCAGGACGCGGCGCCTTGAGAGCTTGTAGATCAGGCTTTTTTGCGACCCGCAGTGAGCTGTTCTCACTTTACTTATATGACACGAATATATCGTCCATCGGCGATTTTTGGACAGGCGATGGGCGATTGAAAGAAATTGGCATATCGCCCAACCCTAACGTGCCTCAAGGAACACCCTAGGGAGACGGCCCGAACCAGATGGCCGGCCCGAACCACCTAAGCTGGCTCTTTTCCAGGCGAAGAAGCAGCGGCTCTACTGCGAATCTCTCTCGCGTGACTGCACTTCTCACCCCATCTCTAACACCGGGGCTAAATGGTAAATGGTGCATTTTTTTATATAGCGCCTTTATCCAAGGCGCTTTACATAGATGCATTACATTCACCCATTCACACACGCATTCATACACCGATTGCGGTGGAAGCCATGCAAGGCACCAACCAGCACATCGGGAGCAATTTGGGGTTCAGTGTCTTGCCCAAGGACACTTCGACATGTAGACAGGAGGAGCCGGGATTCGAACCGCCGACCCATGGATCATTGGACGACCTGCTCTACCTCTTGAGCCACAGCCGCCCCTCCGGGGCTCCACCGGGCGAGTCAGCGTCGCGTCTCCGTCAGGGAATGTTCCCTTTTTAATCAATGAAGGGTGGCTCCACTGCCCGCGCTGCGTTGCGTGACTGCATTAAAATTGCCCCGGTTCGTTTTTTGACACACGCACGCGTGACGCGACGCACCCGGTGGAGCCCCGGCGTAAGGGAGATGTCAGCCACCCGTCGAGGAAAACTAATTTCGTCCGCTTGTATTTGCGACCTTATTCTTTCGGTCATGACCCACACTTCATGACCATAGGTGAGGGTAGGAACGGTAGACAGACAGCTTTGCCTTCTGGCCTTCCAGCTGGCTCAGCTCTTTTGGTACAGTGACTGCAATACCGCCCACGCTGCTCCCCCGAAAACCAGCGCACAGCAGACATTAAAGGCCAGTCCACACTCCACACCAATGCAACTCCTTTGCAACAAAACCGTTTTAAGGACTGACCTTAAGCCCAAACCACACCAATGCAATGTAAAATGACTTCTAGTGGATCTCTTGTCCACTAGTGTCCACTAACATTTTAGTCTAGTTTTTATTTGGTGACCAAATAGACAATATACAATTAGTTTTAGTCATCATAAGTAAGTAAGTAAGTAAGTAGCCTTGCCGAGCCATGAGGCCCATAGGGCAGGGGTTCTCAACCCGTGGGTCGCGACCCCTAGGGGGGGTCGCCAAATTATTTTAGGGGGTCCCCAAATTATTTAAAAAAAAAATATATATATATATATATATATATATATATATATATATATATATATATATATTTTTTTTTCAAGATTTTTCAAAAATAGCAGACCTACAAGCTCATAGCGCGCCACTCGGTGGCGCGCTATGAGCTTGTAGATCTGCTATTTTTAAATAGGTAAATTATAACTGCTTAAAACACCAAAAGGGGTTCCCGCCCAAAATGGTTTAAGGTTATTGTAGCAGTCAATTTATATTGGGGGTCGGGAGGGGGCGGGGCGGGGGTCCCGAGACGTTGCCAAAGCATTTTCGGGGGTCCCCGGCCAAAAACGTTGAGAACCCCTGCCATAGGGCAGGAGCCTATCTCCTGTTTCTGTAGCGTGAGGCAGCTTGATGTACAAGTACACCCCCTGGACATGACGCTAGTATGTCGCAGGGACTTACCCCCAATCCAACCCTTGATGCTGAGTGTCAAGCAGGGAGGCACTGGGTCCCATTTTTAGAGTCTTTGGTATGACCCGGCCGGGGATTGAACCCTGACCTCCCAGTCTCAGGGCGAACACTCTAACCACAAGGCCACTGAGCTGGTATATCTAGTCATCATAGCTTAGTTTATTTAGTTTTCGTCAGTGAAAAGAGGTAGTCGACAAACATTTTTCGTCACAGTATTAGTCGACGGAATCGACACTGGTTTGGCCTAAGAGTAGAGAGGTCTTCTATAAGGTCTAACAGCAGAGGGCAGTAGTGAGCACCAACCTGGTTTCTAAGCGACTCAGAAGGTTGAAGTAGTCACTGGGCTCCGTGTAGAGGCTCCACTCCTGAAATTACACACGTAACCTAGACATTAACAACACTGTGGTTACATACCTAACCTAGACATTAATCACGATGGCATTGAGGAAAGCCATCTCCACCAGTGGACCACCAGTGGTCCTTGAGGGGTTTCCAGGTGGTCCCCAGCTAAATGGAGAGTTGGTAACCAAATGGACCCTTACAGATGTTTAACTCTTGAGAGCGTAAAATTAAACCAAATGGACCCGTATGGGTCCATTTGGTTTAATTTTACACTCTCAAGAATTAAATTATCGTTAAACACCTGCATTACTTGAGGCAATTTACTAGAAGTCTACATAATTAGAGAATGTAGAATAATTATTTTGATCAACGTTTGCCTGTTATCTCTCCTAATGGTACCGACGTCAACACAGCGATGACAATGTGCACACATTCTTTAGTTTAGGGATGATCTGAGAGGCTGAATGTGATCAAATGGCGGCTCAAATGCAGCGTAAATGATGGGCCTCGACGTGAAAAGGGTTGAAAACCCACTGGGTCAGTGTTACTCACCATGGCGTCGAGGAAAGCCATCTCCAGGCCGTTGACCGCTTGTTTCATATCAAGGAATACCACCTCTAATACTAAGCATGTGTTGTATGGAGAATATAGGTTGCTACCTTCAGGAAGGAGATATGGTGTACCAGCATACAATAAGGTCAGACTAAAGCAGTGTTTCCCCAACCTTTTTTGTCCCAGGGCACACTTTTCATAGCCTAAAAATCTCAGGGCACACCTAGATATACGGTGTATAGGCCTATCTATATACATATACATACATATGTGTATGTATGTGTGTGTAAATATATATATATATATATATATATATATATATATATATATACACACAGTGTTGGGAAAGTTCATTTATTTTAGACTTTATTGAATAAAAAAAACCTTGGGGGATTAATAAAGTACAATATCTCCATTACCATTATCCAAATTAATTCCTTATTATATATATATTTTTAAATACATTTTGGAGAAAAAAAATAGCTCATATGCAATGTGAAATGCCACCTAATTATTAATCCTTTTCCTTGTCTTTATTATGGGCCAACTTGTGAAAGCTGCATGCTTTTATTGTGAAGGGTCTCAGTTCTCACAGCCTGCATATTTCCACGTGCTGAAAATAGCTGATCGACAAGCTCACAACACGTTGCGTCCGCAACGCGTTGTGAGCTTGTAAATCAGCCATTTTCAGCATGGAACACGTGTACGACGAAGAATAAATCAGGCATCACTGCGCTTCTGTGGAGGATTTTGTTCGCCGAACGAGGCGATCATGTATGGACAGTTGGACAGCTATTTTTCGTGGCACATTATGTTTAATCACAACAACGTCACGTTTACTTTACCTCCTCAGTGTTTGGGTCGGGAACATGTAGGACTGTATGTGTCTGCTGTCTTGAGGCTTAACACTCCCATCGCCCAGGACGAAGTTCTTTGTCCTTTCTATTAGTAACGCCCGACGCCCAGGACGAAGTATTGTCCAAAAGACGAAGTTTATTGATATGAGAACGGATCGCATGGCTCCACAGCCTGGGAGCGCCTGTTGGGCAATCCTCGGTGTTGCGTTGAGTGAGACGTCATCGAAAAACTCCCTCCCCTGTTTAGCTGATGAAAACGAAAATCTTAAAACGTTCATAACTCGCGATCTAAATCATCCCGTCTAATTATGAAAAAAGATCCTGTGTTAGACGGCGCTCCGCGGTCCAGTCGCAAGTCGCGATAGATTTCTTCTTACCTCCCGTTGTTGTCGATCGACTCTAGAGTGGCGTGGCTATTGTTAGCTGCTACACACACATTCACTACAACAACCGGTCCGTCCGGAAAAGGGGTCCGTGTTTATAAATCGAATGGGCGCTATAATGTAATGGATTAAATAACCCCGGGCAATTAAATCATGATCAACTGTTAATCAGGAGTTGTAGTAGCCACAGGGTAATCTAAGCGGTGGATATTGCTCTTGTCTTCATGTGTTTATGTATGTAAATTGTCTTGTTCTTTGTGTTTATGTCAAATGTGTGTATATGTGTTCTGCATACTTGGCTGCTGGGTCGCAAGACACATTTCAGTGTGAACTGACAATAAAGTACTAAATCATATCATATGTATGGCATGAATGTATAGGGTCAGTGTATACTCACGATGGCGTTGAGGAAAGCCATCTCCAGGCCGTTGACCGTTTGCACGTCCAGTTTTCCCGCCGTTCCCCACTCGTCGTTGAACACCTCCTCGTCTTCACCTTCGTCGTACAGGTACTTACTGGCAACCATCTGAAATTAACATACATTATCATAAATTAACCCATTTTGACCCGAGATCAGATTCTAAAAATGTCTTCTACATCCTGACAGTTTTCTGAAAAAGCTATGTTTCTATGTCAGTCGTTCTTCGATTTTTCAAAAATAGCAGACCTACAAGCTCGTAGCGCGCCACTCGGTGGCGCGCTATGAGCTTGTAGATCTGTTATTTTTTCAATAGCTAAAGCATATCATAATGCTAACACCAAAAGGGGTTCCCGCCCAAAATGGGTTAAAACACCTCCGCTCCATCGCCAAAATTAAGCCATTTCTCTCCACAGACAACCTCGAAATAGTCCTCATCCATGCACTCATATCATCCCGTCTACATCATTGTAACTCCCTCTACACCGGAATTTCCCAGTCATCCCTATCCCGTCTCCAACTGGTGCAAAACGCGGCCAGACTCCTGACTGGCACCGTGAGGCGAGTCATTGGTTAGACCAGTCATTAGTCCTACAACTACAACCCATCTCAAACCCTCACCCTAAACCTAACCTCCCACGGGGCAGCACACCTAAACCTAACCTTAACCCATGTCTAACCAATGACTAGTCTAAACTAAGTATACACCCCAACGGACGGGCCCCCTCCTACATCTCTGACCTCCTATCATATCCCTCCTCCATCAGGACCCTCAGGTCAGCAGACAGACGACTCCTAGAAGTCCCAGCGACAAAGAAGAGGCTCAGGGGCGACCGAGCCTTTGCTGTCGCAGCTCCTATACTATGGAACAGCATTCCTCTCGCTGTCAGATCTGCCCCCTCCGTTGAGTTTTAAGTCTAGCCTCAAAACATTTATTTTATATTCACAAGCCTTCCAGTCCCCCTGATGCTCTTGCACTGTCATAAATATAGGATATGTTTGCCGTGCTGCTTTTAAACTGCTCTTAACCTACAGTTTTCTGTGTTTCTATGTCAGTGGTTCTCAAACTATTTCATGTCAAGGACCCCTAGAATCATATGCATTTGGCCTCCGACCCCCATCTCAAAATATGTTGTTTCAGGGACCCCCCCCCCCCCCAGAAGCAAAGATTTGAGTTAAAAACATTTGCTCTGAAAGAATATATATTGAAAGATTCGTGCCACAATTTCACGATTTTTCAAAAATAGCAGACCGACAAGCTCGTAGTGTGCTATGAGCTTGTAGATCTGCTATTTTTCAATAGCTAAATTATAACATAATGTTTAAAACACCAAAAGGGGTTCACGGCCAAAATGGGTTAAACGTCTTTCTTGTCTACCGTACCATAACTATGCATTGTTTTAGTTTGTATTGCTTCATTTTACACGGGTGTATTGTATTGCACTGTATTGTAACGTTTTCTCTGTCCTGTGAAGCACTTTGGTACGATGAGTCGTTTTTAAATGTGCTATACAAATACAATTGATTTGATGTCCTATGACCCCCTGACCTATGACCTTACCATGGAGATCAGGAAGAGGTCGGAGGAGGAGATGTTCTGCAGGTATTCAGGGTTTCTGTGTCGGAGTCGCTCGATGTAGACCAGCGCTAGCATCATAGCGCATGGAGAGATGCACGCCTCTCTGCAATACATAACACATATATATAAAACACATGGAGAGATGCACGCCTCTCTGCAATACATAACACATATATATAAAACACATGGAGAGATGCACGCCTCTCTGCAATACATAACACATATATATAAAACACATGGAGAGATGCACGCCTCTCTGCAATACATAACACATATATATATAAAACACATGGAGAGATGCACGCCTCTCTGCAATACATAACACATATATATAAAACACATGTAAGACACACACACAACATATATAAAACACAACAAAATGAGTGGTGCAACTCCGTGTGGGGGTCCCCGGTGGGTCTCCCCACTCCGTGTGGGGGTCCCCGGTGGGTCTCCCCACTTCGTGTGGGGGTCCCCGGTGGGTCCCCCCACTTCGTGTGGGGGTCCCCGGTGGGTCCCCGGAACTTCCAGACCCACAGGAACGCACCCAGGGTCCCATTCCGGTTTCGGCGAGCCGCCCCGCGTCCGAAACAGTCGAAAAATGACAGAGTTACTGTGTGGGGGAATTAGCAGACACCTCTCCCTCTCTCTCTGTAATTAGCAGGCAACAGTGCAACTGAACACTATCTCTCTCTCTCTCTCTGTTTCTAGCACAACAGCGTCACTTTTGCCCCTACTGGTACTCTAAACATAGGGACACGTGGATATTGCTGTTCCTTGGAGTGGTTGCACCACTCAGTCAAAAGTATATATAAAACGTATACAAAACCCATACTAGTAAGATGCCCTTTAGGGCGAGAAGCGAAATGGCGAGGTGGCGTGCATGCATCCGCCTGGGTGACGGCAGCACTGGCGCTTTGGCATGGGGGGGGGTCAGATCAACATATGGAATGAATTCTGTACTGGCCATATATGGAGCGTGTCTTGTGTACAGGGTTTGATGAGGTCTGGCCATATATGGAGTGTGTCTTGAGTGTACAGGGTTTGATGAGGTCAGATCAACATATGGAATGTCAGAACAGGTCAGCTCCATATTTGGAGTTCTAAGGGTGGCAGCGGGGGCAGTGTCTTGAGTGTACAGGGTTTGATGAGGGCCCAGGTAGGGCCGGGCATTAATATTCGGGCCTGTTGAGAACTCTTAGTTTTCGCCGGGCGCGGCTGCACTAATAACTTTGGGGCGGGCCCGTCTAGAGTTTGAATGGACAGGTCAAAAGGGAGACATCGGAAAGAAAGGACGGGTTGGGAAGGATCAACTTATGGAATGTCAGAACAGGTCAGCTCCATATATGGAGATCTAAGGGTTTGAGGTCAGAAGTAGAGTTGCTGGCCGGCTCCATATATGCATGTCTAGACATGTCTTTTTGATCGATTGATTGAAATATTTATTAACAGTTTGCAGAATTACAGTACATTTCAAGCACAAACTCAATACAAAGGCTGTTACTGTGAGTGGACGACCCAATTAAGCATTACACTTGTTTACAAGAGGGTCCACCATGTTCAATTCATCAAATACAGCTGAAATACAGCTCAACAGTGCGAGCAGGTACTCTCATTTGCTAGTAAAAATAGTACCGTGCGAATTGTGAAATGCAATTTGTAGCACCAGCGCGACTACAGAATTTGACCATTCAAATCGTGATAAAGACAAGGCTCTGAAAGATACAGCAAATGCACATTCAATGAGTCGCAACTCTACACCTTAATTTATATTTCTGTAGTACGGCAGTGTGTCGTTCGCCAAAAAGGGCAGATCTACAAGCCAACAACGTGTCGAGGCTGGATGCGTCGTTAGCGTGAAGATCTTGCTTCCACCGCACCGCCCCTACCCCTTTTTTTGGGGGGGGGGGGGGGGGGGGGGGGGGGGGGGGGGGTCGCTGTTCTGCCGTGCCCGGCAGCAGCCATGCCCGGCGGCATCCAGCCATGCCCGGCGGCAGCCGTGCATGGCACACCTGGTAGATTCCATACCATATGGGGCCGTATAGTACACAACTCACACCTGGTAGATTCCATACCATATGGGGCCGTATAGTACACAACTCACACCTGGTAGATTCCATACCATATGGGGCCGTATAGTACACAACTCACACCTGGTAGATTCCATACCATATGGGGCCGTATAGTACACAACTCACACCTGGTAGATTACATACCATATGGGGCCGTATAGTACACAACTCACACCTGGTAGATTACATACCATATGGGGCCGTATAGTACACAACTCACACCTGGTAGATTCCATACCATATGGGGCCGTATAGTACACAACTCACACCTGGTAGATTCCATACCATATGGGGCCGTATAGTACACAACTCACATGGTAGATTCCATACCATATGGGGCCGTATAGTACACAACTCACCTGGTAGATTCCATACCATATGGGGCCGTATAGTACACAACTCACACCTGGTAGATTCCATACCATATGGGGCCGTATAGTACACAACCCACACCTGGTAGATTCCATACATCCACTAACCTGGCGACGTGCGCGGCGTACTTCTTCTGTAGCTTGCGTATGGGGCTGGGGGCAGATTTATGGAGGAACTCCACAGCGATATCTGGAAGAGATATATGGATACATTAACCCATTTAGGCCTGATGTCGAAATTTAAAAAATGTCTTCGGTATCCCGACGGTTTACTGAAATACCTCATGTTTCTGTATCAGTGGTGCTCAATATTTCATGTCAAGGACTCCAAAAATGATATGCAATTGACCCCCCCATCTGAAAATATGTTGTTCCAGGAACCCCTCAGAAGCAATGATTTGAGTTAAAAACATTCGCTCTGAAAGAATATATATCCAAAGATTTGTGCCGCATTTTCACGATTTTTTAAAAATAGCAGACCTACAAGCTCATAGCGCGGCACTCGGTGCCGCGCTATGAGCTTGTAGATCTGCTATTTTTCAATAGCTAAAGTATAACAATGCTTAAAACACCAAAAGGGGTTCCCGTTCTGAATGGGTTAATGGATATATGGATACAGATTAGCGTCCCTCACTTCACACGGGTGTGATTTTTGCTATATATTTGAATTGAAATATATTTGTATATTGGAACCTGAAAAGTAAAATTTTTATTTAATTTCAAGTGCATTTTGTTATACTTATGTAAATTGTATTAACATATATCAGACATAAAAATACTAGTCATTAAGCTACTAATATATAAGTAAGTAAGTAAGTAAGTAAGCCTTGCCGAGCCATGATGTCATGAGGCCGGGAGGCCCATAGGGCAGGACCCTATGTGAGGCAGCTTTGATGTACAAGTAGTACACCCCCTGGACATGACGCTAGTATGTCGCAGGGACTGACCCCCCAATCCAACCCTTGATGCTGAGTGTCAAGCAGGGAGGCACTGGGTCCCATTTTTAGAGTCTTTGGTGTGACCCGGCTGGGGATCGAACCCCCGACCTCCCAGTCTCAGGGCCACTGAGCTGGTGCACTAATATAGACGTAGAAGTAATTAAAGCGGGTCATGTTTGGAATTGTAACAGCTGAAAACAACAATATATCAGTATTCTGACATTAACCCATTCTGGGCGGGAACCCCTTTTGGTGTTTTAAGCATTATGTCATACTTTGGCTATTGAAATAAAGCAGATCTACAAGCTCGTAGGTCTGCTATTTTTGAAAAATCGTGAAAATGTGGCGCAAAGCTTTGAATATATATTCTTTCAGAGCGAATGTTTTTAACTCAAATCTTTGCTTCTGGAAGGTCCCTGGAACAACATATTTTCAGATGGGGCCGGCGGCCAAATACAGATATTTTTGGGAGTCCTTGACATGAAATTGATTGAGAACGACTGACATAGAAACATAGGGTTTTTCAGAAAACTGTCATGATTTAGAAGACATTTGTAGAATCGTCCCCAGGTCTAAATGGGTTAAATGCAATAACATTCACAGTGGAAATGACTGACTTGTAAATAATGGACCCAGACAACGTTTTTAAAATCACAGGGAATAGAACTTTACTTATTTATTTTTTTCTCTTTATAGATTGTTTTATAAAAAACTAATTCCCCCTTTTAAACACATTATGTGCCCTTTCATTCTTTCAAAATAGCGACGTGGGGTGCCCGTGGGGTGCCCGTCCGATTTCGCAAAAAAAAATAAAAATAAGCACTAAGCTGCACATCTCCCGATGTGCAGCTTAGTGCCTTGCATGGTTTCCACCGCCATCGGTGTGTGATCGAGTGCGTGAATGAATTCACTCATTCACGCACTCGATCACACACCGAGGCACAATCAATGTAAAGGTGTATGAATGTCTGTGTGAATCATGTAATGCACACTCTATGTAAAGGTGTGTGTGTGTGCGTGCGTGCGTGCGTGCGTGCGTGCGTGCGTGCGCGAGAATGGGTGAATCTATGTAAAGAGCTTTGGATAAAAGAGCTACATAAATGCACCGTTTGGCGTTTACCATTTAACCCTTTGAGGACTGACCTGTGACGGGGCCAGAGAGGACGTCCAGAGAGACATCGGAGTCCAGGCCGTAGTAGAGTCTCTTCCTCACTCGCTCCGAGAGCTTCTGGTGGCCAGGAAGAAACTGTAGATACATAGATAGTATGATACCTGGATTATTATTATTATTAAATACCTGTGATGAATTGAACACATTTGTTACATGGCTTGGTTGAATGCTTGATTCTGATTGGTCAATCGCTGAATTCAGCGGTGAGTTATGTCTTGATAACAGACCGCTCTGCTCTATAACAGACGACCGCTGCCTAATCAAACCCTCTGAGCACCTGCTGCGCCCCGCTTGATTTACTGCTGTTTCCAACATGACAGCCATGTAAACACACACACACTGTGACACACACAGTCACACACACTGTCATTTACAGCTAAACATTGCTCTCAAAAATGTTTTTGAAAACATTTGAGCGAGAAATAGACGAAGCAGGACCCGAAAACTGATTCTATTTGATCAACTCACTTCCTTGTTTTCCGACAGTGTTCCAGCCCTGCAGCTGGCCAGACGCAGCCAGCGCAAACTTATGGAATACTTATTTTTTTGTGTGTGTTTTGGGTCAATTTATTAATTTATGTTAGGTACGACCATGTAATAAGCGGGATAATATCTGAATTATCTCCCGACAATGACCACCTAGCCAGATATTATCCCTTTCATATTAGATCACAGATGTGGACCACAGTTGGACCACAATGGAAACACAAGCCCTCAGGGCATTTTGTGTTATTGTAACGCCCGGGATTCAAACTCAGGTCTCCCACGTGAAAGACTGAAAGTGCAATATCTATTATCTTGGAGTCACTAGACCAAAGGGAGATCCCTACTCCGATGGACCAGGGGAGATAAACCCATTCTGGGCGGGAAGTTACCCTTTTGGTGTTTCAAGCATTATGTTATGCTTTAGCTATTGAAAAATAGCAGATCTGCAAGCTCATAGCGCGGCACCGAGCTTGCAGATCTGCTATTTTTGAAAAATCTTGAAAATGTGGTGCAAATCTTTGAATATATATTCTCTCAGAGCAAACGTTTTTAACTCAAATCTTTGCTTCTGGGAGGGACCCTGGAACAACATATTTTCAGATGGGGGTCGGCGCCAAATTACATATATTTTTGGGGGTCCTTGACATGAAAATGTTCTAGAACGACTGACATAGAAACATGGGGTTTTCAGAAAACTATTTGTAGAATCTGGTGTCAGTCCTAAATGCGTTCAGACTTTTGAGGCCATCAGACTGAGGCTCTGCCTTTGTAACCGTTACTGCCTCTGAGCCACTCTGCTACATCATCCTTTTAGCTTTACTGTATAACTGTACCTCTGTATTTTAGGAAAAAAATGTATTCAATCAATGCATCAGTTCATCCTATCCTATCCCCCCTCTACCAGGACCTTCAGGTCAGCAGACAGGGGTCTCTAAGGGCCGATTCATACTCCTATTTTTAGAGCCGAATAAAAGTCGGTTCGGCTCTGTAGAGCCTAAAATGTGAGGTCATTTGAGGTTCGGGGGGGGCGGGTACCGTCCTAAAGTCGGCTCTTCGGTGCTACTGAAAATTACTACTGACGAGCCGAAATCATTTCGGCACTACAGCGCCGAAACAGCGGTAAAATAGGAGTATGAATCGACCCTTAGGGGTTCCGCACACCAAAAAGAGGCTCAGGGGCGACCGCGCCTTTGCTGTCGCAGCCCCCACACTGTGGAACAGCATTCCCCTCGCCGGTAGGTCTGCGCCCTCCGTTGAGTCTTTTAAATCACAACTTAACATTTTTATATTCACAAGCCTTTGCATCACCTTTCCTTTTAGATGACTTTGTCCTATTTGCCTGTTGTTCTACTATTGACGTCTTCTGCACTGAATTGTACTGTATTGTATTGCATTTTATTGTATTGTATTGTATTCCACTATATTCTGCCTTGTGAAGCACTTTGGTACAATGAGAGTTGTATTTAAATGTGCTATATAAATACATTTGATTTGATTTGATTTGATATCAAAAGACAAGTAGCTGCTACTTTGGTGGCAGCTATAGAGGGTATGCGCATGCATAAAGTGAATTGTAGATCCAGTGGCAAATCGAGTGGCAAAGTGAGTGACAAAGTTAATTTAATGTTGTTTAAAGTAATTTAACGCAATCAAATTGGACTTTTCTGTTTGGATGTATGGGCTGTCAAGGTCAGAAAGTAGTCTTTTTGACACTCAGTATGGGCATTCCCGCATAACTTCCAGGTATGATGATGATGTCACGCACATACCCTCTATTCTGAATGAATAAAGATATTACTGGTGGGGTTTTCACAATATTTACACCATAAGGTTTCTTATAAAAATCTGGATTGGTTCTAGATATAATAATACCTTGGTAGCTAATACCTAGGTAGGTAGGTAACTAATACCTAGGCAGGTAGGTAGGTAGGTAGGTAGGTAGGTAGGTAGCAGAGCCATAGAGTAAGACAGAGTTACGACAACTCCGTTCACTTCATGGGGCCAGTCTCTTCTACTATTGAATGGGGACAACCGGAAGTTTACGGAATGCATTGGAGTCTATGGGCAGAGCAGAGTACATGAACCACGTGACCAGGCTGTTTTCTGCCCCCTCAACTGTCTAGTCTATGGCTCTGGTAGGTAGCTGGCTGGCTGGCCGACTACCTGCATTGCTTTCCTAGCTATAATAATTAGGTGTCACCTAGCCTGGTAGCCGGCCGCTGCGGGCCACAGTGTTGATGTTGTCGACTAAAACAAAGACGAAAAATGTTCGTCGACTACCTTTTTTCACTGACGAAAACTAAGCTATGATGAGTTGATGACTAAAACTAGGACTAAATATACTGACAATTAGTAATTTTACAATTAGTTGCATGCTGAAAATAGCCGATCCACAAGCTGGGGGGCTTGTAGATCGGCTATTTTCAGCAAGTCATTACGACAGCATCAAGGCCCGCCAAAACACATTGTGTTCGACTAAATCAACTGTAGATTTAGTCGACTAAAATCTTATGACATTTAGTCGACTAAAACTAGACTAACACTAAAACATTCCGGGTGACTAAAATGTGACTAAAACTAAATTAAAACTATTCAAGAGACTATGACTAAAACTGAAATAGAGAAATTTGCTGCCAAAAACAACACTATAGCCCCGATACGTTCCCTCAGTCCTCAAACCTTCTCTTATGGGGGTCCCTGGAATATAACTAACTCAGTGGTTCCCAAAGTGGGGTCCGGGGACCCCCAGGGGTCCTTGAGGGAGTTCCAGGGGGTTCCCAGCTAAATGATAGTTTGGAACCAAATGGACCTTTATGGGTCTGTATGTAACTCTGAGTGTACACAGGTCCATTTGGTTCCCTTTGTACACTCTCGGCGTTAAATCAACATTGATTTTACAATATAAATTGGGGGTCCCAGAGATAGAAATGCCATTAAATGGGGGGGTCTGTAGACTAATATGCATGTCAAACTGGTTGAGAATGGGTGTCCCTGGAATGTTTTCAAATGGGGGTCCGCGGGGCTAATTAGTGTCAATTTGGGGGTCCTTGACATGAACATTTTTGGGAACTGTAACGGAACTAACTACTAAACCAACCAAGCAACACCAGCTGTATTGCTTAATAGCTAGCTATATTAAGGTGAAGGTAAATGACAGGAGAACAGCTGAACATATAGTACAGAAGTTAGGACAATATTACCATAGTTGGAAACACATACAATTCTTAGATTAACGTCAAAATATCAGTGTAATCTCCATAGTTTTGTCGAAGCCTTATTATTTGCCTGTAACTTTAAATATAACCGTCACTATAGTTAGTATAAGCTACTTTAGGAATTCCACTTTCACATCCGTGAAACAATAACAACAAATTATTAAACATCACAAAACTGCCATAGATCATATAATAACCTACCCAGATAATATAACTATAACACTATTAATGGCCACGTTTTAACACGTTTGTCTTCTTTAGGGTGTAAATAAAACAACAATAATAATAATGTCAGCTGTCACAGCTAACATGCTAACGTTATTAGCCCATTAGCTCGCGCTGCGGTCCCAGTTATAAGAAAACAAACCAAACTAAAGATAAACTGACCGTAAACTCCTGGAAGTCCGACAGCTGGAACTTCTTCTCGTTAAACAACGCGTCGAAGTCCATTTTTGTTATTTATTGTGTTGTGTTTTATTTGTTTTTTAATTAAATAAAACAGACTAGCAGGCTAGGCTAAAAGGCTAGCCGCTCGCGACTACTAGCGCGAAGCTGTTTGGTTTCATAATAACCACTGGATCCCATCGCTCGGAGGGACGCCCCGCGACAGACAGCATCTCCGATCGCCCGGAGGGACGGGACGTCTGCTCTGTGATTGGCTGGTTGATGGTCAGGTTGCCAGGGAGATGTGATTCAGACATGTGAATTGTGAAGCTTTATTGATACCTCCATGATGCACAGCGGACAGACTTTTATTCAGTTTGTTTGTTTCCCTTTTCTTTGTTGGTTTTTCCTTACATATTAAATGTCTAATGTTTTCTGATGAATTGAAAAAGGTGGACCCTGTCCACAGTAACAGTCTTTGTATTGAGTTGTGCTTTCATGTGAAACGTTAACCTGACTCCGCCAGATGGGGCAGCAGAGAGTACACTGGGTTCCCCCTCCTGCTGGGGGGAACCCAGTGTACTCTCTGCTGCCCCATCTGGCGGAGTCAGGTTAGTGAAACGTACCCCTTCTGCAAAATGCACACAGACAGTCCATGTGTCTTGTTTTAGTAAAGTACAATTACTTACTTTACACCACTGCATATTGTGCATAATGAACGTCACCAGTTATGCAGTGGTGGTGGTCTGTTAGATCTGCTATTTTCGGTGTACAGAGCATAAAATGCAACATTACAAAGGTTTTCATTTTGAAAGACAAGAGCAAGAAGCTGTTTTTATTCCACTCTGTCGCCCTCAAGTGGACAAAATCAGCAACAGGCTTTACAACCAGTTTGTTTTCCGCCTGACATTAGGTTTGACGAAAGTTATATTCGAAAATAGAGCTTTAACATATCTGTAAAATGAAAACATAACAGACACCAACCACTCAATGTAATTACATTGAATTAACTTAAACATGTACAATAATTAACGTATTAGTTAAATAATTTCATTCCTTAGGTTTTAAGGTTTATATAGTTCATAGATTGTAGCTCAATAATTTAGGCTGCTTGTTGAATTGTTTTCCCCTCTTTCGTTTGTTGACACAACATAGAAAGAAGCATGTTATTGTTTTATGAACACCAGACTCTGCACAACAAGCTATCTAAAAAGAGAATACAGAAACATTTTATTCTTTTAAAACTAAGGATGGAGCAGAGAATATTCACCATTTCAGCAACGCAGAGGAGCGCCTTCACCAAACAATGAATGTAGCTGTGGAAATAGTGTATTTGGACTTACAGGCAGAGCAAGGAACTTTGATAAGTCTGTCTAGTAGTGAAATATTTCACTTCACCACCAACCAGTTTATTCATTGAGCTGACTACAAGTTAAAAAAAAAACATTACTCTGAGATCTACTCATTTGGTAAACAATTAGTAGACAATAAAACACTTGATAAAACTAAGATACAGAAAATAAAACATCAGCACTCGACTGTAGTAATAAACACAGATCAAATAATTTAAGGGCACTATGATCGCTTCACAGGAATCCCACACATTTTTACCAATGAATTTCCAAAACCTTTCCAGAATATTTAACCCAATTTGGACTGAGGTCGATTAAAGAAAAGTCTTCAAAATCCTAAGATTTTTCTGAAAAACCTATGTTTCTATGTCAGTGGTGCTCAACCTTTTTCATGTCAAGGACCCCCAGAATTATCTCTATTGGGCCATGGAGCCCCATCTCAAAATATGTAGTTCCAGGGACCCCCCCAGAAGCAAAGATTTTAGTTAAAAAAATGTTCACTCTGAAATATATATTCAATGATTTGCGCCACATTTTAACGATCTTTCAAAAATAGCAGACCACTCGGTGGCGCGCTATGAGCTTGTAGATCTGCTATTTTTCAATAGCTAAATTATAACATGTTTAAAACACCACAAGGGGTTCCCGCCCAAAATGGGTTAACCCAATTTCCAGACCTATATATAACACTCATTCAGTGCCATAATGAGTCTCTTACTCCTTGTGTGCAATAAAATACCCAAAGACAGGCAGTGTAGCAACAATAAAGCATAGAATATATAGAATGGTACAATTCTATTCCAAATGACTGTTGTGCCAAATGTTTTTCTACACCACCGTCCTATCCTAGGGCACAGGATCACCCTGCAGCACGTTGTGAGCTTGTAGATCTGTTATTTTTGTCACAGTGTCAAGCTGTGCTTAATTTGACACCGCAGCTATGATTGCCTACAGCTGGGCACCGCTCTGCGGACTCGTCTATAGAGCGTCGCAGTCCCGCCTCCTACCCTGGACCAGGAAATGAAACCCAATGCATTATTCTCAGACATTTCTTAAAGTATTTATTTAAAGACGGTTACGCCGCGGACAAAGCCAACTCGAGTCGTGACAACTCATGACAACACAAACAATATTTTGGACCAAACAAATAATTAGAAAGAAGAAAAAAAACGGCAGGTTACAACACTTTTTTTGTTGTTTTTCTTCTTTGTAATTATTTGTTTGGTCCAAAGTATTGTTTGTGTTGTCATGAGTTGTCACGACTCGAGTTGGCTTTGTCCGCGGCGTAACCGTCTTTAAATAAATACTTTAAGAAATGTCTATGAGAATAATGCATTGGGTTTCATTTCCTGGTCCAGGGTAGGAGGCGGGACTGCGACGCTCTATAAGGCATGGCTACATTAACAAGAACTGAGATCAAAGTCTCCCCTTAATTATTTTGAGCAGTATAGACGCCTTACACACAATTAAATATAATGCAAATATAGATTCAAAAGCTTGGACACAAGACTGAAGGGACAGAAACACCGATAATCATGACAGTTGACTTTCATATTGATCTCGTTTAGCCGATCACAAAGTGCTCGTCACCAAGTGGTACTGTAGCCCAATTGATCTTAAACACAATGCTCAAAAATGGGTTTTTATCTATATGAATAGATTCAACATTCGTATAATAGGCTAATACTACTAATATAACATAATATTTGTTAACCATAAACATGTTTGGTTCACAAGCTGTAACAATTAAGTTTACATTTCAGTTCTCAACACTGTAACTTTCACTTTCCCCGTGGGAAACAGTTGCAACTGAACAAGAAATCACGTGAATAAAAACAGGCTTCTATATCTGGACACAGAATGGACGGCTTCCTGAGCTATAGCAGCCTTTAAGCGGCATGTCCACCAAAGTGCCATTTGTTTTTCTTCCCCAGGTGAAAATGCAAGGCACTCGCGAGGCAATGTTCAACTCCCAGAGTTGAACCTTTTCCCCCCAACTCTCGTCAACATGGAATAATGCTAAGTAAGAGCTCATGACATGAAATCAGATTAGGATTTTTTTTTTGTCAGTCCGAATCTGTGATTTGTGAAACAGCACGAAAGTTTCCTAAACAATGAACAGATATTTAGGACTGGGATGTTAGATGGCACCATTCTATTTCTCTAGATGGAGGCTTCAGTTTCATGATGAATGCGAGAGCATTACGGTTTTATGGAAGATACTTCTGAACATGTTTTCTATTTTGAGCACTTCAAACACTGCGACGTGTTGTGAGCTACAAGAATACAAGAGATGCTTGGAGACCTTAGAGTATATATGAATAGAGACGGCACCCGGAAGAAACCCTGAGGCCAAATGGACATAGTGGCCGAATTCGGTATTGCAGCGCTGGGCCAATTCTGGTCTGTTGACTATCATTGCGCACGTTCATGATGACACGTGAACGCGGTTTCATACGATTTGGCCCAATTCTTCCCAGAATGCACTCTGTTCCTAACCGGAAGGAGGAGTTAAATCGCCTCATGCGCTTTTGAGCAACTTAATGCAAGTGGATGGGAGGAGAAATCCGGTGCCGTCTCTATTCATATATACTCTAAGTTTGTGACATACGGGGCTGCGGTGGAATCCCAATGACTGAAATCAGTCGTGGCAACTCAGTAGCCTGGCTAATAAGTCTGGCTTATTAGCCAGGCTAGCAACTGAGATCTTTAATCCATTGAATCCACGCGTGGAGCTCAGCAACTGAATGAGTCGCCTACAGACAACGGTCGCCTACAGTTTGACTGAATGAGTCAAACTGTCACACTCTGCCTTCTCACACTCATATATGTGGTGAATGCTCCCATTGAAAACGATGCAAACCGTGCTCTGTGCTCAGGAAAATAAATAATAACCATGGTGGACTTAGAACCTATAGTTTTTTGGACATTCAGCTGTCACTATTTTTCCGCTAACCCTGACCACGCATCACGGCCAATATTTAACCCATTGTGACCCGAGATCAGATTCTAAAAATGTCTTCTACATCCTGACAGTTTTCTGAAAAAGCTATGTTTCTATGTCAGTCGTTCTTCGATTTTTCAAAAATAGCAGACCTACAAGCTCATAGCGCGGCACTCGGTGGCGTGCTATGAGCTTGTAGATCTGCTATTTTTCAATAGCTAAAGCATAACATAATGCTAACACCAAAAGGGGTTCCCGCCCAGAATGGGTTAACTGAAAAGAAAAAAAATAAAGAAAACCAGACATATCATGCATAAGTGTTCACTCACCACACCTGATGACTTCCAGTGCAAAGACATGTTTATCGGTGGAGCTTTGAGCTGTGTGGTTACCATGCCACGATGGAACTACACATAGTTGTGTCTGTTGTCCACTAGCCTGGGCACCATTTCATAGTTGTGTCTGTTGTCCACTAGCCTGGGCACCATTTCATTTCGGGTGTATGATCCGCTCGGGAGCGGATCATATCGTTACGTCATGTTGTAGTATTGTTTTGTAGTCGACAGGCAGGAACAATCAAACGGAACTTCCTTTTCCCTCAAACTGATTTTTCTCAATAAAAGCTGCAGGCTACGAGAGCTTTTATTGTTATTCTTCCGGTTTGAGGGAAAAGGAAGTTCCGTTTGATTGTTCCTGCCTGTCGACTACAAAACAATACTACAACATCCGCTCCCGAGCGGTATCATATACCCGAAATGAAACAGAGACTAGGCTTTACTCCGAGGTGGAAAGCCTGGTGAGGCGAGGTTAGTTGTCCAATAGTTGCTCCATAGATTAAATGGTAAATAAATGGTAAATGGTGTATTTATAAAGCGCCTTTATCCAAGGCGCTTTACATAGATTCACACACACACATTCATACACTGATGGTGGCACATCAGGAGCAATTAGGGGTTCAGTGTCTTGCTCAAGGACACTTCGACACTAACTCTGGGGGAGCCCGGGTTCGAACTGGCAACCTTGCGGTTACCATCCGGAAATTCTACCCCTGAGCCACCGCCGTCCCGATTAAAATATATATATGACGTAAGATTGTCTCCCTGTCGAGTTTCACTGTAAAGCAGGGCTCAATGTCACCCTTTTGGGACACATACTAAAGTGAACTAAAGCAGATTCCTGGGGAGTTTTAAAATTTAAAAAAAAAATCTACGGAGCAACTATATTTGGAGGTATGAATCTCACCAACACTTGGAGTTAACATCATGGGGTTGTTAACACAGCCCAAACCTCTAACAAATATGAATTGCGCTTCAAACGTTTTTGAGAAGAATAAAATAAAAAATCAGCAGCTCTGTTAGACCCCACTTTAACACTGGCAGCCAAATCCGAATCAGATCCGTGCCACATCCAGACTGGAATCCGATTTGATTACATCAAGTCTAAACACAAACAAGTCATATGGAGTCCGATTTTTACCACTGCGACTTGAGCCACATTGAGAGGTGGTTTCTAAATGGGGGCCTCAGTACACCTGTAGTCTTGTTTCCCTTCATGTCTCCTTGGTTTGCTAAGCGAGAAACACCAACACACACTCACAAAGTGATAGAAGTGTTCTTGTGCGCCGTCGACGTCAGAAATGTTAAGAGTTCTGAAAACACAGTCTCCTCCCCTCAGTGGTGATGGTGGCGGCTCACGGACGCAGACGCCGGAGGCTGCAGTTTCTCGGACGCGCGGTCTTTGCTCTCCGTGTCCGAAGCAGAGTCGGTGTCCTGCGTCTGCTGTTTCATCCACATGTCGGCGTACAGACCGCCTTTGGCCAGCAGCTCCTCGTGGCTGCGATGAGAGAAACAGAACATAGGAATAGGAAGCTAGAACGCTCAACTACAGAACATAGGAAACAGAACATAGGAAGCTAGAACGCTCAACTACAGAACATAGGAAACAGAACATAGGAATAGGAAGCTAGAACGCTCAACTACAGAACATAGGAAACAGAACATAGGAATAGGAAGCTAGAACGCTCAACTACAGAACATAGGAAACAGAACATAGGAATAGGAAGCTAGAACGCTCAACTACAGAACATAGGAAACAGAACATAGGAATAGGAAGCTAGAACGCTCAACTACAGAACATAGGAAACAGAACATAGGAATAGGAAGCTAGAACGCTCAACTACAGAACATAGGAAACAGAACATAGGAATAGGAAGCTAGAACGCTCAACTACAGAACATAGGAAACAGAACATAGGAATAGGAAGCTAGAACGCTCAACTACAGAACATAGGAAACAGAACATAGGAATAGGAAGCTAGAACGCTCAACTACAGAACATAGGAAACAGAACATAGGAATAGGAAGCTAGAACGCTCAACTACAGAACATAGGAAACAGAACATAGGAATAGGAAGCTAGAACGCTCAACTACAGAACATAGGAAACAGAACATAGGAATAGGAAGCTAGAACGCTCAACTACAGAACATAGGAAACAGAACATAGGAATAGGAAGCTAGAACGCTCAACTACAGAACATAGGAAACAGAACATAGGAATAGGAAGCTAGAACGCTCAACTACAGAACATAGGAAACAGAACATAGGAATAGGAAGCTAGAACGCTCAACTACAGAACATAGGAAACAGAACATAGGAATAGGAAGCTAGAACGCTCAACTACAGAACATAGGAAACAGAACATAGGAATAGGAAGCTAGAACGCTCAACTACAGAACATAGGAAACAGAACATAGGAATAGGAAGCTAGAACGCTCAACTACAGAACATAGGAAACAGAACATAGGAATAGGAAGCTAGAACGCTCAACTACAGAACATAGGAAACAGAACATAGGAATAGGAAGCTAGAACGCTCAACTACAGAACATAGGAAACAGAACATAGGAATAGGAAGCTAGAACGCTCAACTACAGAACATAGGAAACAGAACATAGGAATAGGAAGCTAGAACGCTCAACTACAGAACATAGGAAACAGAACATAGGAATAGGAAGCTAGAACGCTCAACTACAGAACATAGGAAACAGAACATAGGAATAGGAAGCTAGAACGCTCAACTACAGAACATAGGAAACAGAACATAGGAATAGGAAGCTAGAACGCTCAACTACAGAACATAGGAAACAGAACATAGGAATAGGAAGCTAGAACGCTCAACTACAGAACATAGGAAACAGAACATAGGAATAGGAAGCTAGAACGCTCAACTACAGAACATAGGAAACAGAACATAGGAATAGGAAGCTAGAACGCTCAACTACAGAACATAGGAAACAGAACATAGGAATAGGAAGCTAGAACGCTCAACTACAGAACATAGGAAACAGAACATAGGAATAGGAAGCTAGAACGCTCAACTACAGAACATAGGAAACAGAACATAGGAATAGGAAGCTAGAACGCTCAACTACAGAACATAGGAAACAGAACATAGGAATAGGAAGCTAGAACGCTCAACTACAGAACATAGGAAACAGAACATAGGAATAGGAAGCTAGAACGCTCAACTACAGAACATAGGAAACAGAACATAGGAATAGGAAGCTAGAACGCTCAACTACAGAACATAGGAAACAGAACATAGGAATAGGAAGCTAGAACGCTCAACTACAGAACATAGGAAACAGAACATAGGAATAGGAAGCTAGAACGCTCAACTACAGAACATAGGAAACAGAACATAGGAATAGGAAGCTAGAACGCTCAACTACAGAACATAGGAAACAGAACATAGGAATAGGAAGCTAGAACGCTCAACTACAGAACATAGGAAACAGAACATAGGAATAGGAAGCTAGAACGCTCAACTACAGAACATAGGAAACAGAACATAGGAATAGGAAGCTAGAACGCTCAACTACAGAACATAGGAAACAGAACATAGGAATAGGAAGCTAGAACGCTCAACTACAGAACATAGGAAACAGAACATAGGAATAGGAAGCTAGAACGCTCAACTACAGAACATAGGAAACAGAACATAGGATAGGAAGCTAGAACGCTCAACTACAGAACATAGGAAACAGAACATAGGATAGGAAGCTAGAACGCTCAACTACAGAACATAGGAAACAGAACATAGGAATAGGAAGCTAGAACGCTCAACTACAGAACATAGGAAACAGAACATAGGATAGGAAGCTAGAACGCTCAACTACAGAACATAGGAAACAGAACATAGGAATAGGAAGCTAGAACGCTCAAATACAGAACATAGGAAACAGAACATAGGAATAGGAAGCTAGAACGCTCAAATACAGAACATAGGAAACAGAACATAGGAATAGGAAGCTAGAACGCTCAACTACAGAACATAGGAAACAGAACATAGGAATAGGAAGCTAGAACGCTCAACTACAGAACATAGGAAACAGAACATAGGAATAGGAAGCTAGAACGCTCAACTACAGAACATAGGAAACAGAACATAGGAATAGGAAGCTAGAACGCTCAACTACAGAACATAGGAAACAGAACATAGGAATAGGAAGCTAGAACGCTCAACTACAGAACATAGGAAACAGAACATAGGAATAGGAAGCTAGAACGCTCAACTACAGAACATAGGAAACAGAACATAGGATAGGAAGCTAGAACGCTCAACTACAGAACATAGGAAACAGAACATAGGAATAGGAAGCTAGAACGCTCAACTACAGAACATAGGAAACAGAACATAGGAATAGGAAGCTAGAACGCTCAACTACAGAACATAGGAAACAGAACATAGGAATAGGAAGCTAGAACGCTCAACTACAGAACATAGGAAACAGAACATAGGAATAGGAAGCTAGAACGCTCAACTACAGAACATAGGAAACAGAACATAGGAATAGGAAGCTAGAACGCTCAACTACAGAACATAGGAAACAGAACATAGGAATAGGAAGCTAGAACGCTCAACTACAGAACATAGGAAACAGAACATAGGAATAGGAAGCTAGAACGCTCAACTACAGAACATAGGAAACAGAACATAGGAATAGGAAGCTAGAACGCTCAACTACAGAACATAGGAAACAGAACATAGGATAGGAAGCTAGAACGCTCAACTACAGAACATAGGAAACAGAACATAGGATAGGAAGCTAGAACGCTCAACTACAGAACATAGGAAACAGAACATAGGAATAGGAAGCTAGAACGCTCAACTACAGAACATAGGAAACAGAACATAGGAATAGGAAGCTAGAACGCTCAACTACAGAACATAGGAAACAGAACATAGGAATAGGAAGCTAGAACGCTCAACTACAGAACATAGGAAACAGAACATAGGAATAGGAAGCTAGAACGCTCAACTACAGAACATAGGAAACAGAACATAGGAATAGGAAGCTAGAACGCTCAACTACAGAACATAGGAAACAGAACATAGGAATAGGAAGCTAGAACGCTCAACTACAGAACATAGGAAACAGAACATAGGAATAGGAAGCTAGAACGCTCAACTACAGAACATAGGAAACAGAACATAGGAATAGGAAGCTAGAACGCTCAACTACAGAACATAGGAAACAGAACATAGGAATAGGAAGCTAGAACGCTCAACTACAGAACATAGGAAACAGAACATAGGAATAGGAAGCTAGAACGCTCAACTACAGAACATAGGAAACAGAACATAGGAATAGGAAGCTAGAACGCTCAACTACAGAACATAGGAAACAGAACATAGGAATAGGAAGCTAGAACGCTCAACTACAGAACATAGGAAACAGAACATAGGAATAGGAAGCTAGAACGCTCAACTACAGAACATAGGAAACAGAACATAGGAATAGGAAGCTAGAACGCTCAACTACAGAACATAGGAAACAGAACATAGGATAGGAAGCTAGAACGCTCAACTACAGAAGGCGAGCGCTCTTCTGAAAAGATTGAATCCCTTTTAACCCATTTTGAGCGGGAACCCCTTTTGGTGTTTTAAACATTATGTTATAATTTAGCTATTGAAAAATAGCAGATCTACAAGCTCATTCGGTGGCGCGCTACGAGCTTGTAGGTCTGCTATTTTTGAAAAATCGTGAAAAGTTGGCATAAATCTTTGAATGTATATTCTTTCAGAGCGATTTTTTTTTAACTCAAATCTTTGTTTCCGGATGGGGGTCCCTGGAACAACATATTTTCAGATGGGGGTCCGCAGCCAAATTCAGATAATTCTGGGGGTCCTTGACATGAAAAAGGTTGAGCACCACTGATATAGAAACATAGGTTTTTTCAGAAACCCATTTTGGGCGGGAACCCCTTTTGGTGTTAGCATTATGTTATGCTTTAGCTATTGAAAAATAGCAGATCTACAAGCTCATAGCACGCGCAAGTGGCGTGCTACGAGCTTGTAGGTCTGCTATTTTTGAAAAATCAAAGAACGACTGACATAGAAACAGCTAGTCAGGAATCTCAGGATGTAGAAGACATTTTTTGAATCTGATCTCAGGTCAAAATGGGTTAACTCATACCTTTGCTTCTGGGGGGTCCCTGAAACTACAGATTTTCAGATGTGGGTCGGCGTTGAAATTCAGATAATTCTGGGGGTCCTTGACATGGACAAGGTTGAGCACCACTGACATAGAAACATAGGATTTTTCCTGAAAACTGTTAGAAGCCATTTTTTTAAAAATCGGCTTCAGGTCTAAATGGGTTAGGGACGGGTACATGGTTAGGGTTTAGGTTTAGGGGTTTAGGGGTTTGGGTCTTACCTTCCTCTCTCAGCTATCTGACCCTCGCTGACAACCAGGATCTGGTCCGCTCCGATGATGGTGGACAACCTAGAGAACACATTATGCTGCATTATGTTGAAGGCAGAGAAGAATACAAATACAGATGTAAAACTATGTAATCAATAATCACACAAATGTAGCATGAGACTAGGGGGGGTGGGGGGCAGAAGAGAGAAGGGTTCAGGACGTGTGGAGTGTTGTCCCCGGGGGGTTTGTAGTGAAGGTACTTCCAGCTTCCCTGCGTCGGCTGATCTGAGCGCTTAGAGGGTTTGTATAGGGTGCGATCAGACTTGTTATGGGGGTGCCATACCTTTGGTTGCTTTGAAGGCCAGCATCAGAGTTTTGTACTCTGCGTGGGCAGCGACCACAGGAGCCAATGGAGGGAGCGGAGGTACCTATTTACTCTAGGATTGTATGGTTTTTTAACCCATTCTGGGCGGGAACCTCTTTTCGTCTTTTGCTATTGAAAAATAGCAGATCTACAAGCTCATAGCGCGGCAGCGAGTGCCACGCTACAAGCTTGTAGGTCTGCTATTTTAGAAAAATAGTGAAAATGCGGCACAAATCTTTGAATATATATTCTTTCAGAGCGAACATTTTTAACTCAAATCTTTGCTTCTGAGGGGTTCCTGGAATAACATATTTTCAGATGGGGGTCGGCGGCCAATTACATATCATTTTTGGGGGTCCCTGACATGAAAAATGGAGCACCACTGATACAGAAACATGAGGTATTTCAGAAAACTGTCAGGATTTAGAAGACATTTTTTTAATTTCGACGTCAGGCTTAAATGGATTAATGCTGACCCTGCATGGTTAGCATTAAGCTCTTACCTGTGAGCTACGACCACGGTAGATCGGTTAGCACAGACTTTAGCCAGAGACGCCTGGATGTTGCGTTCAGTCTGAGTGTCGAGTGCTGACGTGGCCTGTTGATGGTGAAGCACAACATGAGACTGTTAATGTAAAGCACAACTCTGTTAATGGACTGTTAATATAAAGCACAACTCTGTTAATGGACTGTTAATATAAAGCACAACTCTGTTAATGGACTGTTAATATAAAGCACAACTCTGTTAATGGACTGTTAATATAAAGCACAACTCTGTTAATGGACTGTTAATATAAAGCACAACTCTGTTAATGGACTGTTAATGTAAAGCACAACTCTGTTAATGGACTGTTAATATAAAGCACAACTCTGTTAATGGACTGTTAATATAAAGCACAACTCTGTTAATGGACTGTTAATATAAAGCACAACTCTGTTAATGGACTGTTAATGTAAAGCACAACTCTGTTAATGGACTGTTAATGTAAAGCACAACTCTGTTAATGGACTGTTAATGTAAAGCACAACTCTGTTAATGGACTGTTAATGTAAAGCACAACTCTGTTAATGGACTGTTAATGTAAAGCACAACTCTGTTAATGGACTGTTAATGTAAAGCACAACTCTGTTAATGGACTGTTAATGTAAAGCACAACTCTGTTAATGGACTGTTAATATAAAGCACAACTCTGTTAATGGACTGTTAATATAAAGCACAACTCTGTTAATGGACTGTTAATGTAAAGCACAACTCTGTTAATGGACTGTTAATGTAAAGCACAACTCTGTTAATGGACTGTTAATGTAAAGCACAACTCTGTTAATGGACTGTTAATATAAAGCACAACTCTGTTAATGGACTGTTAAAAGCACTGTCAGTCGTCCGAGCCAAGTTTATTCATTATTGACGGTTTAAGTTTATTAAGTGGTTTATCTGAAAATACACTTGCCCCTTGTCCCTAAACTTATTTGCCATTTTTGTACTATTTTAAAACATTTTAAAATAGTTAAAATAGCTGATCTACAAGCTCACAGCTCGTCGATGTAGAATGGAACCAGGTCCTTCTATGAGGAGACAGACTGAATGGAACCAGGTCCTTCTATGAGGAGACAGACTGAATGGAACCAGGTCCTTCTATGAGGAGACAGACTGAATGGAACCAGGTCCTTCTATGAGGAGACAGACTGAATGGAACCAGGTCCTTCTAGAGGAGACAGACTGAATGGAACCAGGTCCTTCTAGAGGAGACAGACTGAATGGAACCAGGTCCTTCTAGCTGTGAGGAGACAGACTGAATGGAACCAGGTCCTTCTATGAGGAGACAGACTGAATGGAACCAGGTCCTTCTAGAGGAGACAAACTGAATGGAACCAGGTCCTTCTAGCTGTGAGGAGACAGACTGAATGGAACCAGGTCCTTCTATGAGGAGACAGACTGAATGGAACCAGGTCCTTCTAGAGGAGACAAACTGAATGGAACCAGGTCCTTCTAGCTGTGAGGAGACAGACTGAATGGAACCAGGTCCTTCTAGCTGTGAGGAGACAGACTGAATGGAACCAGGTCCTTCTATGAGGAGACAGACTGAATGGAACCAGGTCCTTCTAGCTGTGAGGAGACAGACTGAATGGAACTAGGTCCTTCTATGAGGAGACAGACTGAATGGAACCAGGTCCTTCTAGCTGTGAGGAGACAGACTGAATGGAACCAGGTCCTTCTATGAGGAGACAGACTGAATGGAACCAGGTCCTTCTAGCTGTGAGGAGACAGACTGAATGGAACCAGGTCCTTCTATGAGGAGACAGACTGAATGGAACCAGGTCCTTCTAGAGGAGACAGACTGAATGGAACCAGGTCCTTCTATGAGGAGACAGACTGAATGGAACCAGGTCCTTCTAGAGGAGACAGACTGAATGGAACCAGGTCCTTCTAGAGGAGACAGACTGAATGGAACCAGGTCCTTCTAGAGGAGACAGACTGAATGGAACCAGGTCCTTCTATGAGGAGACAGACTGAATGGAACCAGGTCCTTCTATGAGGAGACAGACTGAATGGAACCAGGTCCTTCTATGAGGAGACAGACTGAATGGAACTAGGTCCTTCTATGAGGAGACAGACTGAATGGAACCAGGTCCTTCTATGAGGAGACAGACTGAATGGAACCAGGTCCTTCTAGAGGAGACAGACTGAATGGAACCAGGTCCTTTTAGCTGTGAGGAGACAGACTGAATGGAACCAGGTCCTTCTATGAGGAGACAGACTGAATGGAACCAGGTCCTTCTAGAGGAGACAGACTGAATGGAACCAGGTCCTTCTATGAGGAGACAGACTGAATGGAACCAGGTCCTTCTAGAGGAGACAGACTGAATGGAACTAGGTCCTTCTATGAGGAGACAGACTGAATGGAACCAGGTCCTTCTAGAGGAGACAGACTGAATGGAACTAGGTCCTTCTAGAGGAGACAGACTGAATGGAACCAGGTCCTTCTAGCTGTGAGGAGACAGACTGAATGGAACCAGGTCCTTCTATGAGGAGACAGACTGAATGGAACTAGGTCCTTCTATGAGGAGACAGACTGAATGGAACCAGGTCCTTCTAGCTGTGAGGAGACAGACTGAATGGAACCAGGTCCTTCTAGAGGAGACAGACTGAATGGAACCAGGTCCTTCTAGAGGAGACAGACTGAATGGAACCAGGTCCTTCTAGAGGAGACAGACTGAATGGAACTAGGTCCTTCTATGAGGAGACAGACTGAATGGAACCAGGTCCTTCTAGAGGAGACAGACTGAATGGAACTAGGTCCTTCTATGAGGAGACAGACTGAATGGAACCAGGTCCTTCTAGAGGAGACAGACTGAATGGAACCAGGTCCTTCTAGCTGTGAGGAGACAGACTGAATGGAACCAGGTCCTTCTAGCTGTGAGGAGACAGACTGAATGGAACCAGGTCCTTCTAGCTGTGAGGAGACAGACTGAATGGAACCAGGTCCTTCTATGAGGAGACAGACTGAATGGAACCAGGTCCTTCTATGAGGAGACAGACTGAATGGAACCAGGTCCTTCTAGCTGTGAGGAGACAGACTGAATGGAACCAGGTCCTTCTAGCTGTGAGGAGCAGGGCTCCAGCGTGCGACCTATTAGGTCGCATATGCGACTTAATTTATTAAGGGTGATACTTAAATTTGAATGAGGTCGCACAGGTGCGACTTGCTGGAAGGATGAGTGGAGGGGAAAAAAAACATCCCGCAGTGCTTGCCCGTTCCATTGATTGAAAACATTGGACGTTCGCCTGACGCCCAGTGTTCAAAGAACGATCGTTCACGAAAACCCACAAATAAGCCCTTCAGACTTGGATGGTCAGAGCGGCGCGATTACATACAAAGTCAATTCAAAGACGAGAATTGCGCAAACGGGCACGGCGCGACCTGCCGCGGTACAAACTGGACGAACCGATGCGAATATATATATATATTCAGGTCTGAACGCAGCTTATCCGACACAAATTAACTAATCTTTCTCAGCTGTACAATTTCACTGGAGCGCGCAGCGCGCATATCTAACTGCATGATGATCAGTCATGATCTACACAGACAGCCGACTCCCGACCCAAACACTGAGTGAAACTTATATTAGTAAACGTGTTGTTTGATTAAACATGTGCCACGAAATGTGCCACGAAAAATAGCTTCCAAAGCTTGTTATGTTTGCATCAAGGAGGTAGCCTATGTGTCCATACCATACATGATGATCGGCCAACAAAATACATTAATCTCCCTCCCAGTGAGTGAAGAGCACTGATGCCTGATTTATTCTTCGTGTTCCGTGCTGAAAATAGCTGATCTACAAGCTCACAACGCGTCGCGTCTGCGACGCGTTGTGAGCTTGTAGATCAGCTATTTTCAGCACGCGGAGATATGCAGGCTCTGAGAGCATTCAGAAACTTTTGCCTTCACAATAAAAGCATGCAGCTTTCACAAGTTGGCCCATAAAGACAAGGAAAAGGATTAAGAATTTGGTGGCATTTCACATTGCAAAATATTTTTTCCAAAATGTAAAAATATTATAATAAGGAATTCATTTGGATAATGGTAATGGAGATATTGTACAAATTGTCACTTTATTAATCCAAAAGGTTTGGACTGCATTTAATTCAACACAAAACCTTAAACTGACTTTCTGTGTGTGGAATATAAATATTGCCTTTATTGACTGAGTGACTTTGTGGTGGGTTGAAACCATCTACAGTGTTTTGAAGTATAACCAGGTAGGTTGCTGTTTTTTACACAGTGACCTTTGTTTTATGATTCAAACCTTTAATGGTGGAAACCACTACATAAATAAATGGCGCCCGATGTGGGGGCATGATAAGATCATGTATTAATACCACGCTATACAAAGAAAAAAATGGTGCTACCTAATTTGTGGTGGCGCTACCAAATGAAAAGGTAGGTGGCACCAGTGCTACCTGTGAAAAAGTTAGTCTGGAGCCCTGGTGAGGAGACAGACTGAATGGAACCAGGTCCTTCTAGCTGTGAGGAGACAGACTGAATGGAACCAGGTCCTTCTATGAGGAGACAGACTGAATGGAACCAGGTCCTTCTAGAGGAGACAGACTGAATGGAACCAGGTCCTTCTAGCTGTGAGGAGACAGACTGAATGGAACCAGGTCCTTCTAGAGGAGACAGACTGAATGGAACCAGGTCCTTCTAGCTGTGAGGAGACAGACTGAATGGAACCAGGTCCTTCTATGAGGAGACAGACTGAATGGAACCAGGTCCTTCTAGAGGAGACAGACTGAATGGAACCAGGTCCTTCTAGCTGTGAGGAGACAGACTGAATGGAACCAGGTCCTTCTATGAGGAGACAGACTGAATGGAACCAGGTCCTTCTATGAGGAGACAGACTGAATGGAACCAGGTCCTTCTAGCTGTGAGGAGACAGACTGAATGGAACCAGGTCCTTCTATGAGGAGACAGACTGAATGGAACCAGGTCCTTCTAGAGGAGACAGACTGAATGGAACCAGGTCCTTCTAGCTGTGAGGAGACAGACTGAATGGAACCAGGTCCTTCTATGAGGAGACAGACTGAATGGAACCAGGTCCTTCTAGCTGTGAGGAGACAGACTGAATGGAACCAGGTCCTTCTATGAGGAGACAGACTGAATGGAACCAGGTCCTTCTAGAGGAGACAGACTGAATGGAACCAGGTCCTTCTAGCTGTGAGGAGACAGACTGAATGGAACCAGGTCCTTCTATGAGGAGACAGACTGAATGGAACCAGGTCCTTCTATGAGGAGACAGACTGAATGGAACCAGGTCCTTCTAGCTGTGAGGAGACAGACTGAATGGAACCAGGTCCTTCTAGCTGTGAGGAGACAGACTGAATGGAACCAGGTCCTTCTAGCTGTGAGGAGACAGACTGAATGGAACCAGGTCCTTCTAGCTGTGAGGAGACAGACTGAATGGAACCAGGTCCTTCTATGAGGAGACAGACTGAATGGAACCAGGTCCTTCTAGCTGTGAGGAGACAGACTGAATGGAACCAGGTCCTTCTAGCTGTGAGGAGACAGACTGAATGGAACCAGGTCCTTCTATGAGGAGACAGACTGAATGGAACCAGGTCCTTCTATGAGGAGACAGACTGAATGGAACCAGGTCCTTCTATGAGGAGACAGACTGAATGGAACCAGGTCCTTCTATGAGGAGACAGACTGAATGGAACCAGGTCCTTCTAGCTGTGAGGAGACAGACTGAATGGAACCAGGTCCTTCTATGAGGAGACAGACTGAATGGAACCAGGTCCTTCTATGAGGAGACAGACTGAATGGAACCAGGTCCTTCTATGAGGAGACAGACTGAATGGAACCAGGTCCTTCTATGAGGAGACAGACTGAATGGAACCAGGTCCTTCTAGCTGTGAGGAGACAGACTGAATGGAACCAGGTCCTTCTAGAGGAGACAGACTGAATGGAACCAGGTCCTTCTAGAGGAGACAGACTGAATGGAACCAGGTCCTTCTATGAGGAGACAGACTGAATGGAACCAGGTCCTTCTAGCTGTGAGGAGACAGACTGAATGGAACCAGGTCCTTCTAGCTGTGAGGAGACAGACTGAATGGAACCAGGTCCTTCTAGCTGTGAGGAGACAGCGCCACCGTGCCCCTCTGGTTCAGGCTATGATCTCACCTCGTCCAATAAGATGATCTGTGGAGCTTTGAGGATGGTCATGTGATCTCACCTCGTCCAATAGGATGATCTGTGGAGCTTTGAGGATGGTCATGTGATCTCACCTCGTCCAATAGGATGATCTGTGGAGCTTTGAGGATGGTCCTAGCGATCGCCACCCTCTGCTTCTCTCCTCCACTCAGCTTCAGACCTCGCTCTCCCACCGGGGTGTCGTAGCCTGTTAAGAGGGACGACACGCACGCACGCACGCACGCACGCACGCACGCACGCACGCAAGCCAAATAAAATGTTTTGATCAAATAAAAGTCATATTATGAGATCTGTGATTCTCACGATAATCAAAATCTAAACATTTTGGTAAAAAAAAATCTTGTTTAAAAAAACATCTGCCTAACGATGATAAATGGTAAATGGTGCATTTATATAGCGCCTTTATCCAAGGCGCTTTACATAGATTGTGCATTACATTCACCCATTCACACACACATTCATACACCGATGGCGGCGGAAGCCATGCAAGGTACCAACCAGCACATCGGGAGCAATTTGGGGTTCAGTGTCTTGCCCAAGGACACTTCGACATGTAGACAGGAGGAGCCGGGATTCGAACCGCCGACCCATGGATCGTTGGACGACCTGCTCTACCTCTTGAGCCACAGTCGCTGGTGGACGGGTTTCTGGTTGCAGTATTTATTTATGAAGTATTTTCTCTATTATGGCTATTGTAACCGTCAATTTGTATTGGGGAGTGGAGTGGGTTCGCGAGACATATTATGTCCAAAGCGTTGAGAACCCCTGCCAACCTGGGGAGAGCAACGGACTATCTTATCGTAGCTTACCTTCGGGGAACGCCAGTATCTTGTCGTGGGATGTTTTACAGAGTTAGTGTCGAAGTGTCCTTGAGCAAGACACTGAATTGCTCCTGATGTGCTGGTTGGTGCCTTGCATGGTTTCCGCTGCCATCGGTGTATGAATGTGTGTGTGTGAATGGGTGAATGTAATGCACAATCTATGTAAAGCGCCTTGGATAAAGGCGCTATATAAATGCACCATTACCATTTACCATTTTTATCGTGTTAGCTTACCTTCGGGGAACACCAGTATCTTGTCGTGGGATGTTTTATCGCGTTAGCTTACCTTCGGGGAACGCCAGTATCTTGTCGTGGGATGTTTTATTGTGTTAGCTTACCTTCGGGGAACGCCAGTATCTTGTCGTGGGATGTTTTATCGCGTTAGCTTACCTTCGGGGAACGCCAGTATCTTGTCGTGGGATGTTTTATCGCGTTAGCTTACCTTCGGGGAACGCCAGTATCTTGTCGTGGGATGTTTTATCGTGTTAGCTTACCTTCGGGGAACGCCAGTATCTTGTCGTGGGATGTTATATCGTGTTAGCTTACCTTCGGGGAACGCCAGTATCTTGTCGTGGATGTCGGCAGCGATGGCCGCCTGCTCCACCTCGTGGTCCGAGGCTCCGATGCGTCCGTAGCGGATGTTGTCGCGGATGTTGTCGTTGAAGAGGACGGTGTCCTGAGGGACCACGCCAATGTGAGAGCGCAGCGACGTCTGTTTAACCTGTTCATAAACAATAAAACAATAAATAATAACCCATTCTGGGTTAAAGCATACTTTAGCTATTGAAAAATAGCAGATCTACAAGCTCATAGCACGGCACTCGGTGCCGCGCTATGAGCTTGTCGGTCTGCTATTTTTGAAAAATCGTGAAATCTTTCAGAGTGGACGTTTTTAACTCAAATCTTTGCTTCTGGGGGGGTCCCTGGAACAACAGATGGGGGTCGGCAGCCAATTACATATATATATTTTTTAATTTTCACAATTTTTCCAAAATAGCAGATCTACAAGCTCATAGAGCGGCACTCGGTGCCGCTCTATGAGCTTGTAGATCTGATATTTTTCAATAGCTAAAGCATAACATAATGCTTAAAACACCAAAAGGGGTTCCCCCGTCCTGAATGGGTTAAAATAATAGAGCTATATCTGCTTCACAACCACGATAAGTTGTCACCTAACGTCCTGACAGTATTCTTTTTTTTGTATTTCTTTTTTATATCTCACGATTTTGTAACCCATTTTTTCACCCAGTGTCAATTATCTAATGTAATCCTGGGCGCTACACTTCCTCTGCCAACCGGGGGGGGGTGCAGCGGACTGACCTCATGCTTCCTTCTATGCATGTGGACTCCAAGCTGCTTCTTTTCACCTGACAGGGGGGAGTTTCCCCGGCCGGACGTAGCGCGTGGAAGGAACACGATATTCCTTCCGACCAGGGGGAGGCGGTTTTAGAGACCAGGATTACTGCATGTTTTTGTGAGGGTACCTACCCTAGGGGACACGGGGAGAACATGTGAGGGTACCTACCCTAGGGGACACGGGGAGAACATGTGAGGGTACCTACCCTAGGGGACACGGGGAGAACATGTGAGGGTACCTACCCTAGGGGACACGGGGAGAACATGTGAGGGTAGCAACCCTAGGGGACACGGAGAGAACATGTGAGGGTACCTACCTTAGGGTACACGGGGAGAACATGTGAGGGTACCTACCCTAGGAGACACGGGGAGAACATGTGAGGGTACCTACCCTAGGGGACACGGGGAGAACATGTGAGGGTACCTACCCTAGGGGACACGGGGAGAACATGTGAGGGTACCTACCCTAGGGGACACGGGGAGAACATGTGAGGGTACCTACCGTAGGGGACACGGAGAGAACATGTGAGGGTACCCACCTTAGGGTACACGGGGAGAACATGTGAGGGTACCTACCCTAGGGGACACGGGGAGAACATGTGAGGGTACCTACCCTAGGGGACACGGGGAGAACATGTGAGGGTACCAACCCTAGGGGACACGGAGAGAGGCAAGAGGCAGATGCTTAAAAGAGCCTCCTCCCTCCTGGAGGTATCGGATCACCCACTTCGGTCTGAGTTTGAACTGTTGCCCTCAGGTCGTCGGCTGAGGGTGCCCACTACAAAGACTAATCGGTTCAAACTATCCTTTGTCCCGGCTGCTATTCAACTGCTGAACAGCAGATAGCACTTTATTCTTGCCTCTTTGCACATACTGCCCACTAATGCACTTTTGCTGACTTTGCTACTTTGAATGTCATGAATTCTCTGTCTCTAGTGCCCTGTTCTTAGATCTCAGTCTTGTATTGAATGCTGTTGTTGTGTGTATTTTTTACTATGATCTGGCTGCAAACCAATTTCCCGCAAGGGACAATAAAGCTAACCTTGAACCTTGAGAACATGTGAGGGTACCTACCTTAGGGTACACGGGGAGAACATGTGAGGGTACCTACCCTAGGGGACACGGGGAAAACATGTGAGGGTACCTACCCTAGGGGACACGGGGAGAACATGCAAACTCCACACAAAAAGGCCCTTTCGCCAACCCCGCCTCGGGTATGGGCACTGATGACGCGGAGGAGGGAACACGCCCCCAGCGCCCCTTGCAGCGGGAATCGAACCCAGGACCTTCTAGCTGTGAGGCGACAGCGCTACAGACTACGCCACCGTGACCCCCTCCTAACAGGACCTTCTAGCTGTGAGGCGACAGCGCTACCGACTACGCCACCGTGACCCCCTGCTCCTTCTAGCTGTGAGGCGACAGCGCTACCGACTACGCCACCGTGACCCCCTCCTAACAGGACCTTCTAGCTGTGAGGCGACAGCGCTACCGACTACGCCACCGTGACCCCCTGCTAACAGTATTCTTGTTACCTTGGATATGTCCTGGCCGTCGATGCGGATGCATCCTCCCTGGACGTCATAGAAACGGAAGATCAGACGAATGATGGTGCTCTTCCCCGAGCCCGACTGTCCAACCTATGGGAAATAACACACAACACAGCCATGACTGTTCCAGCTATGGGAAATACATAACACACAACACAGCCATGACTGTCGCGTGGAAGGAACACGTTATTCCAACCAGTTCCTCCATCAGGTCTTAGTTTTAGTCGACGAAATCAACATTGGGCCTATCCTCTATCCTATAGACACCTACCAGAGCTACAGTCTGTCCTGGATGCACGGTGAACGACACATCCTTCAGAATCTCCTTCCTAGGAAGGGAAGGAAAGGAAAGGAAAGGAAAGGAAAGGATTACAAAAGAACAATCTAAATAAGTAAATACTGTATGTAAGCAAAAATAAATGCTGATCATCAACAACTCACTAGTGTAGCTGTTTATTAATTACAGACGTACACACAGACATGGGGGTGCTTTTATAGATAGACAGACAGACAGACACTATATATAATAGATAGATGGATAGATAGATAGATAGACAGACTCACCCACTAGTGTAGCTGAAGAAAACATTCTCAAATTCTATTTTCCCCAGTTTGTACAGAAGGTTTCCGGCGTTTATGTCATCTCTGACCTGCAGAGGGCAGCAGCCACACACACACACACACACACACACACACACACACACACACACACACACACACACACACACACACACACACACACACACACACACACACACACACACACACACACACACACACACACACACACACACACACACACACACACACACACACACACACACACACACACACACACACACACACACTTGATTTAGGCTTCGTGATCACAAATTGCACAGGGCAGATCTGACAATTAACAATATACAAATAACAATATACAAATAACAATATACAAAGAAATTACTGACACTTTTAAATTACTGTTAAAACTGTGGAAATAGCTGATCTACAAGCTGTTGTAAGATCTGCTATTTTTGGAAAATGTTAGAAAATGTATCACAGGATATTTCAACATGGAAACGATTATGCTACGTTAAAATAGCACTTTTTAAAACATATTGCACTCCACTATACACGGCTCACTTGTGGTGCCATTTTAGCAGTGCAAAAATGAAAAAACTTCAGGTGGCATATAATGATGCTTTTAGAATATTTTTGAAACTCCCAAGATGGACCAGTGCAAGTGAGATGTTTGTAACTAGTAATGTACCCACCTTTCATGCTGTACTGAGGAATTTTATGTTCAGATTTATGTGTAGATTGAAGGAGTCAAATAATGCATTAATCATGGCCTTAACAGGGTTCACACAGAGTGATACAAGGTTCTCCTCTTGCTTTTGGAAACACTGTTTCCAAAAGCAATGTTTTTTAATTGATATGCTGTATGGAGTGATAATAGCCTGATTGTGATAGGCTACCTCTATGTTTTATTGTTTGTTTTTTATTGTCTTGTTTTTGTATTTTGTGTCTGCAATAAAAGTTTATATATGCAGATAATTGTGGTCACCTCAAATAATTGAGAATAATTGTGATTTAGGCGATGATGTAATTATTGTGACTCACTCACCTCTTCGTCTTCCTCAAACAGCTTGAACATGCTCTCCATGTCAATGAATGAATTCTGGATCATCCTGTTAGAAAAACCACATGTATGTACAGTTGGAGGCCATCGATATTGTCCTTTTCTTTTTGCTGAGGTTTGCGTGATCTGCGCAAAAGGACAGTTAACCCATTTTGGGCGGGAACCCCTTTTGGTGTTTTAAACATTATGTTATAATTTAGCTATTGAAAAATAGCAGATCTACAAGCTCATAGCGCGCCACCGAGTGGCGCGCTACGAGCTTGTAGGTCTGCTATTTTTGAAAAATCGTGAAAATATTTATTTCAGAAAACTGGAGGATTTAGAAGGATTTTTTTAAATTTTGAGGTCAGGCCTAAATGGGTCAAATGATAAGGGACAATATCGGTGGCACCCAACTGTATGTGAAAAACCAATAAAATATATTTTAAGAAAAAGAAAATAAAAACGTCAATGAATGAATTCTGGATCATCCTGTGATGAAAACAGAAGGTAGGATCATGCATGAGAGTTTCTACTATCTCTCTAACTTTGCAGGTAGTTTTCACAAAAAATAAATATATATACAAAATGCCTCAAAAAGGTTTACGCATAAGGCTGCAAGGCGTCTATAGCAGTGGATTCATTAACCGTTTCAGCGCTAGCATTTATTGAAAAATTAGGATCTGATTCACGCCGGCATTTTTTCCAGTCGAGCTCTTATTTTGAAAAGCCACAGTTCCAGTCTACCGGAAGTAGATTATCCTAGGACGCTCCACGGAGCCGAGACAGGCCTTGTTTACAATTAATCCAAACCGGGGCTCTGGAGAGCTCCACATCGTCGGCTCTGTGCCGTCAAAGAAACGCTGTTTTGACCAAAATGCCATCTGGGACAAGGAATAGGAGATACAGGTCGATTGAAAGAAACGGATAGAATGGATTATTATGGCGACGACGATCTAAGAAGGACGATCCAGTGCTGTGCTAACAACATAGCTAGCTAACCGGCTAACGTAAGTAGCATTATGGCTCGATCGATCGAATGCACTATAAAAGCGCAATTGCCATTAAGTTAAGGTGAGTATGGCATTGGATTAGTTAGATTTATTTTCGACCCAGTGTGAATTATTTTGGGCGCGTTCGGAAATAGCACACTGAGCGCACTGTGCAATGCAAACTAATAGGCGAGTGCGCTCCCGGCACGCATTTTGGAACGCACCCCTAATGTAATCCTGGGTGCTAGACTCTCTAGCTTGACTGACAGGTGTGTCTACTCACCTGTAATAGGTTCACAAACCCGTTTAGGGGCGTGGCTAGTGTCTACTCACCTGTAATAGGTTCCAAACCAGTTTAGGGGCGTGTACAGTTGGATGATGTACGTTCCGAACAGCACAAAGTCTCCGACCTACAAAACAATCAGCTTTCTCTAAATCACTGGTGTAGAAATGAACCAACACAGCATTGACTCCCTGACCCAAGTTACACACGTTAACCCATTTTGGGTGGGAACCCCTTTTGGTGTTTTAAGCATTACGTTATACTTTAGTTATTGAAAAATAGCAGATCTACAAGCTCATAGCGCGCCACTCAGGTGGAAGAGCGCATCACTGCATGCCTGGCTGACATCTCACAGTGGATGTCCTCCAACCACCTCAAGCTGAACCCAGACAAGACTGAGCTTCTCTTCTTCCCAGCTAAGTCCTGCCCTATGCGGGAGCTAACTATTTCCGTAGACAACGCCCTGGTAACGTCTGTCCCAACAGCCAGGAACCTTGGTGTTGTCCTGGACAGTCAGCTCTCGTTTAAAACTCACATCACAGCTGTCACTCGATCCTGTAGGTTCACACTCTATAACATACGACGAATTAGACCGTTCCTCACCCAGGAATCAGCCCAGCTCCTAATCCAGACAACAGTCTTGTCAAAACTTGACT
>NC_136797.1:4855562-4873062 GCF_951216825.1 Electrona antarctica | reverse complement strand
AGAATAGAGACACATAGAATAGAGACACATAGAATCAACACTCACTCAGATAGAATAGAGACACATAGAATCAACACTCACTCAGATAGAATAGAGACACATAGAATAGAGACACATAGAATAGAGACACATAGAATAGAGACACATATAATCAACACTCACTCAGATAGAATAGAGACACATAGAATCAACACTCACTCAGATAGAATAGAGACACATAGAATAGACACATAGAATCAACACTCACTCAGATAGAAGAGACACATAGAATAGACACATAGAATCAACACTCACTCAGGTAGAATAGAGACACATAGAATCAACACTCACTCAGATAGAATAGACACATAGAATCAACACTCACTCAGATAGAATATAGACACATAGAATCAACACTCACTCAGATAGAATATAGACACATAGAATCAACACTCACTCAGATAGAATATAGACACATAGAATCAAAATTCACTCAGATAGAATAGAGACACATAGAATCAACACTCACTCAGATAGAATAGAGACACATAGAATCAACACTCACTCAGATAGAATAGAGACACAGAATAGAGACATAGAATCAACACTCACTCAGATAGAGACACATAGAATAGAGACACATAGAATCAACACTCACTCAGGTAGAGACACATAGAATCAACACTCACTCAGATAGAATATAGACACATAGAATCAACACTCACTCAGGTAGAGACACATAGAATAGACACATAGAATCAACACTCACTCAGATAGAATAGAGACACATATAATCAACACTCACTCAGATAGAATAGAGACACATAGAATCAACACTCACTCAGATAGACACATAGAATCAACACTCACTCAGATAGAGACACATAGAATCGAGACACATAGAATCAACACTCACTCAGGTAGAGACACATAGAATAGAGACACATAGAATCAACACTCACTCAGATAGAGACACATAGAATAGAGACACATAGAATCAACACTCACTCAGATAGAGACACATAGAATCAACACTCACTCAGGTAGAGACACAGAATAGAGACACATAGAATAGAGACACATATAATCAACACTCACTCAGATAGAATAGAGACACATAGAATCAACACTCACTCAGGTAGACACATAGAATAGAGACACATAGAATCAACACTCACTCAGATAGAGACACATAGAATAGAGACACATAGAATCAACACTCACTCAGGTAGAGACACATAGAATAGAGACACATAGAATCAACACTCACTCAGATAGAGACACATAGAATAGAGACACATAGAATCAACACTCACTCAGATAGAGACACATAGAATAGAGACACATATAATCAACACTCACTCAGATAGAATAGAGACACATAGAATCAACACTCACTCAGGTAGAGACACATAGAATAGAGACACATAGAATCAACACTCACTCAGATAGAGACACATAGAATAGACACATAGAATCAACACTCACTCAGGTAGAGACACATAGAATAGACACATAGAATCAACACTCACTCAGATAGAGACACATAGAATAGACACATAGAATCAACACTCACTCAGATAGAGACACATAGAATAGACACATAGAATCAACACTCACTCAGGTAGAGACACATAGAATAGAGACACATAGAATCAACACTCACTCAGGTAGAGGGCCATGCAGACGAACACGATGAGGCCGAACCAGGCGTTGAAGTACGTGATGAAGTAGATGATGGAGATGACAATGTCTGCGATGGTCGGGAAGATGCTGAACACGATGTAGCTGTGGACGGCACGCACGCACACGCACACACACACACAGACACACACAACACGCACATTAACACAATGTTACCCTAATTAGATGCAATCTTGCCCATTGTTACACAATGTTACCCTAACGCTAGGGTTAATAGTTTAGAGAAATGAGCCAAATCAAGGTTGTTTGGACCCGAAAAGAAGAATCCGAGATATTAGCGTTCTAAAAACTGTGTCGCCATAAAAACTGCGTCGCCATCTATGTGTCTCTACCTGAGTGATAGACTAAGCCAGCAGACCAGACCAGGTTCATGAGGGGCGAGCTCCAAAAGTGGTCCTTGGCATACCACTCATACCACAAAAATGGTATATATCACTTCTCAAAGGGGTATGCCGCTTTTCAAAGTGGCATGTGGTAACGGTATGCCGCTTTCAACGTGGTATCAACGTGGTATGCTGCATTTCAAATGGGGCAAAGCGGCATGCCGCTTTTCAAAGTGGCATGTGGTATATAGCACTTTGAAAAGCCGCTTTGAAATCCGCTTTTCAATGTTTTGTAGAGTGGCATGCCAAAGACCACTTTTGGAGCTCGCCCTCCCTCGGTTCCTCACAGCCTACAGTACCTGAGCAGACTGTTGATAGAAGACGTCCCTCGGTTCTCACAGCCTACAGTACCTGAGCAGACTGTTGATGGAGGACGTCCCCCGGTTCCTCACAGCCTACCTGAGCAGACTGTTGATAGAAGACGTCCCTCGGTTCCTCACAGCCTACCTGAGCAGACTGTTGATAGAGGACAGCCCTCGGTTCCTCACAGCCTACCTGAGCAGACTGTTGATAGAGGACGTCCCCTGGTTCTCACAGCCTACCTGAGCAGACTGTTGATAGAGGACGTCCCCTGGTTCTCACAGCCTACCAGAGCAGACTGTTGATAGAGGACGTCCCCTGGTTCTCACAGCCTACCTGAGCAGACTGTTGATAGAGGACGTCCCCTGGTTCTCACAGCCTACCTGAGCAGACTGTTGATAGAAGACGTCCCCTGGTTCTCACAGCCTACCAGAGCAGACTGTTGATAGAGGACGTCCCCCGGTTCCTCACAGCCTACCTGAGCAGACTGTTGATAGAGGACGTCCCCTGGTTCTCACAGCCTACCTGAGCAGACTGTTGATAGAGGACGTCCCCCGGTCGATGCTCCTCAGGACGTCCCCGGTCTTGCGTCCCAGGTGCCAGCGCAGCGACAGGGAGTGCAGGTGTCTGGTTCTCACAGCCTACCTGAGCAGACTGTTGATGGAGGACGTCCCCCGGTCGATGCTCCTCAGGACGTCCCCGGTCTTGCGTCCCAGGTGCCAGCGCAGCGACAGGGAGTGCAGGTGTCCGAACAGTCGCAGCTGCACCACGCGGTTGGTGTACTGCTGCACCCGGATCCACAGGAAGGAGCGCAGGTTGCTGACGAAGCCCGACGCACCTGGAGAGACCACCCAGAGTACAACATAAATTACCGCCTTTTCCGAACCGGTTCAGTTCTTTTTGGTTCTTAGTCCATGAGCCAGAGCTCCAAAATTGGAACGTCAATTATGAATTGAGTGGTCAAAACTATACCTATATTAAATTGTTTATAGGATCAATATAAGTACATTAATACATGATATAACCCTTCCACAGTAGTAGCTTTTTCATATTTTTTTTGTTGCATATTTTCCTATACAATGCCTCATTTGCATATTTATATTTAAAAAATGTGTAATAAGTAAACAGTCGACTAAAACTACACTAACACTAATACTACATTTTGTTTGTCATTCTATGGCACGTCATGATCCAGTAATTAGGTTTTTTTAAACGTGACCCGCACGTCCATTTGGAAACCAGTCGGCTGTTCGTTGCAACGAGGAAGTCAATCTTCTCTAATTCGATTAGTTTCCTTGTTGTTGTCATTGTCCAGCCCCGCCCCCTGCACCGGACCCGACAAACTGTTGGCCTCCTTGGAACAACATATTTTCAGATGCGGGTCGTCGGCCAATTACATATAATCTTGGGGGTCCTTGACATGAAAATGTTTGAGAACGACTGACATAGGAACAATAGGGTTTTTCAAAAAACTGTCAGGATTTAGAAGACATTTGTAGAATCGTTCCCAGGTCGAAATGGGTTAATATCCAATTTTGCTAACGTTGTTACTTACAGGAAAAATGTCTTTGATTACGTTAATGGACTGCCACTACAGTCGCATTGTGGTAGTTTATTTAACTCATTTCGACCTGAGGACGATTCTACAAAGGCCTTCTAAATCCTGACAGTTTTCTGAAAAACCTCATGTTTCTTTATGTCAGTCGTTCTGTCAAGGACCCCCAGATATATTATGTAATCGGCCGCCGACCCCAGTCTGAAAACATGTTGTTAAAAACGTTGGCTCTGAAAGAATATATATATTCAAAGGTTTGCGCCACATTTGCACTACATTTTCACGATTAAAAAAAAAAAGCAGACCTACAAGCTCGTAGCGCGGCACTCGGTGCTGCGCAGAAGACAGCCATGCAACAAGGTTGTGTCATAAACCATGTGACTCCCATTGAGGCGGCCATGATGACACACAGGACACACAGGACACAAGTGTGTCTAATTAGGTGGTCTTTACACCAGAACGGTGTTCTAATAGAAAACGGCTAAATAAAGTATCGTTTGCTGGTGTCCCTTTTTTAGACGAGAACGGTGTTTTCAGGAGGTGAAAACGCAACAAAGTGAAAACACCTCCCAGAGTGGAAATCTTTGAGAACGCCGTTTTATCCCTTCTCCGTGTAAACAGGCAAAACGGTGAATCCGCAAAACTTATGACATCATGGCTCACGTTGGCTCACAGCGCATATGTTTATTACATTGATGCAGAGCCATATATGATATAATGGAGTTCCTGGACAAGCCTCCCTCCTCGCCTACAAAGCGCTGCTCATCAGCGATGGTGAATGTAAAACCATGATGTAAATAAAATGCCTTGTGATAGGCGGCAGCCGCGGCAGCAGCGTGTATGTAGCCTAATGTATTATAAAATATATAACCATCCCGTGGCACGCTCTGCCTGCATGCTCTGGGCTGCCTGTCAGCCTGTCTGTCTGCCTGCATGCTCTGGGCTGCCTGTCTGTCTGTCTGTCTGTCTGCATGCTCTGTGCTGCCTGTCAGCCTGTCTGTCTGTCTGCCTGCCTGTCGGTCTCTCTGCCTGCATGCTCTGTGCTGCCTGTCAGCCTGTCTGTCTCTCTGCCTGTCTGTCTCTCTGCCTGCATGCTCTGTGCTGCCTGTCAGCCTGTCAGCCTGTCTGCCTGTCAGCCTGTCTGTCTCTCTGCCTGTCTGTCTCTCTGCCTGCATGCTCTGTGCTGCCTGTCAGCCTGTCAGCCTGTCTGTCTGTCTCTCTGCCTGCATGCTCTGTGCTGCCTGTCTGTCTTTCTGCCTGACTGTCTCTCTGCCTGCATGCTCTGTGCTGCCTGTCTGTCTGTCTGCCTGTCTGTCTCTCTGCCTGCATGCTCTGTGCTGCCTGTCTGTCTGTCTGCCTGTCTGTCTCTCTGCCTGCATGCCACCTCTGTCACCTCGATGCGTTAGTAGAAAGCAGGCAGCGAGCGACGGCCACAACCACGTTGTGTTCTGGAAGCGTCATTCAAAACCCCAATAGGGTTGCGTGAAGGGGTTCTTCTTCTTGTACGTGGGTGACTGGTCTATCTGGCAGCCCGCTACCGCCACCTAGCGACATTATAGGGTTTTCATAAAGTGTGCGATCTCGTGTAAAGGGTCAATACAAAATGAGACTTTGCCGTTTTATCTGGAGGCCGTCACCATCTAAAGAGGCCTTAGGTGTGAGTGAGGCCCAAAAGGTTTTATCTGGAGGCCGTCACCATCTAAAGAGGCCTTAGGTGTGAGTGAGGCCCAAAAGGTTTACTACCAAATAAAAAAAGGCTTTCTTAATAACAATAGTGTAAATATTCTGGTACCTGCCCCGCCCCCCTGAAGGAACTTGAACAGGACGTAGATGCAAACGGTGGTGGCCAGAGTGTTCCAACTGCTGCCATCGGTCAGCTCGTTCACTGAGAGAGAGAGGTAGAGAATGAGAGGGAGACGGGGGGAGAGAGAGAGAGAGAGAGAGAGAGAGAGAGAGAGAGAGAGAGAGACAGAGAGACAGAGAGACAGAGAGAGAGAGAGAGAGAGATAGGAGGGCGGGGGGGGTGAAGACAAAGTCATTGACAAAGTAAATGTTTTTCAACCCTGTTTATTTATGTCTAAATGTTTTAAATGCAAACATGCCCTCTTCTTTTCATAATTTTTTTTCGTGTTCCTTCTGACACTCCTAGCCCGCAAGGCAAAGAGATGATTCTGATTTACCTTTTTCTCGTACTTTAAAACATCACTCGAGTTCTCAACAGGACCGAAAACGAAGGAAAGTGGGCCCTACCTAGGCCCGAACTGGGCCCTAACTGGGCCCTACCTGGGCTCTACCTGGGCCCCCTGGGCCCTACCTGGGCCCTACCTGGGCCCTAACTGGGCCCTAACTGGGCCCCCTGGGCCCTACCTGGGCCCTACCTGGGCTGGCCAGAGGCCCCACCTGGCCTTACTAATTAGCACACATGTTATGCCCTACCTGGCCCGAAAACGTCAATTAATCAGGGCGTATAACTTGTAGTAGATGGGCACACAGATAAACAACCTTACCTATGTTCTTGTAGTAGATGGGCACGAACACATTGATGGCCCTCTCAGCTCCGAGCAGACACAGACAGATCAGGACCAGCATTTGGAGGAAGACGCTGCCTCGAGGCCACATGTAGGGAACCAGGAGAGAGACCTTCTGACTGAGGCCCTGCCAAGTGGACTGGTTGTCTTCTGGACCACCCAGGAGAGGCTGGTAGAGAGACATAGATGGATATAGAATACATGTAGGGAACCAGGAGAGAGACCTTCTGGACCACCCAGGAGAGGCTGGTAGAGAGACATAGATGGATATAGAATACATGTAGGGAACCAGGAGAGAGACCTTCTGACGGAAACCCTGCCATCTGGACTGGACATCCCACTCAACCCCCGCCAGCAGGGGGCGCCGATAGTTCAGCAACATGACCTGCATGTATTATCTCAGTCTAGTAGTATTAAAATGTCATTGTATTTTGTTAATACATTGGTATTTTATGTCCAATGTGTGTGATTACCTGTCCGTGCGTGCGTGCGTGCGTGCGTGCGTGTGTGCTTACCCGTCCGTCGTGCTCCACGTCGCGTTCGTCCTCGTTGATCAGCAGCATGTACGGTCGCCGTGGCAACCCTGGAGCTCTGAGACCCACGAAGAAGAGAGTACCGGTGCCGAGGTACCGGATTACCCACAGAGAGAACTGGACCTGAAGACATAAGATATATATATATATGTATAAGATATACAAGGAAGCGAACGCAGCTCATAAATTGCAATAACAACAATTCAAAGAATAAATACTGTACTTTTTTTTTTCACGTTTCTTTTTTAAGTTTGTTTTTTCTCTTTAAAAAAAAAAAAAGTTTACTACTGTGTGTGTGTGTGTGTTTTCTTTTTGTGTGTGATACAGCTGCGCCCTCTGGTGGCGGGCGGGTGGTGTCACAGCGTGACACACAGACCTGTTCTGCCTGGGTTACATAGTAATGGCTCATTGCGTTCGCAATAATCTAAAATGACACAGATGCGATTTGTGAGGACGTGCATTAGTGCACTGGTTAACATTTTAACTTTAAACACACAGGTTTTGCAAAAGTGCATTATTGGCTACTTCCCCTAATATAAGCCCTCAATGGAGGTTGGGTTTTTGTGCTAATTCCCATCAAAATACATAGTAAAGTGTGCCGCTTGGGATACCATTTACATTATGAAGAGAGGATATATGCACATTTTTGAGCGATGGAAATAAGCAAATTAGCATAACACCCCATAGCCCCATTCAATTCAATGCAATTCATTGAGGGCTTATATTAGGGGAAATTGCCAATAATGCGCTTTTGCACAAAACAACACCTGGACCTCTTTGGTGGGGACGTAACAACTACAAATAAAGGTAAGAAAGCCTTCTAGCATGGAATTCTCCTTTAACCCATTTTGGGCGTGAACCCCTTTTGGTGTTAGCATTATGTTATGCTTTAGCTATTGAAAAATAGCAGATCTACAAGCTCATAGCGCGCCACTCGGTGGCACGCTACAAGCTTGTAGGTCTGCTATTTTAGAAAAATCGAAGAACGACTGACATAGAAACATAGCTTTTTCAGAAAACTGTCAGGATGTAGAAGACATTTTTAGAATCTGATCTCAGGTCAAAATGGGTTAAGATAACGATATACATAAAAAAATATGCAGCTAAAGATGTTTGTGGACACTGTTTGTTAATAATGTACTGCTTATCAGTTGACGGGAGTCTAAGTGTAATCAGTAGAAGAAACGAGGCCCAAGATATGATTATTTTACTAGTTAGTGGACGTCATGAAGTTCATGAGCCAATGAGAAGCAAAGGGTCACATCATGAACCAATGAGAAGCAAAGGGTCACATCATGAACCAATGAGAAGCAAAGGGTCACATCATGAACCAATGAGAAGCAAAGGGTCACATCATGAGCCAATGAGAAGCAAAGGGTCACATCATGAGCCAATGAGAAGCAAAGGGTCACATCATGAACCAATGAGAAGCAAAGGGTCACATCATGAACCAATGAGAAGCAAAGGGTCACATCATGAACCAATGGGAAGCAAAGGGTCACATCATGAACCAATGGGAAGCAAAGGGTCACATCATGAACCAATGGGAAGCAAAGGGTCACATCATGAACCAATGGGAAGCAAAGGGTCACATCATGAACCAATGAGAAGCAAAGGGTCACATCATGAACCAATGGGAAGCAAAGGGTCACATCATGAACCAATGGGAAGCAAAGGGTCACATCATGAGCCAATGAGAAGCAAAGGGTCACATCATGAACCAATGAGAAGCAAAGGTCACCGGCGTGCAACTTTATCTGCGCCTAAGTCTGTTTGGAGCCAAAGCACACAGTGGGAGGGGCTATAACATCATCTACCTTATCTGAATGGTTGAAGGAAGCGCCCGCACAGTGGGATTGGCTATGAGCCATCGTCTTATCTGATTGGTTAAAGGAAGTGCATTGAGGAAGTGAAACGGGTTGACTGCATGGCCAGTGACTCAGCAGATCTGACTGCTGACTGTCTGTACGACTGACTCATGCTGTTCTGTCTTGTCACATGACGTGGCGCACGCACACACACACACACACGCACACACACACACTTGAAATACAAGAAAACAAACGCCCAGCTTAACCCGTTTTGGGCGGGAACCCCTTTTGGTGTTAGCATTATGTTATGCTTTAGCTATTGAAAAATAGCAGATCTACAAGCTCATAGCGCACCACTCGGTGGCTTGTAGGTCTGCTATTTTTGAAAAATTGTCAGGATGTAGAATACATTTTTAGAATCTGATCTCAGGTCAAAATGGGTTAAACAAATAATCACCCTTCCATCTGTGCACATTTTTACAGTAGTCCACACATACTGTTAGAACTGAGACTGAGTTGAGGTTTTCCAATAAAAGTGCAAACTCTGGTCAGCCTCGTCGTCAGACTCTGGTCAGCCTCGTCGTCAGACTCTGGTCAGCCTCGTCGTCAGACTCTGGTCAGCCTCGTCGTCAGACTCTGGTCAGCCTCGTCGTAAGACTCTGGTCAGCCTCGTCGTCAGACTCTGGTCAGCCTCGTCGTCAGACTCTGGTCAGCCTCGTCGTCAGACTCTGGTCAGCCTCGTCGTCAGACTCTGGTCAGCCTCGTCGTCAGACTCTGGTCAGCCTCGTCGTCAGACTCTGGTCAGCCTCGTCGTAAGACTCTGGTCAGCCTCGTCGTCAGACTCTGGTCAGCCTCGTCGTCAGACTCTGGTCATCGTCAGACTCTGGTCAGCCTCGTCGTCAGACTCTGGTCATCGTCAGACTCTGGTCAGCCTCGTCGTCAGACTCTGGTCAGCCTCGTCGTCAGACTCTGGTCAGCCTCGTCGTCAGACTCTGGTCAGCCTCGTCGTCAGACTCTGGTCAGCCTCGTCGTCAGTGACTGGCATTCAATCAACTAACTTAATTACCCATTTAGACCTGAGGGTGATTCTACAAAAAAATGTCTTCTAAATCATGACAGTTTTCTGAAAAAACCCTATGTTTCTAAATCAGTGATTTAAAAACCCTATGTTTCTAAATCAGTGATTTAAAAACCCTATGTTTCTAAATCAGTGGTTCTCAAACTATTTAATGTAAAAGGACCCCGGGAATTATCTGTATTTGGCCACTGACCCCCATCTGAAAATATGTTGTTCGAGGGACCCCCAACCCCTCGAGGGGGTTAAATATGTATTATAAAGATAAAAAATAAACTACGCACGCACGCACGCACGCACGCACGCACGCACGCACACACACACACACAGCTTCCGTTGCTCCAGACTGTATGACGGAAGCATTTAAACATTGTGAGAGGAAACAGTCTGGCAACGCGAGACTAGCGCCCATTCTGGGCGGGAACCCTTGTTGGTGTTTTAAGAACCCTTGTTGGTGTTTTAAGAACCCTTGTTGGTGTTTTAAGCATTATGTTATACTTTAGCTATTGAAAAATAGCAGATCTACAAGCTCGTAGCGCGGCACCGAGTGCCGCGCTACGAGCTTGTAGTTCTGCTATTTATGAAAAATCGTGAAAATGTAGTGCAAAGCTTTGATTATACAGTATTCTTGTGTTCTTCCAGAGTGAATGTTTTTAACTCAAATCTTTGCTTCTGGGGGGGGGGGGGGGGGTCGGCAGCCAATTACATATAATCTTGGGGGGGGGGGGGGGGGGGGGTCGGCAGCCAATTACATATAATCTTGGGGGGGGGGGGGGGGGTCGGCAGCCAATTACATATAATCTTGGGGGTCCCATGTCTCTCAGGGGCCCCAGGGACCACCACCATGTCTAAACCATGTCTCTCAGGGGCCCCAGGGACCACCACCATGTCTAAACCATGTCTCTCAGGGGCCCCAGGGACCACCACCATGTCTAAACCATGTCTCTCAGGGGCCCCGGGGACCACCACCATGTCTAAACCATGTCTCTCAGGGGCCCCAGGGACCACCACCATGTCTAAACCATGTCTCTCAGGGGCCCCAGGGACCACCACCATGTCTAAACCATGTCTCTCAGGGGCCCCAGGGACCATCAACCACCACTCACCTGTTTCTGCAGGTCTCCCAGGGACCACCACCATGTCTAAACCATGTCTCTCAGGGGCCCCGGGGACCACCACCATGTCTAAACCATGTCTCTCAGGGGTCCCAGGGACCACAACCATGTCTACACCATGTCTCTCAGGGGCCCCAGGGACCATCAACCACCACTCACCTGTTTCTGCAGGTCTCCCAGGGACCACCACCATGTCTAAACCAGGTCTCTCAGGGGCCCCGGGGACCACCACCATGTCTAAACCATGTCTCTCAGGGGCCCCAGGGACCATCAACCACCACTCACCTGTTTCTGCAGGTCTCCCAGGGACCACCACCATGACTAAACCAGGTCTCTCAGGGGCCCCGGGGACCACCACCATGTCTAAACCAGGTCTCTCAGGGGCCCCTGGGACCACCAACCACCTCTCACCTGTTTCTGCAGGTCTCCCAGGGACCACCACCAGTCCGGGCTGGACCAGGACACCAACGCCAGGTTCTCGGCGCAGAAGGCCAGGGCCCAGTAGAGCAGCAGAGCGGCGCTGTGTCCTCGCGTCCGGTCGCTCAGCAGAACCCTGCGTCTCTCCGTCCCGAGCAGAACCGCAGCCCAGACCCAGCCCAGAGCCGAGAAGCATCCGTACAGAACCACGTAGCCGGGGAGCTCTGAGCCACTGCAACTCAAAGAGAATATCATGTTAGCACTGAAATGACTGAAAACCCTTCAAAAAGACTAAAAACTAAAAATCAAAATGTGCTTGTCAAAATCAACCGTGACAGACACAGCTTGCTGCAGGCGGTACAGGCTTTAGAGTTTTAGAGTTGTATTATGATCCCCATTAGCTGAACACAGAACACAGAACATAAAAACATGACATTCGACATGAATGACATTACAGGACAATGATATAAAAAAGAGGAAAAAAAACCCAAAAAGCACATCATCATATCTGCCTCAGTTACATATTAGCCTTCCATTCTCCTGGGGTAGAAAACAAAAGTAGAGATAAAAATTGAAAATATTATCCTAATCGATCATGCACTCGGTGCCGCGCTATGAGCTTGTAGGTCTGCTGGAACAACATATGTGACCAAATTTGACTGAGAGACTGCCATTGGATTTTTTTAAATTTTCGTTTTTTCACGTCATATGAAAGCAGTGAATCATAGCTTCAAATTGACATATTGGTTGTTCAGTTTGACCCAACAGTTTTGGAGATATGGCTTATAGAGTAATGTCTTGCAGAAAACAGCGAGTTGAGAAAACAGGCTTGAAAGGTTCACTTCTGTGGACTCTATCATTACACCTAGCTACATGTTTAAGCATTTATTTCATATTTACATGTCGATTTCAGCTCCGACACTTATTTCAGACATGCTCTAGTATGTGAAGAGTCTGCCTGTGCTATTAACTCATTTTGGGGAAAAAAAGTGTTTCTCCTCTGGTGAAAAGCTGGAATTTGCGCGATGGCAGGCTCTCAGTCAAATCTGGTCACATATTTTCAGATGGGGGTCGGCGGGCCACATACATATCATTTTTGGGGGTCCTTGACATGAAAATGTTTGAGAACCGCCGACATAGAAAACATGAGGTTTTTCAGAAAACTGTCAGGATTTAGAAAGCATTTTGTAGAATCGTCCTCAGGTCTAATAAATGGGTTAACCCATTTTGGGCGGGAACCCCTTTTGGTGTTTTAAGCATTATGTCCTGCTTTAGCTGTTGAAAAATAGCAGATCTACAAGCTCATAGCGCGGCACCGAGTGGCGCGCTACGAGCTTGTAGGTCTGCTATTTTTGAAAAATTGTGAAAATATGAAGCAAATCTTTGAATATATATTCTTTCACAGCGAACGTTTTTAACTCATATCTTTGCTTCTGGGGAGTCCCTGGAACAACATATTTTCAGATGGGGGTCGGCAGCCAATTACATATAATTATTTTAGTCCTTGACATGAAATATTGACTGATATAGGCCTAGAAACATAGGTATTTCAGAAAACTGTCAGGATTTAATTTCGACGTCAGGCCTAATTGGGTTAAAAGAATGATAACAATTGATTGATGAATTAATCTACCTCGCGGCCCTCCACAGCGTGCCTCCCAGCGACTGGACCACCAGCAGGATGGTGACGGCTTGCTGCAGGCCGTACAGGCGGCTCCGCGGGACGAACTTTGGCTCCATGGCGGTGCCGTAGCGGCCGTAGAACACGCAGTGCACCGTGCCCATGAGGCACGCCAGGCTGAGCAGCACCGAGGGCACCAGCGTGAAGTAGAAGCACGGCGCCACGCCCCCGTCCACCCACGTCACGGACACCGAGGAGTTGGCCTCGCAGTAGCTCCGCGGCAGCGCCATCTGGTGGGCTGAGGAGGCCCGCTGCACGGGAACCAGGAGAGAGACACACAAGGGAGACAATCTGGTTATAACACATTTAGGCCTGACCTCAAAATTTTAAAAACATCTTCTAAATCCTTTCAGTTTTCTGAAATAAATATTTTCACGATTTTTCAAAAATAGCAGACCTACAAGCTCGTAGCACGCCACTCGGTGCCGCGCTATGAGCTTGTAGATCTGCTATTTTTCAACAGCTAAAGGATAACAGAATGCTTAAAACACCAAACAGGGGTTCCCGTTCAGAATGGGTTAATTCACCCTTCGTCAAGTCCCGCCCGTGGTCCCGCCCCTCTTCGCACCCATTGGTTGGACACAAAATCCTCTCTCTCTCCATCCACTACCATTGAAACAAGGTGTTTTTCAGTTGCTTCGTATGGATATTCTGTGCGTTCGATTCTTATTTTAAACTTGGTGTCAGTGAAAAGGAACATCACAGATGCAGCATGGTGGCATATCATGTTTGTTTTTAGTTTAAAAAAATGATGTAGCAAATTCAACATAAAAAGATAATTGTGTGATATCAATTCTCGTGGAGGAAAATTGAGATTCACATTTGAGCTTACACACACGCACGCATGCACGCACGCACGCACGGGCACACGCGCACGGGCACACGCGCACGTGCACTAATGAACCAGGCTGGGTGCACTTCCCCTTCTTGACATTTGAACTCCCTTTTTCAGTGAATTTCTTCACCTCCAACTTCCAAGTAAATTACAACATAGAGCATCGAAGTCTGACGTCCCACAGGTTCATGTACTTTTTATTTGCATTGTAATCCCCATAGGGGGATCTTAGATCGCCTCATATAAGTACTGTGTTTGAAAAATAAACAAATCATCCACATCCAGGCCGTTTCACTCATATTGATATGAAGAAAACACTAATGTTACTGCTGCTGAATTAGTTACATTTTTGCTAGAAACAGACTGTATGAAATATGACTGACTGACTGTCGTAAACGATACAGAGACACCTCCCCGACAATATCGCCGAGACAGCTTGTTTATTTTCACAATGCTTATATGAGACGATTTTAAGATGAGCCCATGTTATTAACATCTGGCGGAGTCAGGTTAATGTTATTCAGCATAGACAGAAACACTTCCATGAACCAGGGGATGAGCAAGTGAGTGACGTCAGGACTTCGGCGCTCTATTGAGGCCTCCTCATAGGTCACACCAGGTCATTTATCCTATGTTTCTAAATGCATGGGCATTCCCAGTTCGAACCCGGGCTCCCCCAGAGTTGGTGTCGAAGTGTCCTTGAGCAAGACTCAAGACTCAAAACCCCTAATTGTTCCCGATGTGAAGGTTTGGTGCCTTGCATGGTTTCCTCTGTCATCGGTGTGTGAATGTGTGTGTGTATGTGTGTGTATATGTGTGTGTGTGTGTGTGTGTGTGTGTGTGTGTGTGTGTGTGTGTGTGTGTGAATGGGTGAATGTAATACACAATCTATGTAAAGCGCCTTGGATAAAGGCACTATATAAATGCACCATGTACCATTATACTGTAATGTTCTCCCTACTGTGTTTAATATCATTACCCCTGTAATGTTGTCCTACTGTGTTTAATATCATTACCCCTGTAATGTTGTCCTAATGTGTTTAATATCATTACCCCTGTAATGTTGTCCTAATGTGTTTAATATCATTACCCCTGTAATGTTGTCCTAATGTGTTTAATATCATTACCCCTGTAATGTTGTCCTAATGTGTTTAATATCATTACCCCTGTAATGTTGTCCTACTGTGTTTAATATCATTACCCCTGTAATGTTGTCCTAATGTGTTTAATATCATTACCCCTGTAATGTTGTCCTAATGTGTTTAATATCATTACCCCTGTAATGTTGTCCTAATGTGTTTAATATCATTACCCCTGTAATGTTGTCCTACTGTGTTTAATATCATTACCCCTGTAATGTTGTCCTAATGTGTTTAATATCATTACCCCTGTAATGTTGTCCTACTGTGTTTAATATCATTACCCCTGTAATGTTGTCCTAATGTGTTTAATATCATTACCCCTGTAATGTTGTCCTAATGTGTTTAATATCATTACCCCTGTAATGTTGTCCTAATGTGTTTAATATCATTACCCCTGTAATGTTGTCCTAATGTGTTTAATATCATTACCCCTGTAATGTTGTCCTAATGTGTTTAATATCATTACCCCTGTAATGTTGTCCTAATGTGTTTAATATCATTACCCCTGTAATGTTGTCCTGTGTTTAATATCATTACCCCTGTAATGTTGTCCTGTGTTTAATATCATTACCCCTGTAATGTTGTCGTACTGTGTTTAATATCATTACCCCTGTAATGTTGTCCTACTGTGTTTAATATCATTACCCCTGTAATGTTGTCCTACTGTGTTTAATATCATTACCCCTGTAATGTTGTCCTAATGTGTTTAATATCATTACCCCTGTAATGTTGTCCTAATGTGTTTAATATCATTACCCCTGTAATGTTGTCCTACTGTGTTTAATATCATTACCCCTGTAATGTTGTCCTAATGTGTTTAATATCATTACCCCTGTAATGTTGTCCTAATGTGTTTAATATCATTACCCCTGTAATGTTGTCCTAATGTGTTTAATATCATTACCCCTGTAATGTTGTCCTGTGTTTAATATCATTACCCCTGTAATGTTGTCCTAATGTGTTTAATATCATTACCCCTGTAATGTTGTCCTAATGTGTCTGTGAAGCAGTTATAGACTCAAGATAGGGATATAATACAGCATTGGGCATTAACCCATTTTGGGCGGGAACCCCTTTTGGTGTTTTAAACATTATGTTATAATTTAGCAATTGAAAAATAGCAGATCTACAAGCTCATAGCGCGCCACCGAGTGGCGCGCTATGAGCTTGTAGGTCTGCTATTTTTTTTAAATCGTAAAAATGTGGCGCAAATCTTTGAATATATATTCTTTCAAAGTGAATGTTTTGAACTCAGGTCAAAATGGGTTAAGTATAACTGGAGCTTTAAGCATTAACACTGTGTGTTTAATGTGTATCTGGTGTGAAGCAGTGACAGCAACTCACTCTGTAGATACAGTAGATAGTGATATAATACACTAAATACAGCATTGGGCATTTCAAGTATAACTTTAAGCATTAATAGCAGCAACATTTTGTGAACCGTTGTCAGAAAATGAAGGTTAGCCAATGGAATACAACCACCCTAAGGAAGGACTACCATCTGTGCAGTACTACTACTGAACGGTTTAAAAACTCTGAGGTTTTTTTAATGTAGAACATTTAAATAGTCCTGAGGGGAAAAAATGCTGCCCAAAGTGACTGATATTTGTTTAAAAACATGTGTCCAACTGTATATAACATGCCCCATTTTCAACTGTGTTCATTGTATTGTGACACTTATTGCTTTGGCAATAATGTAAACGTTTTGTTTTCTCATGCCCATAAAGCTCCTTTGAATTGAATTGAATGAATACTGTAATGTAATGTTTATCTGGTGTGTAGCAGTGAGTGTGAACTGTGAACTCACCTTGTGAAGAGCGGCAGCAGAGAGAGAACGAATGTTGGTTGGCACACTAAACACACTACTAGCTATTATTATTAAAACACACTACTACAGTAAACAGCAGCCTGGTTGGCTGAACGTCACGTTATTAAACTAAAAGGAACTTTAGCCAGTGTGTTATTGTAGAGTCGTTGACGCCAGTCTCCATGTTGTAATTATTATTAGTAGTAGTGTGACTCCAGTCCCTCACAGACAGACAGTCCTTATCTGATCACAACATTCACTACTAGCAGCGTCCGTCCCATAGTCTGGAGAGGGACGCTGGAGCGGAGCCCTGATTGGCTGGCTACAGCCTCTGTCCCATCGTCTGGAGGGACGGTGGAGCGGAGCGCGAGCCCTGATTGGCTGGCTTCGTTAACTACGTCGGTTGGCCAGGCAACTTCGCTGCTGCTGCTGCTGCTGCTGCTGCATGGCTACAGACAGTACTCGGCACCACGGCGCCCCCTTGTGGCCGTGAGAAGCCATGTCTGGAAAACTGACTAGAAAGGTCCAAGGACAGTCTGATTGATTGATTGATTGATTGATTGATTGATTGATTGATTGATTGATTGATTGATTGATTGATTTCAAGGAAATTACAGGTCAATACAAAATCTGCT